>NW_020664471.1:9830984-9987102 GCF_002925995.2 Terrapene triunguis
TTGGAGCATATCCAAAACTACCACACCCAATTCCAGAAGCTTCTGGATGTGGAGTGCTTAATCTGCCTAGCAACAGTGACCCAGACACAACTCACTCCTGCCTCCCCCCAGTGGGTCTCTTAAAGTGTTATCTCCCTATTAGGCACCTGGGTTACATATTCTCCAGCTATTTTTATTTATAGGGCCCAAGTCTGATCTAGAGCTGGCCCAAACATGGGTTTTTTAATTCCCCCCCACCACCTTTTGAAAATATAGATGGGAAAAAAATCACTTTTGTGGACATTTTTAGCAGAAAATTTTGACTTTCCAAAAAAAAAAAAAAAACTTCTCCCCCCAATTTTCGGTAACTGAAAAAAACAAAACATTATGGCTGAAAACTGCCAAAAACAAAACAAATTTTGGTTTTTTGACCAAAAATGTTCACTTTGGGGTTTTTCAGTTTTCTAATGAAAAATTGAAACTTTTCAAGTAAAGACACTTTCCATGAAAAAATTAATTAAACTCAATTTTCCAGTGAAAAAAAAATATCAATGGAAAATTTTCAGTCAGCCCTAGTCAACATATACTGCTGCAAATCAAGATTAACTTGATTGAAAGGCTCTCAGAATCAGGCCTTAGTGGTTTCTCTTCCCCCTGGCCTTATCTCCAGCCCTGTCCAACACCACCATTCCAATCTCACCTCATCATTTTTTTCTCTTCCACACACTTCAGCACACCTTGGTCCTGTCTCCCAACATTTCTACCTTTCCTCCCACCCCCCACCCCCATTCCTCTTGGAATGAAGGCTAGAGCATTGATTTGATTTACCAAATGTGAGTGATGACCAGTAAGAATATTATGGTAAATTTGTCAATGTCATCAACCAAAATGCAGGTGATTTGGTAACTGTTAATGAGCCCTGCTCTGGAGAGAATTTGCATCTGGATCCATCTTCTTGAAGCCCTTGGTAGCACCCTGTGCACTGGAACTTCAACAAGTATGCATAGACAGTGGCCCCTAGCAGTTCCTAGGAGAAACAAGAGTTTAGTTTTATCCCATGTATTAACATGATTTGGGTCAAGAAAGCACATTTGGGGTGGGGAGGAATTCTCTATGTGATTGTAAGAAGAGAGGTATTTTCGTGCAGTGTTGTAACCACATTTTTGCTGGTGGTTGTGAAAACAAAAGGAGTTTCCAAAAAAGCAGAAGAAACCCCCCCCCACACACACACACACACCATTTCTGGTGAAAATGAAGAAATGAAAAAGCTGGTTTGCTGTGGACAAAGTTTGCTGAAAATATTATCATTTTGTTCTGGGATGATTTTAAAAAAATCACTTTGCCCTTCTGTGAAATATTGTCCCATTAGCTGTGAAAAAAACAGTTCTTATGGGCAGAAATGGAAACACTGGGCCAGCTTCGCCACTGCATTATATCTTGGGTAATCATTTACACCTGTGCCAAGTGGGTGTAAAATGCCACCAGGTCAAAATCCTGGCATTTAACCCCCACTTTGGACCAATGTAAATGACTATGCCAGGTGCGAGACAGTGGGGAGTCAGACTTAGAATCATAGAAGATTAGGGTTGGAAGAGACCTCAGGAGGTCATCTAGTCCAACCCTCTGTGTCCTGGGGCACTTGTTGTGCCCCAGGACAATTTGACCAATTTTTGTAATCTCAGGCTTCATGCCTGAGCATGCACAATGCAGTTTTCCATAGTTAAGAAGCATGCACCTTGTTAGTGCTGTGTCAAACAACTCTATACAGTCCTGTGAGGTAGGAGCTTGTGCTCAGTTGCTAAGTGTGACAGTTTTGGAAATTTATCTGTGTGAAACTTATGAATTGTGGCTGATGTTATGAGACTGCTGTATCATTGCCTGGGTGTTATTGAATCAGCCATTTGCTATTAGTTCAGGCATCATTTAGCTTCCAGACCAGGAACAACTGAGAGTTGTTAATCTGAATAGCCTTCCATTCAGACTGGAAGATCTTAAAACAAAGTGACCTAAGGGAAAACTAGTTCTAGCCAGGTTGTCTGCATGAGGTGGGGGTGGAGAAGTGGAAAATTCCCAGCAGAACAGAAGGGACAAAAACAAGGTGTTAAACTGGCTTAAAAAAACCCAAAACAAACAGACTGGGAGATTCAGGGAAGACAAAGGGCCATCCTGTCTGAACTGGGGAACCTTTTGGCCACCAGACCTGAACAAGCTGCAGGAGTTAGAGGAGAAAAGGCTGAACTGGGGAGGGCACGTGGGACTCCTGAAGGCACTGACCAAAACCTAACTCCCAAATAGTGAGAACTCTGAGGGAGGGAATTGCGTTCAGGTGTTCCCTATGTGCCTAAATTCTACGCATCTCCTTCATCTATGAATAAGGAGTGATTGCTTTGGGAACTCCTCTGCAAGGTCTCTGTTACTTGCTTCAACTGTCACATGTCCCTGAAGGATTAAACTACAAATTGAAGTACCCATGAGGGTGGAGGGTGTGCCTGAGCAACTGGGGTGTCAGTACTGGTCCTGGCCCAGGGAAGCTGAAGCATGGGGGTCCCGTTCCCTAGAAGTGATAGCAGAGAGAATTTGTGCCCAAGAGGCTAGAGACTGGTTGGAGCCTGCCCAGATCCAAGGGAGCTGAGAAATACACTGATCCAGTGCATGGGTCCAATCACAGCTGCCTGGTGAGTATCTACAAGGGGGAGCTCAGTCAGGCCCGTGACACTATGATGCCCCATTTTCTGGAGAGGTGCTTATGATGCCAACAATGGCAAGGGTAGGTATACTTTGCAATGACAATGCAAGTTCATCTACAAGGACTGAACCCCAGGATCTCTGGATCTACATGCATAAGGCTCTACTGCCTGAGACCAAGTACTGGCTTCATTTAGTTAGAAGCAGTAGCCAGCAGCTATTCTCTGTAGCCCACCACCAGGGCAGGACGAAGACACACTTGGCCAGCACGTTACATGCATATGGTAAATTCTTTTAGTCACTGAGCCATAAAGTCAGGTAGACTAATGGTCAGAGCAGCAGATTGGAAGTTACAATTCAGTTCTAGTTCCACCTGCTGGTTTGCTGGATGACTTTGGGCAAATCCCATATCCTCTCTGTGGACCTTTGTAGAGTGCTTTGAAGTCTTTGCATGAAAGTCAGTGTATCCCTACGGATTAACTGGCAAAGCTTGCAAAACTTTATATGTAACTTGATAGCATTTCTCTGCATCTTTAATGCAGTAAATTTTGAATGTCACATCCAATTAATTCCAAAATTTCAGGGAATGTTCTAGGCACCAATAGGCAGAAGCCTGTTGATTTTTGTGAAAACCAGAAAGGAGAAATGGGGAACACACAGACAGTGGAGCTAGAACGAGGTGTTGGGGGGGGGGGGTGTCAGGGGCCGTGGCCATCCCACCTTATTAAAAGTGCACGGGCCTGGCCCGTCCACTTTTTGCCATGGCGGACCCCACACCCTTCTCCTCCTCTTCCCCCCCGAAGCCCCAGCCAGGCCTGCAGCTGGTGGAGCCTAGCTGGGGAGTCTGGGCAGTTCTGGGAGCCGTGCGGACCCTCCACCTGTCTGTGGTGCAGGGTGCCCGAGATCAGCCCCTAACCCATGTTGGCACCCCCCGGGCACCAGGCCCAGGGCAGGTGGAGGGTTCATGCTGGCTTCCCGAGGGCTGCAGGCAGCGGCTGGAGCCGACGAAGCTGCCTGAGACTGAGTCGGAGCTGTCCCCACGCCGGTGAACTGGGCACCCCCTCTCTGTGGCAGGGAGTCGTCCCGGCTGCCACACGTCCCCAGCTCTTTTGTCCTGGGGCTCGTGGGAGAAGTTTCCCTGCAGGCTCCGCTCCTGCCTGCCAAGCTGTGCTGGCAGAAAGCGGGGTGCCTGCAGGGGAGCCCAAGAGCACCTGTGCTGGTGGTGCCAGGGGAGGGAGGTTACAGGTTTTGGGAGGCAGGCGGGACCAAGTCCCCACAGCTGCCTGTGTGGGTCTTTCCCCAACCCGGCTCCAGCTGCGGGTGGGGCCTGGAAGTCGCAGCCTGGCCATGGTAAGACCCGCACGGGCAGCTGTGGGGAGCCCCGGCGTGGCCCCTTCACCTGCCCTGGACAGGGGGGACATGGGTCGGGGGCTGCTCTCGGGAGCTTGTAAGGATGCCACGGGGCTCCTGGTGTGTACAATGAGCTCAGCTTACATAAGCAGAGTGCGACCCCCAAGTTGTTCAGACTGTTGTATCTCTTGGGAACCAGCTAGTTGGGGATTCTAGTTTTCTTGTACATTTCACTAACTTCTTTTCTCCTGCAGCACAAGCATCAAAGCAGCCAGCAGGGAACGTTCTGACCATCAGAGGATACATCTCTGAAGAAGATGCTATAGACTGACCAACTACCTCCCTCTGGTGAATGAGAAGCCATGAAGAACTGCATCGTTTCCACAGAGAAAGCAGAATCAACACTGGGCCACCCTGATCCAGAGTAGATTTAGCAGAGTGAAGAAAACAATGGGGAATGGAGCTTTTTTACATCGGTCTCTTGCCGTGGATAGTTTCCTCGCTTGATGGGTGTGTGAGGGCCTGTGTTGGAGCAAACAAGAGCACAGTTTATGTGAACATTTAATTAATTCCTTGTTGCAGTGGGTTTGAAATTAATCCAACTATCCCAGTTTAACAATGGCAACTTCAATTTCATCTTCATCCTGCAAGACTAGCATTGTGACCAGCATAATTGAGGTCTACCCCTGTGGGAATAGTGAGTGCTAGCGGCGAACCAGCAGAGGGAGCACAGAACACTGCTACTGTGTTTCTGAGCAGCCTTTAGACTCCTGGGTACTGCTGGCCCAGCACTGTGTCAGGTTTCGAATACTAGTATGCAGAGGATTGGGATTCAGCTCCGTGCTTTGCTCCTTGGCTAGCACAAGCTGGGAGAGAGGGGCACACATCATTCTAAAGTAGGGTGACCAGATGTCCCGATTTATAGGGACAGTCCTGATTTTTGGGTCTTTTTCTTATATAGGCTCCTATTACCCTCCACCCCATCCCGATTTTTCACATTTGCTGTCTGGTCACCCTATTCTAAGGACCCTTTGCCCTATGAAGTGAGCAGTTTCTGTGGACTTTCGCAAGAGCAGTGTCCAGCCTTCAGTCTGTGGTTGTGGAGATGAGAGCAGCTCAAAGCTTTAGGAAGAGTGCCTCAGAGGCTTACACACATCTGGGAAAAAGTAGTGTATCTGAGTTTTTTAATTCTTTCCAGGCCTGGGATTTTCAAGGGGGCCTAAGTGAATTAGGTGTCCAATGCCCATTGAAATCTCAGTTTGATATGGGTACTTAACTCCCTTATGCACTTTGGAAAATCCTAGCCTAGGTATTTAGAGACTATACAAATAACAACAACAATCTACTTTTGCAGGTGCATTTTGCACCTGCAAATAACTATGCCCACAATTTTACACCCACAGATGCTCCCATTTAGAAATAGGCATACTTCACTACATTCACAAATCAGGGATTGTGATGTCTAAGGAGGAGCATTTGGCTCCACATTTAATTGCAGGTGCCAAATTATGATTCTCGTCATGGTTATTTTTAGTAAAAGTCATGGACAGGTCAAAGGCAATAAACAAAAAATTCACGAAAGCTGTGACCTGTCTGTGACTTTTGCTGCTGCGGCTCCTTGGTTTTCCCCACCACCTTGGTGGCTGGGAGCTGTGGGGTTCCCACTCCTCCCACGGCGGCTGGGAGCTGCAGGGTGACCATATTTCCCAAAGAGAAAACAGGACCCCCCCCTAGCCGCTCGCCTGAGGTGTCCCCTTTCCCCTGGTGAGGCTGTCACCTGTCACTGGAACCCTGAGGAGGGCCCCCTCAGGAGTCTGTCACCTGTTGCTGGAACTTTGCAGGGGGCCCCGTGTCGCTGCTGTCGCCTGTCGCTGGAACCCTGCCAGGGCCCCACTGGCTGTGAGCTCCAGAGTCCTGCAGCCCCTGGGGCTGAAGCAGAGAATGTCACGGAGGTCTCTGGAAGTCATGGATTCCCTGACTTCCATAAACATAGCCTTAATTATCATAAGTTCAAAAAGAGAAGCCATTGATTAAAAATCTTGGGTAACATTTTCCAAAGTGTTGAAGGCCCTGTCTACACTATAGATGCTACATTGGCATGGCTGCGGCACTGTAGCGATGCTGCTGTAGTGCCGTAGTGTGGAAGCTGCCTACAGTGATTGAAGGGGTTTTTCCATCACTGTAAGAACTCCATCTCCCCAAGTGATGGTGTTGAAGTTGATGGAAGCATTCCTCTGTCAACCTGGCTGCATCTACACTGGGGGTTAGGTCAGCATAGCTATGATGCTTAGGGGTGTGAATTTTTCACACCCTTCAGCACTGTAGCTATGTCAACCTGACTTTTAAGTGTAGACCAGGCCTAAATGATTTAGGAGCCCAAATCCCATTGAAAGTCAATGAGACTCAAGTTCTTGAGTGCTGAGCCCTTTTGCAAACACATCTTAGGAGCCTAAGTCACTTAGGTGCTTCTGAACATTTTACCTCTGGCCCTTAGAGTCCAGAAGATTGTACTCAGCCTTCAAGAACTTTATGATAGGTTATACTGTGGGCCTTAAAATATTATGGTACCTTTTAAATTTCTTTGCTACTGTTGGAGAGGCAAATAAAGGGTCCTTTCACCAGAGGAGTTCAAAGCACAGTACAGATATTTATTAATTAAGCCTCACAACATCTTTTCAGTTTGGAAATTTGATGAAGCAATGTTTTGTTATTGTAATTCTTTAGATTTTCTACCTGTGTTTCTATATTGATAGATTCCTAGAGCACTATAGGTACTAGAGAAACCAAAATAAATACAATCTTTCACATGGGGAAACAAAGGCATAGAGGTTGAAACTTGAACAAGTTTGCATAGTGAGGGCTGGTCTGCACTAGAAAATTAGATTGATCTAGCTACATCATTCAGGGGTGTGAAAAATCCACACCCCCAGAGTCAAGTAGTTAAACTGACCTAAATCCCTGTGTAGACACTGCTAGGCTGATGGAAGGATTGTTCTATTGACCTAGCTATGGCCACTTGGGGAGGTGGATTACCTCCTCTGATGGGAGAACCCCTCCCTTCGGTGTAGGTAGTGTCCACAGTGAAGCACTGCAGAGGTGATGCTGTAGTGCTTCAAGTGTAGGCAAGCCCTAAATTTGTGACATTGCTGGGATTAAAACTCTTGACTCTCAGCCCCACGCTCTAATCACCTGACAGTGATGTCTGTACTGTTCGGCCCATTCATACCAATATATTTCATTACCTCTCTAAGGACTGTAGCAATAATATCAAATTCAGCCTTCTCATAAACTGGCTGATTGATCCATAGTATCATAGAAATAGGGCCAGAATTTCAAAAGAATTTCAGCACCCGACATTCTAAGGACCCTTTGCCCTATGAAGTGAGCAGTTTCTGTGGACTTTCGCAAGAGCAATGTCCAACCTGCTGTGGTTGTGGAGATGAGAGCAGCTCAAAGCTTTAGGAAGAGTGCCTTAGAGGCTTACACACATCTGGGAAAAAGTAGTGCATCTGAGTTTTTTAATTCTTTCCAGGCCTGAGATTTTCAAGGGGGCCTAAGTGAATTAGGTGTCCAATGCCCATTGAAATCAACAGCCCCCATTTAAGCATTGAATAAGTGCTGGATTTTCAGAAGACCTGAGCTCCCACTTAGGCACCTAAACAATAGATTTTCAAATGGGCTCATCACCCAGCTTCTCCCATGAAGTGTACTGGGAGGTGCTGAGGAATCTTGGCCCATAATGCTTTACAGTCATCATCAGTAACCTACGAGGGGGGGGGTGTTGTTTTTGTTTTTTTAGAACCCAACCAAATGTATCAGTGCAGTTAGTTCTTTCTGTATTCAAATGACTTCAGCCATCATCAAGCATATCCCATATACTGGCAGGCTCCCTCACAAATCCATTATAGACCAGCCCTTTGGGTATTTTTGAGCATACAGCATGCTAGCCACCGCTAGCTGTTACAAAACTGTTTGAGAGAAAAAGATCAATAATCTATGTTTTCCTTATCTTACTGTTAGAAAGCAGATTCTATAATACTGCTTCATACCAGCAAACCCAGTGCCTGCTGCTGCATAATGTAGCTATGCAGTCAGAAGATCAGAATTAATCTGCACTTCGAGTTGGCAAGCTTGTGTGATTTTACTGATGCAAGGAGATCAGTGGCCAAAGAGATGCTGCAGAACTCAGGCTGCTCAGACAGCAGTGACAACCAGTTGACTAAAAGCAAAACCTAATGGGATGTTGTGTGTCATTATTTATTAGATTAATGAGAGACTTTGATGGGTGACCATGGTTTGACTAACAATCTCTTTCTCATGGATATCACAGCAGCTATTAAATGCAACGCCTCAGAAGAAAAACAATTGAAGACTGTTAATATCGATATATATAATATTTTTATAAGAACTGATCATGGAAGCCAAGGACCTGAGCCTGCTCTCACTGAAAGAGGGATGGGGGCCATAAGTAATAGCAAATATCATTTTCATCCCTAAATAGACTTATTAAGATGTGACTACGGTTACCATAACCCAGCCTACGCCCCGCAGTATAAGCCCCGCAGTATAAGTTTAGGAGGGTATTACTATCCCAGTGTGGAGATGTAATGAAGCAAACTTTGTTATAAATGATTTGGAATTTGATGATTCTTCTAATCCTATATAAAATATGTCTGGCCACCACACTATCACATTCCCATGGCACCAAAACGGGGGGTTAAGAAATAAAACCTGAATATATCACACAGAGCTACATATGGTCACAGTCTCACATCAACATGCACCTGGAGCAAGGAAGGAGTGGAGAGAGCACAGGACTAGGAGTCAGGGCACCTGGGCTCAGTTCTTGGTTCTTCCACTGACCTTGCACAAATCACTTAGCTCACAATTTTCAAACAAGACTGCCTCAAATTAGGCATCAAGGACATGATTTTCAGAGGCACTGAGCACCCCAGCTCACTTTGAATACCTCTTACTTTTGAGCATCAATATGGACTTAAGTACCCAGCTTTAGGAACCATGAGTTTGCAAGTGGTGGCTTTAACTCTGTGCCTCAGTGTACCCATCTTTAAGATGAACATAAAGCCACACACCCTTACAGCAAGGTGTTGTGAAGCTGAATTCCTTAACATTTGCAAACTATTGTGAGCTTTTTGGATGAATGGAGCTATTATGTGCAAAGTATCATGCATTTTATTCCTAAAATATAGCCTTTTCAAGCCATGCCTACACTAAGTCTGTTCATTTGGTTAAAAGATGGCTATAAAATTGTAATAGAGAAAAATGTAAAGCGCTAATCTGTCACATTGCTATAGCACCATTATTTCCAAAGGGTCCCCAATGCTTTACAAACTCATCTACAAAATATTTGCAAGGATCACTTCACCCACCATCTTCTGGGGTGCTAAGCAGAATCTTCTATAAGGTTGTGGGTGAACTTCCGTACTCCTGCAAAAAGCAACATGGGATCATTAAAGTGTGGGACCTTGGCTTTCCGTGTGATATATAGATGGCACCTGTGATTAGGAGATGTATTGCATGCATAAATAATATAGATGTATGTATGTGATGCTTGGGGATAACAAAAAGGAGCCTTCTTCCCAGCCTCTTGTAGGAGGGCCAGGCCCAACAGTGGTCCCTATATTTAGAAGAGTACAGGGCACTGTTTCCCCTGAGAGCACCAATCATAGAATATCAGGGTTGGACAGGACCTCACGAGGTCATCTAGTCCAACCCCCTGCTCAAAGCAGGGCTAATCCCTAGACAGATTTTTGCCACAGATCCCTAAATGGTCCCCTCAAGGATTGAACTCACAACCCGGGGTTTAGCAGGCCAATGCTCAAACCACTGAGCTATCCCTTCCCCTCCCAAAGCTGAGGAGCAGACCTGGGGTAGCACAGCAGGCACACTTGCCCAGGGCACTGAGGAGGGATTGTGCCCCTTGAAGTATATTCCCAGCCAGAGCCCCCTAAGGGTGATATCACACTGTCACCAGTGCCCCAAAAATAGCCCAATGTGGCCCCTGGTGTATAGTCACAGGGTCAGCTTCACCACTGGCATAAGAGACCTCTTATACCAGCAAAGAATTTGGCCCTGAGTGTATAAAGCAATGCTCTCATGGTGCAGGTGCATTTAGTGGGACTTGCTGGAGTTGTCCAGCTGCACATTCTAGTAGGGGAGAGCATATATTAGAATGAAGATCAGCCCTCACATTTTAAAAAAGTAATGCTTTAGGGGCAACTCTTTCCCATGATGACATTGTCACCGGTACCCTGTCTGGATGGCACAGACACAGGCTTTCCCAGGGGAAGCACATGCTTTCTCGTGTAATTTAGAGCGTCCAGAGGCTAATCTCTGGCCCAGCTGCTGCTGTCCTGCTTCACTGCTCTTGCACCAGGCTGACATGACTCAGCATCTCCTATCAATCAAGGAGAACAAGCACTAATACTGTTGAAGACCCAGATGTGACAGGTCCCATCCCCACCTCCCTGCAGATGATAGCATCCAGCCAAGCTGCTTCAAACTAACAGGGCAGTGGTGAAGCTGGGTAGCAGCAGTCAATAAGATGACAAGCAGCCGTGTGTCTGATGGTTAGTGTAGGGGAGGGGCAGTCAGGTTCTGTTCTTGGCTCTGCCACTGACTCATTATGTAACGCTATCCAACTCAGTTAGTCTCTGTGTCTCAGTTTACCCCTCTATAAAATGGATAAGCCCTGATTCAAAGTCCATCCATACCAATGGAAAATCTTGTATTAACTTCAATGGGCTTTGGATCAGGCCCATTATTAGAGCTGATTGACATTTTTTCATCAAAACTTTTTTTTGATGAAAAATGGCTTTTAACCAAAAAATGTTTATGCAAAACTTGCATTTTAGTCAAAGTTGCCCAGCTTTTCAATAGAACAAACTGAAATCTGTTTTTTAATAATTTTTTTTGCATTGCTACAATTTTCTAGTTTTACAGGGTTTTTATTGAAAATGTGTATGGGGAATTACAAAAAATAAAAATGAAATATTAGCGTTTTTGCCCAGCTCCCCAAGGTGTGTTGTGAATCTTACTTTAGGTGATTGCTTGTAAAAGGCTTTGAAGTCTGTTCAGGCAGCAAAAAAGGGCACACAATGGAGGGACACAACTCCCCGGGAATGCCCCCGCTCAGAGGGCCTGCCTGGCCAGTATTGAACTGCTAAGGGCTCCACACTGTCTCTATTCCTAGCCCCTAGCATATGGGGAGGATCAGGGGCCTGGCTGGTGTGCACTATATTATGGTTATGCTCTGCTTCTTTGGAAAGCAGAGCACAAATTCTACGAGCCCTGAGGACAATGTACACTTATAAAGTTTGCGGACAATACCAAGCTGGGAGGGGTTGCAAATGCTTTGGAGGATAGGATTAAAATTCAAAATGATCTGAACAAACTGGAGAAATGGGCTGAAGTAAATAGGATGAAATTCAATAAAGACAAATGCAATGTACTCCACTTAGGAAGGAAGATTGTATCTTGTATCTTGGTCACCGTATGCTCCAGTCATATGCCCGTCCAGTTTGTCCCGAGTTGGTATTTCCCAACCCTCTTACGTTTGTGCAGCTCCAACAGTTATTAGGGTCCCTCAATTGGATTTGTCCTTTTTGCCCTCTGACTACCTCCATGCTGTCCCCTCTTTTTTCTGGCCTTCGGCAGGACCGCCTCCCCGGAGATATCATTCCCGCTTCCCAGGAACAGCGCCAAGCGGTCACCCTCATTAACCAGACCCTGGCCCAGGTGTGGGTCGACCGCCGAGAAAGGGAACAGCCCCTTTTTGCCATTTTGCTTCCCACACTTTCACAACCGACAGCTGTCCTCGCCCAGGAGGGGGCGGCAGCGCGTCTTTGTTTAATTGAATGGATTTATTTGACCCACTCCCCTCCGCATACCATTCAGACATTCCCTCAACAGGCCGCAGAGCTGATTTTTAAAGTGCGAGAACGGTCCCGTACCCTCTTGGGTTGGGACCCCGTTGCCATTATTGTCCCTATTCCGGCTAAAGACTGGGAACGCGCTGTTTCTTGCAGTGCCACCCTCCAATTGTCTCTTGCTGACTATGTCGGGGAAATTAAATATCACATTCCCCCTCACCCCCGTCTTTCACTCCTACAACGTTACCTTCACCTCCGGCCGTCTTTGTCAACTGTCCCCATTGAGGATGCACTTACCCTCTTCACGGACGGCGGCCCGACGCGGGGTGCGGTCAGCTGGCAGGCGCAGGGCACTTGGCAAGTCCGCTTTACCTTGCCTCAGCGTTCCCCCCAGCACGCAGAATTGGCCGCTGTCATCCTGGCCTGCCGATGCTTCCAGGATGACCCTTTTAATCTTATTACTGACAGTCTTTATGTTACTAATGTTTTTAAGTCTCTTCCAGGTTCCTATGTGTCGCCCTCCTGTGATGACAATCTGTTGGCCCTTTTTCTTACCCTGCAACAGCTTCTTTCCTCCCGCTCTAGCCCACTTTTCGTGGCACTTACAGGCAGTGGAACTTACTGTGAGTATAGTACTGAGAGATTCTGCTGCTTGAGCAGGGCCGGTGCAACCTATTAGGCAACCTAGGCGGTCGCCTAGGGCACTAGTATTTGGAGGGGCGGCATTTTCTTCTGTGGCCACCGTGGCGGCCGGATCTTCGGCCGCCCCGGTCGTCGTCGGCATTTAGGCTGAGGGAGCTGGGGCAAGGGGGCGCGGGGAGGGCCGCCTGCAGCAAGTAAGGGGGGGCCGGCACGCAGGGGAACTCCCCACCCCAGCTCACCTCTGCTCCACCTCCTCCCCTGAGCACACCGCCCCACTCTGCTTCTCTCCCTCCCAGGCTTGCAGCGCCAAACAGCTGATTGGCGCCGCAAGCCTGGGAGGCGGGAAAAGTGGAGCAGCGACGGCGTGCTCAGGGAGGGGGCGGAGCAGAGGTGAGCTGGGGTGGGGAGCTGCCGCACGGCTCTCCGGGCCGGCGGGGTGGGGAGCTGCCGCAGGGGGTGGCGCCTCAGGGCGGAGGGGGGGTGGGGAGCTGCCGCAGGAGAGCGCCTCAGGGCGGAGGGGGGGGGGGGGTGCCTCGGGGGGGCGCCGGGGGGGGGGGGGGGGGGGGGAGCTGCCGCAGGGCTTGGGGACGGGGGAGAGCGCAAGGTGGAAGTTTCGCCTAGGGCACGAAACATCCTTGCACTGGCCCTGTGCTTGAGGCAGCTTTTCCCCCACTCTCCCCAATGTCTTTTCTACACTACTGGGTGGCACTGCATGTGGAAGGATGTGGGCTTATTAGGAGGTAGGGAGGCTGGGTTCATTGAACAGAAAGCCAGTGATCCATGGCTTTGTTCCCTGTCAATTCCCACCTCCATGATTTTGGAAAGCCAACCATCTTTCTGGCTCTCAGTAGCCCCAGCGATAGCAGCCAAAGAACCAGGAAACTGTCCTCCTCCTCTGCACTCTAAGGCATAAATGAGTGTATTGGGCCCCCAGCCAGCCAACATTGGTCTACATAGGTTGGAAAGACAAAGGCTAAGGCTCTTTTTCACCACTGCATAGTCATTCAGAATAGCCATGTTTTGCACTGCCTTTGCACAGGTTTAAATGACAGCACAAAGTGCAAGCTGTGGAGAATCATGTCATAGAAATATTTATAAGTTAAAATGTGTATAGGACATAAAGGGTAAGTAACTTATCAGCTAAGTTATTGCTGCTTAAGTCTTGGTTAGGTGCATTATCATCATGAGGTCCATTTGTTTGTGTGAACCAGAACTGAAATAAAAGTGCAGACCCTGTGACACAGTAAACTTTCCCCTTGTTTTATGCTCACACTTAGCAATTGTATTGTGGTTACAACTCTAGGATTAACATGTATCCTTTTCAATTGGAAAACTGGCTATTTGCTTTTGTACAGAAGAGGGGAAATTCAAGTTTTTAAATGAAGTCAGAAGCCACAGTTAATAACTTGTGTAGTCAAAGTTACACTGGGTGCCAATGAAATGTTGAGGTATCACACTGGTATGAACACTTCCCAGAAATGTTCTCTGTATTTAGAATGGAGAATACTGCACAGATCACAGCAAGTGTAACTACTGCAAGTGGTAGGTTTTTAAAGGCACCCCCGGCAGCATTCAAAGAACATGGGGGATATTGGCTTTTCTCTATTTACATGTTATTAAGAGGGTACATGCTCAATAGGTTACTCAGATCTCCTGGCATTTAGAACTTTAAGATGCGTGTCAGCTTAAATCCACATCACAAGATCTTAGCAAAAGGGCTCATTTGCCTACAGAACCCATACAGGATTAAGGGAAATAAATACTTTTCTCCTTAGAGAGAGAAAGTGAAAAAAATCAGTCCTGTTCTTCTTTCGTATGGCTGGTGTAGAGCAGCAACTACAATTTCACCCGAAGTTGATTGAGTCAAATGGCTACATCAGGAGTAGCAGAATTTATTGCAGTATACAAACACATAGCAAGACAGAATCACTGTCTGACAGAGATTAGTTTACATTAATACATTTTAAGGCCAGAAAGGACCAAAATGATAATCTATTCTGACCTTCCACATAACATAGGCCATAGAACTTCACCAGTAATTTCTGCATCAAGTCCATACATGCTGTGTGAGCTATAGCATCTCTTTCAGAAAGGTATCCAATCTTGACTTAAAGACTGTGAGTGATGGAGAATCCAGCACATCCCTTGGTAAATTGTTCCAATGGCTAATTACCCTCACTCTCAAAAATTTGCATTTATGGTTCCCTATTCAGCAAAGCATTCAGGCACATACTTAAATCCCACTGACTCCGGTGGAGACACACCAGTTATGTGCTGGTGTAACACAGTGAAGAATCAGGCTCTAGGTATCCTGCCCTCTACAGTTCCCACTTAAACAACTTCTTTAGAGATGCTGTTACAAGATGGTAACACCTGGCATGCTTAAGCTGTGTTTTAACCTGGTCTCCAACTGGTGCTGCAGCCTTGGACTTTAAAGGGCCATAGCATTGACTTGGGAACAGAGTTAAAATATTTTCTTGTCTACCCTGCAACAATTAATTCTGTTTTAACAGTGTCCAAGTGCTAAAATGTTGTCACTGGGTCCCACACTACTGTAGGGAAGTGTGCAATCTGGGTCTTCAACTACCAACCTAGAGAAACATGGGCTGAGTTGTGAGTCTTTGCTTTAGAGAGCAGCCTGTTTTGTCTCTGTGTTTTGTTCTTGTGTGTTAGGGTTCTGGATTCTAAGAAATAAAGTAGTGTTATGCGGCGGTAACCATGCCGCAAGAGTATTTTATGTTTTTATATATTTTCTCTGTGTATGCTCTGAACATAACTATGGTAGTATGTAATACAGAGAGAAGTAGGCAGTTATTCAACACCAGAAACTAGTCCACTATATTTATTAACAATACAGTCTTGTACAAAAGATGTATTTTTCTCCCCTAAGGAGTTAATTCTTATTTTAAAATAGCTATAATGGAAGAATTCACCAAGAATTTTAGAAGTACGGTTACTTTGCAGTAAATATGATTAATTAGGTTTCTTTCAAAGATAGCAAAATGATACAAGAGGCATCTAACCCTATAACTTGTTTGTCTAATTATTAAAACACATCTTACACATTTTAAATATAGTAATGCTATTCGGCCTTTGAAAGACTGTATTATAGGAGTGGGTGGGTGAGGTTCTGTGGCCTGCAATGTGCAGGAAGTCAGACTAGATGATCATGCTGGTCCCTTCTGACCTTAAGTCTATGAGTCTGTGAGCTAATTCATACAGAGACAGATAGTACGTAGGGACCAGTCCGTGATTTCCTGCTGCACCCAGAACTCCCAGTGGGAATTTGGGTGAACAAGGAATGCGGGACTGGACCCCTACTGCACCGGACAGAATTTGCTTACTAAGTAATCTTATAAAGTGCATGGCTGTCTAGGGCTTTACTGTGACTGTTAGCCATGGCATTGCAATATGGTGGTGCAGAGCCACACAAGCCCAGTGGGAGCACGGAAGGCACTGTGCCACTTGGGATGAGCCAGTGAGCAGAGGGAGTGAACCCACTGCCAGGAACCATAAGGGCTGCAGAGCGCACTCCCTTGCATGGTTGCCTGGAGCTTGCCTAACCCCTGCTTCCTTTGGGGTGATTAGTGACTTCAGGGAGGTTCCTGTATACTCATGGGAGTGTGAGGACTGAAAGTGTGATAGCCCCTGCATGAAAAACACATGGGGTGGGGGGGCGAGGGAGACTTCTTGCCCTACCGGCCTGCCTTGGGCGGCTGCACAGACACCAACCACAATCTGGCCCTTAATTGTGGTAAGAGAGCAGATTCAATGCAGTGCAATGAAGCTAAATGGAGGAAAAATGCTACCCCTAGGGCTTGGCTACACACTGGTGTTGCACTGATTTAACTAAAGGGGTGATGTTTAGCTAAACTGGTGCAACTGTATGTAGGGACACTACACTAGTCTGGGGCAAACAAAACCGATGTAAAGCAGGTTTAAACTGACTGTAAGGGTGTCCATGCACAAAGTTAATAAAATCAGTCCAACATCACCCCTTTGGATAAACCAGTGCAACTCCCGTGTTCAGAGCAGGGCCTAGTGGGCCTGAGCCACCGCTGTCTTGCTGCTTGCGTAGTCATTCACGCCCGTGTGAAGCAAATATTGCACACTACCACCGTGATTTTAGTGTGCAGCAGGGATTTGTTTGAAAACTAAAATGTCCAGATGTTGCTGGCCTGTGGGTATTGTAATGTTCTGGCCTGTGTATTGTAGTGTTTAATGTTTTAATGGCTTCCCCGTACACTGATTATTTTTAAAGTAATCCAGAATACGAAGGTGACATATTCCCATAAGCCTCTGATTATCTAATTGACACATTTCTGTTTCCACCAGGGTGTGTTATCTGAGCAGATTCCTCTGTATAAACAAATATCTCATTAAATGATATAGGGCCAAATCCTGGTCCAGCCCATAGTCACTGCACAAGGTCTCAGCAGCTCCATGGTGCTGCCAAGGTATGAACCAAGGGATCCCAAGGTGGTAGAAGTTCTTCCAAAGGGTTTGTGTGACCACTATCTTCCTCCTAAGTGCAGTCCATGACCTTGTGGCTATCTATGGCAGTCAGGGTACTGAGGAGTGATATCAGAGGAGACCAGGCTGCCCTAATGTCCTAGGTAGAAATGGGCCCCTCACCAACTCAGTAGGTGCCATAGCCCATGAGAGCCATCAGCCTGGGAGAGACAGACATCCCCTCCCACCCCAGAGCACCCAACAGAACATAGTGCTTCACTGATTCCATCCCCCTGAAAACACCACAGGGATCCAGGTCCAGACCCTCTCTTCTGCTCCTGCAGGATCTCCAGTCTGTGGCACACATGGGAGGGAGTAATGTGGGGCTTCAAAAAGGGTGAATGGGCAGGGAGCTCATTAGCACAACCATCCAGTTTCCTGAGCAGCTCCACCCGGGCTAGCTCCAGGGCAAGTACAGATGCCCTCCTCCCCCATTCTCAGGATCAGGTAGCCCAGCCCTCCCCCGCACCTCCTGCTCAGATTATGAGGCAACCAGAGGCTACTGTGCCCCTTACTGACACATGACTGGTGCCCAGGATTTGTCCCAAGTGTAGGCCTGCCTTGACATGAGTAATTGGACATGAGTCAGGCCTCATTTCTTGGGAGATAGGAGGTAGATGGATCAGCAGTCTGGAAGCAGAATGTCAGTACTAGTTAAGATAAGGGGGAACAGCCAGGGAACCATTTACAAAGTCTAAGACAAGCATGGAACAAAAGATGAGGTAAAGAGTAAACTGTGCATGGACAGTGTGTGGACAGAGCCTACTGTACAGGGATTGGTTCCTACAAGCCAGTCCCAAAATGTGTGATGTGATGCAATGTAATGTGTAAATGCATATAAAGGAAGAGATTTGCTGTGTAACTTTGAATTCATGGTATGCTCTAGACCCATCCCCTAGGCTTGAGTCTGATCAATTCAGCATTGCTTTGCTGTATGCTAAATAAAGGAACGTGAGTGATGAGGCTGGAGTTGGAATGAGTTCTTGGAAAACCAAGTGGAAGAGGTCTCAGGGGAACCCCAACACAATGATACTGTCACTTGGATCCACTCATCTGGAGCAGGTAATGTACACACCCCTGAGTGTGAGTGTCACAACCTAGTATTAAGGGAAAGCGCATTGAAAGGGGCTAAAAGTTTAAATATGAGGAAGAACCACACTGGAAAAGTGGGTTAAATCTAAGGGCCAAATCTATACAAGTATTAGGGGGAGACTAGGACCAGGTGAAAAAAGGAATTCCAGAGAGTGGTATTAGATTAAAAGAAAGAGAATGCTTGGCCGATCTGAGCCCCAGCTGCCATTGTAAAGCTGCTAAGGCTTAAGAACATGGTATCAAGGCGGGGGACATGCCTAAATGGAAGTAAGGATTTCTATTTGCAAACACTTTCAGTTTTGCTGGGATATATTATTTTTTCTCTTAAAATCCATAATAATATTTGAGGCATTCTGGGACTCCTTAGGCCTATTTTTTAGAGTCTGAATACTTACAGCACCCATTGAGTTCAACTGGATTTGTGTGGGTGATTAGCACTTCTGAAAATCCAGCCCAAAATCAGAAGCCACTTTTGAAAATGTTGACCTTTACCTCCCTATGACCCAGTTTCCAAATCTGAAAGGTCCCGTGAATCCAATAATTAAATAAATTATTGGTAGAGCATAGCAAAGGTCTGTACATTTTCAAAAAATAAAACCCATTGGCAGCCATGAAAAAAATAGTATCTAGTTTGGTTTGGTTTTTATCCTAAGGCAAAGAAAGCCACAATCAAAGCAGCAGTTTTACACAAATTATTTCTGGTGGCTAAAACTTTACCAGAGAAATGTGCCATCTTGAGGAATAAGTGCAAAAAGCATAAAAAGCAAATCAATATTGTAATAAAGAAATGGAAAAGATTCCTGAATGGTCAAGGAGAAAACAATGTCTGTTTCCTATCTGCATAAATCCAAAGTAAAAAGCAGCCATCTTTCAAGGACTGCATTTAGTAAGTACAACTTTGCAGGCAAAATATACTCAGTTAAAAAATAAATGCTAAAAACAGCAAAAATAAGCTTAAAGAGGCCAAAAAAGACAGCTGAGAAATGTTATTCTGAAAAATAAAATAGAATATTTACGGTCTCAAAATTTAGTAGCTAGTAAATGTCTTAAACAATGAAAAACCAAAGTAATTTAAAAAAAAAGTATGGGCAGTTAAAAGGAGCTTTTGCACAAATTAACACTGTAGAGCCCAGAGGGGACTAAATAGTCAGGGGAAGTGGAAGTAATACTATGTTAAAGAGGATATTTAAGTGTTAAAAGGGTGTTAAAAATAGAATGTTTGGTTTAATAATACAGCCCACATATGGCAATATAACGTTGTGCATTCATGCCTGGTGAAATCCTTAGCAATCAAACAAACTGTGCAAAGGGGAGGTCAAGTGATGACAACTACTACCACTCTGTTTCCTCTCCCCTCCCCCCCCACGCCTTTACAGCCATTCTGAAGGAAATGGGCCTTTCCCAATAAATGGGTCTGTAAATAATTAATTGTGCTGGCTGCTGCAGGTACAAAAACAATCTAAGTGAAATTATTTGACTACAGACCATTTATTTAAAATCACTAAAGGAAATGGGGATTTCTATATGGCTTAACTGGTTCCATATATACTAATAATGATGTGACCTGGGCTCGCTCTCTCTCACCAATAGAAGTTGGTCCAATAACAGATATTACTTCACCCCTCTTGTCTCTCTAAAATTGGTATGTTACTCTAAAACCATGCTGACATAGAGCTGCTGTAGGAACATAACCAAGTATTTCAACAAAAAATAGCAGCTAAAGTACTGCATCCATTAAATGAGCAAAACCAAGGATTCATTAATAAAGCTTTAACTGTATGTAATATACATAATGTTGCAATTATTTTTTTTTAAGTATGGCATTAAGTCAATGTTTTCTAATAATATTATGTGTAATGTGTAGAAAATACCTGCTATAAAAAATAAATGCATTCTTAAGTAAAATGGAGCAAGAAACTGTGTCCTCTTTTATCACCGCAAAAAAAAGTTTAAAATGTGGTACAAGACAGGTGATACCTGCTGGTGCAAAGTAAAAAAATTAACAAGGGTCCAATACCATGAAGTTAAATATAAAACCGCTGCTACCAATACGATTCGGAAGAAGTTTGTTTTCCCTCCTCAAATATTGTTGCAAAACAATGAAATGTCTGGAAAGCCCCAGACTTGTATAGCTGTTTGCAGCTGGGGATATTTACATATACAGGTATAATGTCTTATCAACAGAATTGCTGGCATGTGGGCTTGCTCTGGGGGAACGGTCTCCAAATTGCACAGCAGGGTTGAGATGCTGGGATGTTGGTAAAATAAAACTCCCTATGGTGGTGATAACAAGTATTGCATAGTGGCTGAAGTGGACAATTTTTGATTTGGACCCAGGGAATATTATTTTAATTGGCCTATGTTGTGTTTAACACCTAAACTTCCTGTGGTAATACATTTTAAAAATTATATTTTGTTCCCCTGATTTATAATGTACTTAAAATAAAAGCAAAGTGAAAATTACAAAAGAATGCTTTAAAGGCAGAGCAAGCTTATAATGTGGAATTACACCCTGGTAGGCTACACCATAGGAGATGAGCTTGCACAACCTGGTTCGCACTTTAAGCCTAGTATTAATGCTGCTTCAAATAATTACAACTACTGTGGTCTTGAGACTGTGTTGCTGAGTAGTGAATTTAAAAAACAAACCACAGGAAAGCAGGAAAATAATGCAAATGAAAGAAATGCAAATATATAAAACAAAACTAAAGCAAGAGCAGTGGGATGCAAGTCTGGCTTGACATGAGTAATTGGACATGGGTGATGCCTCATTTCTTGGGAGACAGGATTAGGGAGGTAAATGGATCAGCAGGCTGGAAACCAAATGTCTATACTAGCTAAAATAAGAGGAACACCCAGGGAACCATTTACAATGGACAAGATAACAATGGATGAGATAAGCCTGGAATGTAAGATGAGGTAAAGAGTAAGTTAGTTGTGCATGGACAGTGCATGCTGTACAGTGCTTGGTTCCTACAAAGTGACCAGCCAATCCCAAAACATGTAATGAAATGTATAGAAAAGGAAGTGGTTTGCTGTGTAATTTTAGGTGTGTCGTATGTCCTATACCCACCCACTACGCTTGAGTCTGATCAGCCCAGAGTAGCTTTGCTGTATGCCAGATAAAGGAACCTAAGTGATGCGACTGGAGTTGAACTGAGTTCTTGGAAAATCGAGTGGAAGAAGTTTTGGAGGAATCCCAACACTAAGTGATTAGTATTGTACTGCATCCTGACAACTAGGGGAACTATTTCCTGCTCTGTAGGAATGAGCTTATTTACTCAGGTTTATGAAATCTAATACTGTCTGCTTTAGTCACTCTGTAAAGCAGGGAGTCTGCAGCTGTGTTTATGTTTTGTAAGAGTTACTATTCTGTGCTAAATTTAAAAGAGAAATCAGGGACTCCTACTAGCAAATTAGGCATTGAGGTATTCACTGTAACTCCTGCTTTGATTAGGTGGATTGTGAGAAGCAGAGCAGGGGAGCTTAACTTCCTTCCCAGTTCAAGTCTGGAAAGTAAAACTGTAAAACCCTAGACAAATTGCTAACAATCCTGTCATTTCATCCATTCTCAATAACATCTAGCCAGCTCTGACAACACATTACACATATAACGAGCTCCTGTCCATCTCCTCAGCACCCCAGGGTTTCTGTGGTATCTAGGCCTCGTGCTGGCTCTCTGTGCCAGGGTGAATTTCACTCACAATTGACGTAAGTAAGATTTGGCTCAAAGTACTTGACATTTTTATGAAGTATCATCAAAAATAGCTTTTTAATAGTCTTTAGTAATGGTAGTAGCCAGTGCTAAGAAAAGCATGAGGTAAACATCACAGGCCAGATTTACAAAGGTGTTTAGGTGCCCAGAGCCCAGGCTCCAGCCCAAGCTCAAATGTCTACACTGCAATTTCACAGCCCTGCAGCCTGAGCCCCTGAGTCAGTAGACACAGGCCAGCCATGGGTGTTTAATCACAGTTTAGACATACCCTTTAATTCCTAATTGCCACTTTAGGCACCTACATTTAAAATTTAAATTCTCAAACCCCTCACTTCAGCTGCTGCCTAACCCTGTAGGCATCTTCATTTCTGCTGATGGGCAATTACACACAGCCATCTAAGTCCTGACATCACCAAGCAGCTTGGCATCTAACTCAGTGGTGGGATTCACAGAGTAAGTATTCCCCTGCCTGTTTCACCTCTGGGGCCTGAGTTGGTATGTGCATTCAGTGGCTGCCATAGAGCACATCTGCTGAATTGGGCCCAAAACAAAACAAAAGAGGAGGAGATGCTGGTACCACTGCTGCCTTTTTACCCAATAACCCAATGGTCAAAGCACGCAGGATGTGAGAGACCTGGGTTCAGATCCCCTCTTCCTGAGAGGAGCTGGGACTTGATTGCTAATCTCCCTCCTCCTAAGCAAGTGCCCTAACCACCATACTATGATGTATTCTACAGGTGAGCGCTTTCTATATCTCCTGTTGAAGCTGTTCCACTTTGTACAAAATACTTGCAGTCCTTAGAACACGGATGTGAACTTGAGTCACTCACATCCCTGGTGAGTGCCCTGACCACTGGGCTATTGCATAAAAGAGGGAGATTACCACTGCCTCCTCAGTTTTCCTTGGAAAAGGGCTGACTTGGTTTAGGTCCCTAACTCCAGGAGAGGGTTTACAGCTGTGAATCACAAGTGGCAGGAGATGCTTCCCTCTGGCCCAGCCTTAGATGCCTCCCTTTGGAGGTGGGACTTAAGGGGCTCCCCACTCAGCTTGCTGGCTTCTGTGAATCCCTTTTTTGATGCATAACTCTCCCCATTGTATAGGGAGCCTGGATGCTTAAGTTAGGTGCTGCAATGTGCAGTCTACATCCCCCTAGTGAATCCCACCTCTAAAAACCTTTGAAAATCTACACCTACATTCTCCTAGCAAACAAGCATCAATGCTTGTACACATAATAAGACCACCTCGCTAGGATTTTTTCATCCAACAATCTCAAAGTGCTGAACTAATATTAGCTAAGCCTTATAGCACTCCTTTGATGTTTGCAGTGTTGTTGTAGCCATGTTGGTCCCAGGATATGAGAGAGACAAGTTTGAAGAAGAGCTTGAAAGGTTGTCTCTTTCATGAATAGAAGTTGGTCCAATAAAAGATATTACCACACCCACCTTGTCTCTCTCAACATGCTTTTGGGGCAGGGAAGTATTATTGCAGGTATAGAAGAAAAGATGGGTAAAGAGAAGCACACAGAGGGTAAGTGATTTGCCCAAGGACACATGGCAACTCCTGGCAGAACTAGGAATGGAACTATTAGGTCTGTGTCAACCTTCCTCTCCAACCATTAGGTGAGATCATCTCCCATTTTCTAAAGAACAGCACAGCTCATAATCTGCGCAACTTCCCAAATAGTCAAACTGTGAAAATTTGACAGTTTGCACTGAAGGGGAGTAGTTTTGGGCGGGCCTACCAGTGCAGTGCTAATTAGAAAATCCATTATCATGAATCAGGCTCAGCAAGAGACCGGTGCTTGTGGATTTCACTTCTCGGTGTGGAGCTCCATTTTCAGAATGCTGATGTGAGTACATGACAACCAGGCAGTGATTGCACACCGTGTTCTTGAAGTCTCAGGGCTCAGTGAAATGCTTTTATTTAACTCTTACATGGACAATAACATGAACGAAAATGGATTCAGCATCTGACTCAGACAGAACCCCAACTGCTGTCTGTCTCCATATCTCACTAGCCTACTTCCTCCTAGATACGCAAATGTTTACTTGCCAAATAGGTGAAAGTGAGCAGAGCTAAAACTACTGTGGTGCATGTGCAATTTTCCATAGATAGGCATACAGACTACTTCCATTCTGCCTGAGAAAACATTGATGACTGAAAGCAATGACAATTTTGGTTAGCACTAGGGTGACCAGACAGCAAATGTGAAAAATCGGGATGGGGTGGGGAGTAATATAAGACAAAGCCCCAAATATTGGGACTGTCCCTATAAAATCAGGACATTTGGTCACCTTAGATAGCAGACAGCTGCATTAGTGGAAGCAGAAAAGTTTCTTGTCACTCTTTCTAGGGCCAAAATATCTTTGGGCAGTTGGATTGGCAGGAAAACCCTCAGTAGGATCAGACTTTAACAGCATGTGGCACTGATTGTGTGGTGGGGAGCAGATGGGACAATACCTAAAAACATTTTTGGAACTTGGAAAAGAATGTCTTAGATATACAGGCCCCTTTTCATCTCTCTTAGAACTGAAAATCAACACACGGGATTGGGGAATCATTGGCTTGTCGTTGAGGTGGACAATCCAGGAGCTTCCAACTTTATAAGGTTGATACCTGTGGTGGCTATGCAAATGCTGGTGCCTGGAGAAAGTTTGCACAGCCACCATAGACTAGGGCGGGGGGGGGTTCTCAACCTTTTTCTTTCTGAGGCCCACCCCAACATTCTATAAAAACTTCACAGCCCACCTGTGCCACAACAACTGGTTTTCTGCCTATAAAAGCCAGGGCTGGCATTAGGGGGTAGCAAGTAGGGCAATTGCCTGGGGCCCCATGCCATAGGGGCCCTCATGAAGCTACATTACACAGGCTTTGGCTTCAGCCCCGGGTGGCAGGACTCAGGGCCCCGGCCTTCAGCCCCATGCAATGGGGCTTTGGCTTTCTGCCCTGGGCCCCAGCGAATATAACGCTGGCCCTGCTTGGCGGACCCCCTGAAACCTGCTCACGGTCCCCCGGGGCCCCTGGTTGAGAACCGCTGGGCTAGGGTCAAGGGACAGGCCACTGCTTTTGGATCAGAGGGCTTAGGGGACAGAAGTCTGTTATTGGGTCAAAGGTTTACAAAGCTGGAAGAGAGGTATTGTAAGCTTAAGTTATTATAATGTTGTGTGAGCAGGAATGCCCTGAGGAGACATGTACCACCTCCAAGCACCTGGGCCAGTGAATGCACCAAGGAATGTGCACTAGGATATGTGCCTAAGTTCACCCACTGGCCTGGGACAGGAGGGTTTGGCAGCAGAGATGGGCTAAGAACAAAGGCTTCACTTCAGGAGAGTCTAGCGCGGCCACTGGGAGCTGCGGCGGGCCGTTCCTGTGGACTGTCAATGAAAACAAAATGTCTCATGGCCCACCAGCAGATTACCTTGATGGGCCATGTGCCGAAGGTTGCCAACCCCTGATCTAGTGAGATTTGAGAGCTGTGAAGGTGCTCACCCGCTTGTCTAAGGCAGGGCCAGCTCCAGCTGCTTGAGGCGGCCACTTTGGAGAGGGGCGGCACGTCCAGCTGTTCGGCGGCAATTCGGCGGACGGTCCCTCACTCCTGCTCGGAGCGAAGGACCTCCCGCTGAATTGCCGCCGCAGATCGCGATCGCGGCTTTTTTGTTTGTTTGTTTGGCTGCTTGGGGCGGCCAAAACCCTGGAGCCAGCCCTGGTCTCAGGGGAAGTAAGCTTAGGGTTTCCTCAGCTTGGGGTAGGGTGGAGAGTTTCTGAAGGTTGAAGGTCAGGGAGGGGGAAGAAGGTGGTAGGCTGGACACCATGTGTGAGTCCAGGGCAGAGGGTTGACAACTAAGGGGTTACAGACTTGTAACTGGGGAGTCAGCTCAGAATGCAATTGCCACAGCTCAGAAGGGGGATCCTGGACTTGTTACCATAGGGAACTGAGTTTCCACAGCAGGAAGAGGTGTGCCACGTGGGGAGGGGAGTGGGACTGGGAGGATCTGCAGCTTGGAGGAATGGTGTGGGGAATGTCTGAATCTTTGGCAATCCAGGTAGGTTGCTCCTTGCCTCCATTCTACCACTTGGCCTCATGGCCTCCTATTAGTGCCCCCCAGAGCCTCTTTTACAGTACAGGGCAAGAAACAGCCCAAATTATACACACTCAGATTATGATGTTTTTCCCCACAGGCCTGGGGATGGAAAATCTGGAGGAGCCCAGATGGCTCCTCACTCATCCACACCAGCTCCACAGAACCTGAACCCTATGGAGGAGCTTCCTCTGATCCTGGGAAAGGAGAATTGTGGCATACAATGGGAATTCCTACAGTCCATGAGGGCAGGCTCCCTGCCATGAGCACATAAAGAGGAGAGGATAGGGCCCTTAGCTATTGTCATATCCTCATTAAGGGCTATATTAATAATACATAATGCTTACATAGCCCTTTTGATCCCTAGATCTTAAAGTGCACCCAAAAAGAAGGTAACAGACACACCATGACTTGACCAAAGTTTCACCACAGGTCAGTGACAGAGTCGACCCCCAGGCACTCCTGACTCCCAGGACTTCGCCCGCTACCCTAGAGCTCACTACCTCCCTTGACAATGTTCAGACACCAGTGGTGATGTCTGCAATCACTGCAACCATGCCAAGCCTGAACTCTTCCAACAGAGCCTTTCTGGAGCTCTCTGCACAAACTAGAACATACCTGAAACCCTTTTTAAAAGCAAAGAGCCCCAAATTTGTTTTATTGTGCTGACAACTTAAGCAAGAGTGGGTGGGATTTTGTTGCTCCCAAACAATACCACTGCAACTTTTGGATTAATAAGCATGATAAATGTCAATACAAGGGGAAAACTGTTGAGAAAGTTATATTCAACAGAAAATAGGGGTCAGAACCAAATAATCATATAGAAAAAAATCTCTAATTTTAGCTGCCTAATGTGGAACAGTGCTGGAAAGTTTCATGTCTGTCTTCATTTTCTAAGAATGGCCATAAATTGGAAGTGTGGAAATACTGTAGACTGGAGATTTGTTAATGGAAAACTCAAGAGAGAAATATAATGAAGTAATCTTTGCACTTACACCGCTCTTTCCATCTGTAGATCTGAGAGAGCATCACTATCACGCCAGACCTGGGTGTAAGCAGAGTCAGGATGAGCTCTCCCCTGACATCTGGTGGTGAGATGTGGAAAAGGACTTCAGGGGATGATCTCGTTTGCATGGGCACACCCACCCCATCTAGCATGATGGGACTGCTTGCCCAAATGGTCACTTTGGCTACTGTGGGACCCCCCAGTCTCTTTGTTATTGGGACGGGAGTAATAAAGGGTTGTTCTCCTGGTTATGTGAATCAAGGACAGTAGAACTGTACTTGGCATTTTATGACTGAGGGACTCACCCTCATTCGCTAGGCAAGGGACATGGGTCCTAAAGCCCAGTGAATTGAGAGAGGTATTTGTATGTAGCAGTGTGGGCATGGTCTGAGTGCCCCAAACACCACTTTGGTCCTTCCTCTCTCCACTGTGTAATAACAGAGCTAAGTTTGACTCAATTAGGAGTCTTGTAACATTGTACAGAGCTGAAATCACTGATACCTAGGTCTAAGCATTAGACCTACTTTAGGCTAGTGGTTCTGATGCAAGAAGGCTATCCAGGTGCACCAGCACTGAGGCTCCCCTACTAACAGCTGAAATCACTGAGAGCTGTGTTAAGTAGCGGGGGCCTGAAGGACCTGAAGACATATTGGTGAGCGGCTAGTGGCGAGGCTCAGCTAGTGGGATGGCTAGGGGAGAGGACTGGAGCAGAATCCCACAGAGAGGCATGGCAGTCAGCTGTCAAGGGCCTGAGCAGCGGAGAGTGTAAGGTGCCTCCGTACCTCCTCCCCCTTCCACCGAGGCTGCGAGGTGAACTCTGCAGATGAACTTCTGAACTCTGGGGCTGCACTGACCAAGGACAGCAACTGTTAGTTGGGTGATTTTTGGGATGCTGGACTTAAGACCCTGAGGGGAAAAGGACACTGCTCAACTCACTTGGGGGTGGGTCTTTTGCTCATGGTTTGTGTTATGAATCCTGTTTGTGGGGTTTCTCCAATATAATGCCACATTGGTTCCCTCTTTTATTAAAAGGCTTTTGCTACATTGAGACTCTGTGCTTGTGAGAGGGGAAGTATTGCCTCTTAGAGGTGCCCAGGAAGGTGGTATGTAATTGTCCCAGGTCACTTGGTGGGGGCTCGAGCCGGTTTTGCATTGTGTTATTGAAAAGGAACCCGTAGATACTGAACCCGGCCCTTGTTGCTGCCAACTCTGACGGGCAGAAGGGTTACATGGGGAAACATGTTAAGAGGCTTGCTCAAGGTCACCCAGTGAATCAGTAGCAAAACTGGAACTTTAGCCCAGCCAGCCCTACATTTTGGCCATTAGGCCACAGCTGCTCCTACTGTGAAAACCAGTATAATAGAAAAGTGTTCTCCAGATTGTACCCTTAGGCTTGCACATGGAGGGTTCCCTCCCATGTTGAAATGAGGCTCAGTTGCTTACAAAGCACCATCTCTCCTTCTCTTCCCCAGAACCTTGCACAGGGCCTGGCTTTTCCACCCTGTCCGAGGTCTGTGCAGGGGAATAGCTAAGAGGATGCACATTATCTCCATTCTACACCCACGGACAATCCCCAGAGAGAAAAACCCCAGCCCCAGGCAGTATTATCCTTCTGTGAAGCTCCTGGTGTCCTCCCATGACTCCGGAGCCACTGTAGAAAGGCAGAGGTTCTGATACCGTGGTGCCAATGGAGCCATCCTAACAGAGAGCCAAGGGGGGCTGCGAGGGGCCAATGCCAGTGCAGAGGCACAGGGCCTCCATATTCATAGATTCATAGATTCTAGGACTGGAAGGGACCTCGAGAGGTCATCGAGTCATATAGATGGCTCTGCCCTTCCACAGATCTGCCAAGGCTGGGGTCAGCGCCATTGTCTGATGAAACAACACAAGGAGAACTTGATGAGAGGATTGTCGTAAGATTCTGTCCCCCTGATATCCCTCCCACCAGCTTTTCCTTGGGAGGGGTGATCTAGGCCATGGGAATTAGGACTTGAACATTTTCATTACATTAGTCAGTGACTGCAATATGTTCCCCAAGTGAAAAAGAGTTTTGTTTAACTGCCACTGTCGAGAAGCTGCTGCATGGGCTGACCTTTCCATACAAAGTACATCTGTGTCTTCCAAATTAACACTTCTCCTTTAAGAACTTATTGTGTTGTTAAAATGCCTTCTACTTATTTAGTTCCCAGCTCTGCCCTCATGGGGGGGGGGGGGGGGGGGGAAGAGAGGGAACTATGAGGTCATGTTTTAGTCACATGTCTGCTGCAGCATCTGTCAACAGTGATACAATTACTAAGACATAACTGTGCATTTATGACATTCAAACCTGCTAAGCAAAGCCTCTCCTCCTTTGGTGTATTAGCTAGTTCTATACTTAGGGATCATCTTAAAAGTTGACTAAGCTAACCAAGGATATGAACCATAATGCATCAGTTTATTTTAGAAGTTACTTATTATATTTAGTACCTCATTGTAAACTGAAAATCACACACTGACCCTTGTGCTAGTTAAATCCTTTCCTGTGAAATGCTTCAGGACAGTCTCTGATCTTTAGTAGCATGTCTGTGGTGCTCCAAGCACTAAGGTCTACCTACAGACTCTAGCCCTGAGTGAGTTCCCATTAAATACTCAAATGCTTCTAGTCAGTGAAGGATTTTTCTTTACTGAAACTGGCAGAAAGGAAAGGGTGCAAATAGTGTACTGGGTTAACTCTCAGAGGTTACAACAAAAGATCATACCATATGCATGGTAGAGTGATATAAAGGTTTCATTGGCTTGAGTTTGGAATGACCCTGTTACTCACTAGTAGCAAATCCAAGAGTGAACTGTGCAGCTCATTGCAGTCATGTGCCAACACCCCCTTTCTAACAGTATGTCATCGCATATTCTCTTTCTGCCACAGAGCCTATAGAAAACAGCAAATGTAGTGTGTTAGGCAGATGGATAGATAGATGCAACATGTCTAAATTTTGGAGCATAACTTTCACATTAGTTTGTGTATATGTAAAATCTCAGCCACCATGTTGCAGTAACCCATCTTCTATCCTATGAGTTATAAACTAATAGATATACATTGAGTGAATTTGACTCTCCTTTCCCCTCCCATTTGTACATGATCCCTTCTGTCTCTTGACTGGGGCCCCTCCCATCCACCTTAACCTCCCTCTGTCCTTTTCCCTCACAGAACACTTCAAGGGTATGTCTACACTGCAATTCAAAACCCACAGCTAGCCCATGTCAGCTGACTCTGGCTCACAGGGCTCAAGCTAAGGGACTGTTTAATTGCAGTATAGCTGTTCAGGCTCGTTCTGGAGCCTGGACTCTAGGACACTGCAATGGGGGAGGATCCCAGAGTCTGGGCTGCAGCCCACACTCGTACATCTACACTGCAATTAAACAGCCCCTTAGCCTGAGCCCCATGAGTCCAAGTCAGCTGGCACAGGTCAGCCACAGGTGTCTAACTGCAGTGTAGACATGCCCCAAGGGGCCTGGCCCCACCCCAAACAGGCCAATAAATTCACATGCTGGCCTGCCTCTTAGCATAGAGTCTCTCAGAGCCCTGGGCCAATTCCTCCCTGTCTCTGGCCTACTCTCAATCTGTGCTGACTCTCCTCTGCAGAGGCCCGGGGGGGACAGTCAGGGATGATACGTAGGGGAGGTAGAATATAACTGGATGCAAGCTGGGGAATGGTCTGGAGGTTTCCAAGCTGCAGGAAGTTGGGTTGGAGCAGGATGGTCTCTACCCCAGACCTGCTTAACCTTGGGCCCTCAGGACTGCTTGCAAAATCCCAGGACTTTTGCTGTGGCAGCAGCTGTCAGTGCCACATGTACTATGTCTATACGCAGCAGCCACAACTGCGGAAGTGGCATCAAATAGAGGAAAAAGATGGTGGATCTGGTCAAGACAGGCTGCAAAGAAGAGATCGCTTGAATCCTTGAGCCCCATTTCTGGTTAGAATTCTCCAAAGTGGGGGGATAGATTATTTCCCCATGATAAAACTTTAAAAGTACAATTGTTAGAAGTCTGTTTTCTTTTCAAATGGGAGAGAGAAAAAGGGTCTAGGGAAGATGTGGGGAAGGGAGGCACCTAAGAATAAAATCTTGGGATTTTCAGGTTCCCATTGTATTTTTTATTGCCTTCACATTTAGAAATTAAATGCTTCCATTCACAGGCTTGGGTTTATTGGCTGCAGTGGGAGCAGGGTCCAGCGGGCGGTCACATATGGCAGTCTCAAGACTAGTCACATGGCTGCACCACTTCAGAGAGCCAGCTGGAAGCAGACAAAGAGAGGCTGGAGAGCCCCAGGGCTCCTGTAACTGCTGATAAGGGAGGGGCGGAAAATGGAGTCAATCTTCTAGCAGCTCCCCCTCAAAGTTCTGAGTGGCTCCTATTCCCCTGTGCCTCAGGGACAGAGAGTGGAGATTCTCCGGCTCATGAGTTACAACTTTCCTATCCCTTGTAGCTTCAAGGAGGGGGACAGTAAAGGCCAATCCCACCCAATGGTTCTTGCTAGTAAATCTCCAGCCCCTCCATTAGATGGGAGGGAGCAGAATGGTTAGTCTGGTAGGGTGGCCAGCAGGGGCGGCTCCAGGCACCAGCACAACAAGCGCGTGCCTGAGACAGCAAGCCACGGGGGGCAGCCTGCCGATCGCTGTGAGTGTGGCAGGCAGGCTGCCTTCGGCGCCATGCCTGCGGGAGGTCCGCCGGTCCCGCGGCTTCGGCGGTAATTCAGCGGTGGAGACGCTGAAGGCGCGGCACCGGCGGACCTCCTGCAGGCATGGCACTAAATCTATGTGACCAGCGGCCAAAAGCCGCCTGACTGCTATGCTTGGGGCGGCAAAAACCATAGAGCTGCCCCTGGTGGCCAGTCATGAGTATAGTGGAGGGGCAGGCGTGGCAGGCCGAATTTAGTTCAGGATGGGAATCTCAAACACGGGGAACTGGTACCCCCTGAGCAATGCCAGCACACCATACACAAATGTGTAGGGCCAGCTCTGACTGGCTAAGATAGTTCTCAGAAAAGAACTGCTCCCATTGGACAAACACACATAGCACAAAAATCACCCTTATGCCTGGCAGGCTGAACTATAGTGTTCTTTTAATCCTAGAGGAAGACCCAGTGTTGCTGCCCATATCATCTCACTAGAGCTGGTCACCATTTTTCAACTGAAACTTCTTTTTCTGATAGAAAATTATTTGTTTTTTTTTTTGTTTGTTTGTTTGTTTGTTTGTTTTTTTGACAAAGTGAAAATTGTGGACAGGAAAGCATTTGCTTTTCTTAAAAAAAAATAATTTTTCAACTGAGAAAACCCCCAAACTGCCCCTATTTGTTTTGTTTTCAGCTAGAAATTTTTGGTTTGGGGGAGTTTTCAGTGAAAAGTTTTCTTTTTTTAACAAAAATTCAAAATTTTCCATGGGAAAAGACCAGTTCCTAAGCAGCTGTATATACTGGCTCTGGGGAATCTGTGGGGCTGTCTCTTTGGCATCTGTTAAAGGGATTAAAAAATTCACATACAAATGGAGGGGGGAGACTCTGTAATTGTAAAGGTGACTAACCTGAATTCCTATTCCTGGGAGAGAATGGAATAGCATGTTGTGTGCACTCGGAATACTACACACAAAAGGAAATGACAATGAAGCAATACTAAGGGTCCTAAATTCACTGCTCTGAGCCTACGTATTTCATATATGGCATGAACAATGTCACATATAGGATATAATCACCCCATAGCATCTAGGCAACTGAGTGCACTCCACATTTCCTTCCCCTTTGGGGAGGCATGTGTGATTCAGATAGCATGGTGACGGTACATATTGCATTATCCTTAACATCTTAATCTGTGAAATTTTATGTCCTCTGGTTGTTGCTCTTCTCTTCCCTGTTGCCTCCAAGCTCCATTGTCTTCTGCATCCCTCTAAACATCTTGTCCTTAATTAGATAGCAATTTCTTCAGACCAGGGACTGTCTTTCACTATGGGCATATGTACATTGCAACCAGGGGGTGTTCCTGTAGCTCACATAGACATACCTGAGCTAGCTTTTATCTAGCTAGCTTGGGTACTGGGCTGCTCAAGGATTCACCCAGGATTCCAGGCACGCTTGAACAGCCCGTGCTCAAGCCCATGCTGCCGCAGCTTCACTGCTGTCAGTACCGGACTAGCTAGCTTAAAGCTAGCTTGAGTGTCTATAAACACCACAATCACACCACATGGTTGCAGTGTAAGACATACTGTATGTGTTTGTACGGTACCTATGGACCCCAATCACAGTCAAGGCCTCTGGGCACTACTGATAAAATATGAATTCATATATTTGTTTGCATAGTTCATGCTTTGTATCGGATAAGTGAGTTGTGCTATGCAAGGATTTGCAGATATCAAAAATTCTGCGAGATCTCCCTTAACAGAAAAAGCATTAGAAATAAAAAGAGCATAGTAACAAATTGGCACTGTGGCTAATCCTCTTCTGACAGTTTCATTCACACTCTCTCACCAAGTGCAAATTAATCCAGAATGGGAAATTCTGGGGATTTGAAGAGATGTATGTAATTTAGAACTAAACAATGGGGCTCTGGGTTAAAAGAAGAATCCTATTCACAACGGGTGAAATTCATCCCTTTGTGACAGATCTTACACTCTCTCTCATGCAATGTTAAGCCAATGTTTCCAACCTCTTGGGTCTAGTAATACTGCCAGCCCCGAACATTCAAAATCATGAATCAGGCTCTGAAACAGCATGAGACTGGATTAAAATGATATATTTTGGGTTATTTTTGTCTTCTGATTTTTGAGCCTTTGGGTTCATAATTTCAATCTTTTCTCCCCAACCACAATGGCTAGAAACTGTCATTAAAAAAAGGAAGCTCAGACTCTTATGAAATCATATGACTCCAGGAGCTGGGGCTTTAAGAAAAACAACTAGCATGAGACTCACGATAGAACAAGAAGGGTTGGCAATACTGGACTATCTGAGGGAAGGTGAGGGGCAGAAGGTTGGATCTGTGTGAGTGTGGAAGGCTGAGGGACCTAAAGTTGCCCACACAGACAGGAAGCGTGATCTGCTGGATAGAGAACTAGACAGAGACTCAGGAGACCTGAATGCTATTGCATGCTCTTGTGTGTCCCTGGGAAAATCATTTCACCTCTCTCCGTGCCTCTGTTTTGTCCCTGCCCTGACTGCCTCCTACTATGTTTATATAGTTTCTGGTACAATGGTGCCTCAGTTGCAGGTGGGGCCTCTAGGCCCTAATGTAAAAAAACCAACATCCTCCCTCTGCTGCAACCCCCACACCCCACAAACATGCTGTTTCCTAAATACCTCCTGTTCCCTCCCCTTTTCCAGTGTGATCCCTAACCTAGCTTGGCTGTGGGAGTAGCTCACATGTACCCACCTAAATTCTCAGCCAACCAAAGTTTCTCTTCTGCATTCATGTGGCCCTCAGCTTAGCCTTGACTGGCACCACTGGAAGCACTCACCCCTAGCAGCATGAAGCCATCTGATGTGTGGGTAAAATGGAGAGAGGGGGCGAAGCAAATATTTTGTTAAATGCAGTATACAAACATTCCAGAAGGAAATGCAACAGCAGGCTGAAGTGAGAGAACAAAGGAGAGATGGTGGCAACTATAGCAGGACATGATGTGAGGGGACACAGGGGGAAGAAGGGGGTCAATTAAGGGAGGGCTCCAAAATTAGAATCACAGACTTATATCATTCAGCGGGGAGAAGAATGCACCCTCATGGAGTCTTTGCACTGGCCCTGCATAGACTAATAGAGGGTGGGGGTGGGCCAGGGCAGAGGTCACACTATACCCAATGGCCCCATTATCCCACACAGTGGGGCAGAGAAACTTCAGCAGACATTCTACCCTATATGCAGGAGTAATGTCCACAGAGGAGGAGCTGGGCTACAACTCTGTATCGTACTGGTCCCAAAATGGAGGGTGGACTACACTTGCTCAACCCTCCTGCATGGCACCTGTGTAAAACCAGGTACTCTGGCTTTCTATTGGGGAATCAACTTTCACCCAAATGTGGCTGGTTGAATGATAGAGCTGAGCAAACAACTCACAACACATACCTCAGTCAAGGAGTTCTGTGAGTTGTCCACACGCAGTTTACAATTTTAACTCATATAGCTGTTCTTCAAAATAATTCACCCAATACCGTCAGCAAATAACCCTTGTTTAGCAGATTGTATGCAAGCAAGTATGTAGGCATTGCTGGAATTCACTATTTGAAATTCAAGGTGCATGGGTTTTTTTTGCTGGGGCAAATGGTCATTGGATACACTTCTGTTCCTTGAGAAGTTGAACATCATTATCCAAATCTGGGTGTAGTGTAAATATTTGGGATTATCATTAGTAGGGCCTAGACACCCCAGACATGGATCAAGACCCCATTGGATTAGGTGCTGTACAAATACAGAACAAAAAGATTGTCCTTGATCCAAAGAGCTTACAAACTAAGACTATGACAAGATATAGACAGCTGGGTGAATACTAATTCTTAGTTCACTTTACACAAATATTCTCCAATGTGTGTTTACTAGAGATGGTTAAAACATTTTGAAGAAATTTTTTTCATCAAAATGTTTTTTGTTTTAAAAATGAAGATGTCATTTAAAGTGTTCACAGGTGCATTCTGCCACCGGCATCCAGAGGCTGACATTGTGCAGTTAGTAATGCTGGTGTCAGGGTACCAATGTGGAGGAGGCAGCTGACATGGGCAATCCTCCTCTACTGCATTGGTTTCCTCATCTAGCCCTACAACGGTTCCTTTCACTCAGAGAGCATCTTTTCATCCTACAGCCTGTGAGGATGCATTAGAATCCTAAAACAGGAGCCAGTCAGGGAGGCACAAGATGCAGCTCCTTCCTCTGAGAAAGTGAGTAAAAAAAATGGCTTCTGCTCACCTTCCTGACTACAGGCTGGGAAATCATGTAACCAGAATCAATACAATGTGACTTATGTGACCAATAAAAAAACAAGAAGTTTGAAATTCAAAAAGTAACAAGCGTTTATCCCCAAAATTTTCCACTTCGTTTTAGTAAAAACAAATTTTATGAGACTTTTTTTTCAAAAATTTAAATGTTTATTAAATGACATTCAGTTTCATTTAAGGTTTTGTGAACTCAGAAAAGGGGCATAATTTGATGGAGGAAAAACACTTTTCTGACAAATATTTTGCCCAGTTCTAATCACCTAACATTTACCCAGGGAATTTTGTATAACTTGTTCCATGTGGCTATGTGATGTGTCTCTTCCTAAAGATGCAGTAGAAGACATCTATCATCATGACAAATGGAACTATTCATGTGTAAGTTAGCCACATATATCAGTGCTTGCAGAATTGTGGCCAGTTAACATCTGGCATGAATATTATTTCATTCCACCTACATCTATTTGTTTGTGTTCACATAGATCCCCACTGTTTGATTCCACGTTATTCAGGTTCTTATTACCACCTTATTATCATAGCATCTGAGTACCTACCAATGGTGCATTATACAACATGGCTAACCTCTGCCCTATGTGGTTTGTTCTCTCCCCCAAAGGAGAGTGGAGTGTTTTGTTTTAGTAGGGTTTGGAGCTTTTTTAATATGTACACACTGCTCTGTGTTTGTATTAGTGAAGGCAAGGTTGAATAAATGTGCTGTGCCCTCGATGTGAGAAGTGTTGAGGTTGTGTATTCCTAAACACCTTTTGTGCCCCCCTATAGTGCTCTACAGAAATAAGGCCATAGTCTTTTTCTAAACCAATATGTGTTTCTTCTGGATCCCTCTTAAAGGGACAAATTCAGGCTTGGTGTAATCAGGTGAAACTCCACTGACTTACATCAGGGCTGAATTTTGTCCAATGGTCTGTTACTATGAAGCAAGCATAGTAATAGTGTTTAGTGAGTCCTACAGTAGCACTTTTATTTCCTTGAGCTCTTTGCTGTTACTGCTCTATGAGGAGCTATAGATTGCCACTTTCTGATGACGTTTCAAGGGACACCAGCAGCAATGGATTTGGAAGCAGTATGCTTTTGGGCACCCAAATGCATTTGAAACAATTGAATTCTTGAATACCTCAACTATTGAGGTATTTCATCATTAATCCAAATGTGTCATGATATTGACAGTTGACTCAACAGTAACTCCTTTTGTATGTTGTAGCTTTAAGAATTTCATTTTAAAATTAATTAATTGCTTCAGAGACTTTTCTACGAATTCACCACCGTAGTATCTCATTGCACCCAAACGTTAATGTAGCTTGTCCTTCCCTGAGATGTTCAAGAATATTATCCCCATTCTACAGATGAAGACTGAGGAATTAAAGGTTTATATACACTGCAATTAAACACCCGTGACTGGCCCATGTCAGTGACTCGAGCTCACAGAGCTCAGGCTAAGGGGCTGTTTAATTGTGGTGTAGACATTTGGGCGTAGGTGTGTGATCCTGTGAGGAGCGAGGGTCCTGAAGCTCAGGCTCCGGCCCAAGTCTCAATGGCTACGCAACAATTAAACAGCCCCACAGCCCCAGCATGAGTCAGCTGACACAGGCCAGACACAGGTGTTTAATTGCAATGTAGACATACCATAAGTGAGAAGCTTGAATGTGGGCTTGTGACAGAGATAGGAATAGAACTTAGGTCCCCTAACTTAGATCCCCCAACCAATGCCCTAGCTATAAGACCATCCTCCCTCTATATGCATTTGGGGCCAGATTTTCAAAAAAGCTCAGTTCCCATTTAAGCACAAAATAAGTGGCTAGTTTTTCAGAAGAACCCATCTGAGTTCTTTTTGACAATCTGCCCAAAATGGGACTGCTGGGTGCTGAGTACTTTGGAAAATCTGGTAGCTTGTTAGGTTCCTAAATGGGAGCTGGGCTCTGTTGAAAATCTAGCCCTTGGTTTGAGGCCTCACACAGTTACTTATGTGTGCCAGAGATTGCCTCTGTCTATATCTATTTGTTTCATGAATTTAAATGATGCCTGTTTATGCCTGGCACTGAGCTTCCTGACAGCCATTAAAAATAGAATTCATAACGATAAAGATAATAGCAAAACAGCAGCAAATTCCACCCAACATTAAACAGCCAGTCAGCAAGAAAACAGAACAAAATACCATCTCCTCACCCACCAGATTCTCAAAAGAAATCTCAGGACTCCAACAACCTCAGCACTCCTCAGTCTCCTGCCCAGAATCATGGGCTCTGCAGGGCCAATACACTCAGGCTTTTTGAACCATGAGGGGTAAGAGCAGAGTGAATTCCAAAGGCCTGGGGCCCTCACAGACAACACCCTTCTGGCAGCTTCCTCTCTTAGGATACGTCTACACTGTAGAAAACCCCTGTGGCAGAGTCTCAGAGCCTGGATCTGCAGACTCCGGCTCACACTATGGTGCTAAAAATAGGCATGTAGACATTTCCACTTGGGGTAGAGCTGAGGCTCTGAAACCCAGCAAGGAGGGTCGGTCTCAGAGCCCAATCTCCAGCCTGAGTGAGAACATCTACATGACTATTTTTAGCACAGTACTGCCAGCCTTGTGAGCCTGAATCTGTAAACCTGAGCTCTGAGCTGCACTGCCGCAGATTATTTATTTTGCAGTGTAGCCAGACTCTCATATTCCAGGAGTGCTTCAGCTCTAGCGCCTTTCCTGATCACAGCAGAGGCAGTATGGCATAGGAAGTAGGGAGCCCCCAGGTGGATAGATTCCAGGCCATGTGGGATTTTTAAGGTTAAAACCAATACTTTAAAGTCCACCCAGAGGCCAAAAGGCAGCTAGTGAAAATCATGGAACACTGATGTCCTGTGCTTATGGCAATATACTCCCCTCAACACATGAGCTGCTTGTTGATAAATTGTATAGCCAACTGCTTGACCAAATTTGGTTTGTTATTAAGTGTACTCAACACACCAAATAACCAATGTCAGTCAGGTTTATTAATATGGTACAGGAAAAAGGTTCTATACAATACCAGCGATGTTACATTCACCTTATGCAGAAAGTGTGCTCCCCAAAGTTACACCTTCAAAGCTACCCATTTATACCCTCCTTGTTTACCAGTAAAAGGTACCATATACGTCATTTAAAACTAGTTGCAATGTACCCCTTATCTTTGTTCTGACTCCACCATGCATTCCAGGTCATGATGCACCCATATCTTTGTTCTGGGTACAGGAATTCCAGGTACAATGAGGCAGGAAGACACCTCCGAGGCCTGTAACAGGATAAATAGATTTATGAGGATAACTCATAAGGAAACAATTATATGTTCTGATACTGACAGTTTTCCTATCTACTTAAGACAAAACTTACTTCAGCTAATGCAAGGGGCTATGGGATGCTTAGCATAAGTGAGCAGGATTATAATAAAAGTACAGAGATACGGTGGGTGAGGTAGTATTTTTTATTGCTCCAACTTCTGTTGGTGAGAGCGACAAGCTATTGAGCTACACACAACTCTTCTTCAGGTCTGGAAAAGGTACTCAGAGTGTCACAGCTTAATACAAGATTGAACAGATAGTTTAGCATAAGTAGTTATGCTAAACTATCTGTTTGACCTTGTTTTTAGCTGTGAAACTCTCAAAAGTCTGGGGATAACCCGTTCTGGGCTTTTGATTTGGGCTCATCTGTAACACAGAAAAGATAGAAAATAATCAGGGCTTCTTCACATATTTAGGATTTTTATTTTATTTTATTTTGCAGGGGGCAGGGTATCTTTATCAGAATTTGTTAATAACAATAAACACTTAATCACATCCAAGGGAAACAATCTGCATTGGTACGAACGAATAAAGCCGCTGTCTAAGATAAAGATCACTCAAACCATACAGCCACCCTTTATGTTACAAATGGACTTTATGGCTTGTAAAAGGTTGTTTTTTTAATTAAATGTCTGGGTGACTCATTCCTCCAAGAGTCACCGCTGAGATGATCCATGGCATGCAGGAGCAGCTGAGATAAGAAACAGCTGGGAACTGGGCCTCCTTTGGCAGACTAAAGCACAGAGATGTAGGGAACAGGAGGCCTACAATCTTGGAGCCTAATCCTACAAGATGCTGAGTGCCCTCAACTTCAGCAAAGCCAGTGGCATTTGAGGGTGCTCATCACGATACAGAAGGTTCTTAGCACCTTGCAAGATCAGTCCTTTAATAAGATTAGCTGCATTCAAAAATGCATGTGAATGGAAAGGAGTGAAGAGTTCTCCAGGTAAATATTGTTCCATTATTGTAACAAGAAATCCTCCTTTTCCTGTCTATTCTCAGTTCTGGAGTCAAGACCCTAGTACATTCTCCCCCCATATATACCAAGATGCATAATAGCCAGGTTGGACTACAAACCTTTGTGCACTGGAGAGAGGTTTATTTTCCTCCGTCAGACTATAGCAATGAAATGGATGCTACTCAGAGTCAGACCTGTATATCGAGGGGACAATATACTGAAACCCAACGGCATTTAATAAAGTACCATACAGTTTTGCTCTCTTGGTAGGGAAACTCACATCAGGATGATTTAGTTGGGAATTGGTCCTGCTTTGAGCAGGGGGTTGGACTAGATGATTTCCTGAGGTCCCTTCCAACCCTGATATTCTATGATTCTATCCCAGTTTATCCCCAGTATAGAGCTCTGTGGGCAGGAGCTGACTTCATAGGAGGGCTTCTGCAGCTCTTCATGCTGTGAAGAGGGACTGCCTGATGGCTCTGAATAGCCCTGTGCAAAGAAGAATTTGGGGGACAGAGTAGTCTGGGGAAGGGAACACCAGATCCATAATGACATGAACTCTACAGATCCAATTCTGTGGGGCTCTGCCTGTCAGATGGGAGCAACAGCTGCAGAAAGGCTGATCTGCACTTCTGGGGTCTGCCTACAAGATGGAGAGAGGAATTCCATCCCACACAGACCTTCTGAGTTTCCCACACAAAGACCAATTACTCCAGCTTTGTGTGAACAGGAGTGATTGTCCTCTGTAGCTCTCATTAATAGTAACAGCTGTACTTATCTGCAGGGAGGGAATCTACTCCCACTACATATCTCACTTGCACTGACCATGTACCAATGGCATTTCTCACTGCTAAGGACTATTTACTGGCATCTCTGATGCAGAGAAATGCATCTTTTCACTGTCATGCTACCTGTTCCTTTATATGACACACACTTACAGCCCTGTGCTCCAAGGGGCCAAGTGCCTCCTGCAAGGTGCTGATAGCCTTTAAGGCCCCCAAAGACAAGAGAGGAAGGATGGACTAATGGTTAGTCACTAGCCTCCTATTCTGGAGAGTGGTGTTCTATTCCAAGCTCTGTCCCAGATATCCTCTGTGAGCTTGGGCAAGTCACCCCTGTGCCTCTCGGCCCTCTCTATAAAAATGCAGACACCCCAGCATCTGTTGTGCGGATAATTACGTTAAAGATTCTGAGGTGCTCAGACACTATCGTAATAGGGACTAGACAAGTACCTTGTATAGAGGACACTAAGGGTATGTCTACACTACAAAATTAGGTCGGATTTATAGAAGCCGGTTTTATAGAAACCGGTTGTATGCAGCCGATTGTGTGTGTCCCCACATAAAATGCTCTAAGTGCATGAAGTCGGCGGACCGCGTCCACAGTACCGAGGCTAGCGTCGACTTCCGGCGCATTGCACTATGGTACCTATCCCACAGTTCCCGGAATCTCCGGCGCCCATTGGAATTATGGGTTGAGATCGCAATGCCCGAATGATGCAAAGCAGTGCCGCGGGGGGTTCTGGGTACATTGCGTCAGGCCCCTCCCCCGCCGTCACAGCAACGGCAGACAATAGATTCGCACCTTTTTACCTGGGTTATCTGTGCAGACAACATACCACGCCAAGCATTGAGCCCGCTCAGCTCAGCTCACCGTCACCATATGTCTTCCGGGTGCCGGCAAACGTGGGACTGCGTTGCTAAACAGCAGCAGCAGCTTACTGCCTTTTGGCGGTAGACGGTGCAGCATGACTGGTAGCCTTCATTGGCGATCTGGGTGCTGGCAGCTGTGGGGCTGGCAGCCGTGGGGCTGCATTGCACCAGCCCCTTGCCTTTTGGTAGAAGATGGTTTATTACGACTGGTAACCGTCGTCGTCGTACTGCAGTGGCTGTCGATCATGGGCACCCGGGCAGACAATGATGGTTATCAGTCGTAGTATGCTATTTTCTGCCATGCGCCCTGTTGGATCATTGCACGTTAGCAGAGTCGTAGTATGCTATTTTCTGCCAAGTGCCCAGTATTGTCTGCTAAGCACCCAGAAGAGGCCGATGGCGATCTGGGTGCTGGCAGACATGGGGCTAGATTGCTACACAGCAGCAACCCCTTGCCTTTTGGGCAGAAGATAGTATATTATGACTGGTATCCGTCGTTGTCATACTGCAGTGGGTATCAGATGGTGCAATAGACCTGAAGGCTAACTGCCAAGCGCCCAGTATTTGCTGCCAAGCACCCAGAAAATGCCAAGGGCTATCAGTCATGCTGCACCGTCGTCTTAAGATGTAAAAAATAGATTTATTCTGTATTCATTTGCTTCCCCCCTCCCTCCTGCTAAACCCAGGCTTTTGAGTTCAATCTTTGGGGGGGGCCATTCTGTGTGACAGTTGTTTGTGTTTCTCCCTGATGCAAAGCCACCTTTCTTGATTTTAATTCCCTGTACCTGTACGCCATGTCGTCACTCGCCCCTCCCTCCCTCCCTCTCTCCCTCCCTCCCTTCTTCCCCTGGTCCGTCAGATACTACTTTCGCACCTTTTTTCAGACCAGACGCCATAGCCAGCACTGGGATCATGGAGCCCGCTCAGATCACCGCGGCAATTATGAGCACTATGAACACCACGCGCATTGTCCTGGAGTATATGCAGAGCCTCCTGGACATGCCAAAGCAAAACCAGGACCAGCTGAGGAGGAGGCGATTGCAGCGCGGCGACGATAGTGATGAGGAAATTGACATGGACCTCTCACAAGGCACAGGCCCGAGCAATGTGGAAATCATGGTGTTACTGGGACAGGTTCATGCCGTGGACCGCCGATTCTGGGCCCGGGAAACAAGCACAGACTGGTGGGACCGCATCGTGTTGCAGGTCTGGGACGATGCCCAGTGGCTGCGAAACTTTCGCATGCATAAGGGCACTTTCATGGAACTTTGTGACTTGCTTTCCCCTGCCCTGAAGCGCCAGAATACCAGGATGAGAGCAGCCCTCACAGTGCAGAAGTGAGTGGCGATAGCCCTGTGGAAGCTTGCAACGCCAGACAGCTACCGGTCAGTGGGGAATCAATTTGGAGTGGGCACATCTACTGTGGGGGCTGCTGTGATCCAAGTTGCCAGGGCAATGAGAGACCTGGTGATATCAAGGGTAGTGACTCTGGGAAACGTGCAGACCATAGTGGATGGCTTTGCTGCAATGGGATTCCCAAACTGTGGTGGGGCGATAGACGGAACCCATATCCCTATCTTGGCACCGGCGCACCAAGCCACCGACTACATAAACCGCAAGGGGTACTTTTCAATGCTGCTGCAAGCCCTGGTGGATCACAAGGGACGTTTCACCGACATCAACGTGGGCTGGCCGGGAAGGGTACATGATGCTCGCGTCTTCAGGCAGTCTCTTCTGTTTCGAAAGCTGGAGGAAGGGACTTTCTTCCCGGACCAGAAAATAACCATTGGGGATGTTGAAATGTCTATCGTTATCCTTGGGGACCCAGCCTACCCCTTAATGCCATGGCTCATGAAGCCGTACACAGGCAGCCTGGACAGTAGTCAGGACCTGTTCAACTACAGGCTGAGCAAGTGCCGAATGGTGGTGGAATGTGCATTTGGGCGTTTAAAAGCGCGCTGGCGCAGCTTACTGACTCGCTCAGACCTTAGCGAAAAGAATATCCCCATTGTTATTGCTGCTTGCTGTGCGCTCCACAATATCTGTGAAAGTAAGGGGGAGACATTTATGGCGGGGTGGGAGGTTGAGGCAAATCGCCTGGCCGCTGATTACGCGCAGCCAGACACCAGGGCGGTTAGAGGAGCACAGCAGGGCGCGGTGCGCATCAGAGAAGCGTTGAAAACCAGTTTTGTGACTGGCCAGGCTACGGAGTGAAACTTCTGTTTGTTTCTCCTTGGTGAACCCTCCGCCCCTCCCCCCCCCCACCCGGTTAACTCTACTTCCCTGCAAACCAACCACCCCACCCTCCCCTACTACCCTCCCCCCTTCGAGCACCACTTGCAGAGACAATAAAGTCATTGTTACTTCACATTCATGCATTCTTTATTAATTCAGCACACAACTAGGGGGATAATTGCAAAGGTAGGCCTGGATGGGTGGGGAAGGAGGGAAGGAAAAAGACACAGTGCACTTTAAAACTTTAAAACTCATTGCACTGGAAATCATCTAGGCTGGAGTGATTGGGTGGCCGGAGGCCCCCCCACCGTGTTCTTGGGCGTCTGGGTGAGGAGGCAATGGGACTTGGGGAGGAGGGCTGTTGGTTACAGAGGGGCTGTAGCGGCGGTCTCTGCTCCTGCTGCCTTTCCTGCAGCTCAACCATACGCAGGAGCATATCATTTTGATGCTCCAGCAGCCGGAGCATCGACTCTTGCTTTCTGAGTACAAGTTGACGCCACCTCTCCTCTTCAGCTCGCGTTTCAGCACGCAACTTCTCCTCTTGAGCACGCAACTTCTCCTCTTCAGCCCGCGATTCAGCACGCCACCTCTCCTCTCGCTCATATTGGGCTTTTTAAAAATCAGTCATTGACTGCCTCCACGCATTCTGCTGTGCTCTGTCAGCGTGGGAGGCAGTCTGTAGTTCAGTAAACATTTCATCACGCGTCCTTCGCTTCCTTCTTCGAATATTCACTAGCCTCTGCGAAGGAGTAAGATTTGCAGCTGGTGGAGAAGGGAGAGGTGGTTAAAAAAGATACATTTTAGAGAACAATGGGTACACTCTTTCACGTTAGATTTTGCTGTTCACAACATCACACAGCACATGTGCTTTCGTTACAAGGTCGCATTTTTCCTCTTATATTGAGAGTCTCCTGGTTTGGTGTGAGAGATCACTCACGCAGTGCCAGGACACAGATTTCAGCTTGCAGGCAGCCATGGTAAGACATACAGTCTTTGGGCTTTTTTAACCTTCTTAACATGTGGGGATGGTTTCAAACAGTACTGCCCTCATTTCCCATACCAAGCACCCGTTTGGTTGGCCATTTAAAATGGGTTTGCAATGTAAAAGGAGGGGCTGCGATTTCAGGTTTAACATGCAGCACAAACCCAACTAACTCCCCTCCCCCCCACACCCAATTCTCTGGGATGGTCACTTCACCCCTCCCCCCCACCGCGTGGATAACAGCGGGGAATATTTCTGTTCAGCAGAGCAGGAAGGGGCACCTCTGAATGTCCCCTTAATAAAATCGCCCCATTTCAACCAGGTGACCGTGAATGATATCACTCTCCTGAGGATAACAAAGAGCGATAAGGAATGGATGTTGTCTGCATGCCAGCAAACACCGGGACCATACGCTGCCATGCTTTGTTATGCAATGATTCCAGACTACGTGCTACTGGCCTGGCGTGGTAAAGTGTCCTACCATGGCGGATGGGATAAGGCAGCCCTCCCCAGAAACCTTTTGCAAAGGCTTTGGGAGTACATGAAGGAGAGCTTTCTGGAGATGTCCCTGGAGGATTTCCGCTCCATCCCCATACACGTTAACAGACTTTTCCAGTAGCTGTACTGGCCGCGATTGCCAGGGCAAATTAATCATTAATCATTAAACACGCTTGTTTTTAAACCATGTGTAATATTTACAAAGGTACACTCACCAGAGGTCCCCTGTGTGCCCTCAGGGTCTTGGGTGAGTTCGGGGGTTACTGGTTCCAGGTCCAGGGTGACAAACATATCCTGGCTGTTGGGGTAACTGGTTTCTCCGCTTCCTTGCTGCTGTGAGCTATCTATGTTCTCTCCATCCTCATCTTCCTCGTCCGCCGAACCCGCTTCCCTGTTTCCAGCGAGGGACTGATAGCACACGCTTGGGCTAGTGGTGGCTGCACCCCCTAGAATGGCATGCAGCTCCTCGTAGTAGCGGCATGTTTGCGGCTCAGCCCCGGACCTTCCGTTTGCGTCTCTGGCTTTGTGGTAGGCTTGCCTTAGCTCCTTAATTTTCACGCGGCACTGCTGTGTGTCCCTGTTATGGCCTCTGTCCTTCATGGCCTTGGAGATCTTTTCTAATGTTTTGCCGTTTCTTTTACTGCTTCGGAGTTCGGCGAGCACTGCTTCATCTCCCCAGATGGCGATCAGATCCCGTACCTCCCGTTCGGTCCAGGCTGGAGCTCTTCTGCGATCCTGGGACTGGGACTGGGACTCCATCATGGTTACCTGTGCTGATGGGCTCTGCATGGTCACCTGTGCTCTCCACGCTGAGCAAACAGGAAATGAAATTCAAACGTTCGCGGGGCTTTTCCTGTCTACCTGGCCATTGCATCTGAGATGAGAGTGCTGTCCAGAGCGGTCACAATGAAGCACTGTGGGATAGCTCCCGGAGGCCAATAATGTCGAATTCCGTCCACACTAACCCAATTCCGACCCCCTAAGGCCGATTTTATCGCTAATCCCCTTGTCGAGGTGGTGTTAAGAAACCGGTTTAAAGGGCCCTTTAAGTCGAAAGAAAGGGCTTCGTAGTGTAAACGTGTCCAGGCTTAAGTCGATTTAACGCGGCTAAAGTCGACCTAAACTCGTAGTGTAGACCAGGCCTAAGTGCCTCAGAGAAGGTAGTTGACATTTTTCCTGATTGGGTCTCTTCTCTGTGCCTAGGTACTGTAATGACTGGTGGCTATAAATACCACAGTGAGACAGACATTTTTCCAATAAGATGTGCTGTGAACTGTAAGCAATTGCACCAACCAGTTGGCCTGAGGAGGAAATTTGCTATTGATGCTGGGATTTTCCAAGGGAGTTAGGCACCCAAATACCACCAAATATCAATGTCACGCAGGTGCCTAATTCCCTTTGGCTCCTTGAAATTTCCCAGCCTAATTGTTTAAGAAAATTTTAACTTATTATGGCCCCAATTCAGGGAAGCACTTAAACATGTGCTTAACTTCAAGCATGTGCTTAAGTCCCATTAAGTGCTTTCTTGAATCAAGGCCTATGTCTCTGCTCCTTCTTTTTCTCATCCTCCTTCCCCTCCCCCACTTCCACTTTTCTTTCCTTATCTTATATCTTTTCCTCCGTCTTTCAGTGTCTGCCATTCTTTTTCATTCTCTTTTCCTCCATCTTCCTCATTTGCCTTCCCTTTCATGTCTCCATGTTGCATTTCCCCCCTGTTCCTTGTTTCTCCACTTCCATCTCTCTCTTTCATCTTCCCATCCCCAACAAACTCTTCTCCCTAACCATCTCTTCTTCCCTCATCCCCAATACGCTCCTCTTGTCTGCTAAGAATGAATGGGTGAATGGAATGCAATAGATGCAAACTATTTGGAATTTACTGAGATGCTTGATACAGCGTCAGGCTATCTCAACATTAATTCAAGATGGCTTGGTTACAAACCCTGTCACATGGATTGACAACAGGTTGTTAGACCATAGACAAAGGGTAATGCTAAATGACAAAGTACAGAACTGAAGTGGAGAGTGTCCAGTAGAGTAGAATCAGAGTTCAGTGTTAGGGCCTGTCTGCTTTAACCTTTTCATTAATGATCTAGAAGTGGGGATAAAGAGCATGCTAATGAACCTCACAGAAGATGCTCAGCTGGGAGGTGTTGTGAATGCCATTGAAGGCAGAAGAGGAAAAGGATCCAGAGAAGTTTCATGTATGGGCAGAAAATAACAAAATGAAATTTGATCTGGAGAAATGCATGTGAGGAAAAATAGTCCAAAGTATAGTTATTCAAAGGGAGAAGAGGAACTTGGAAAGCAGCAATGCTGAAAAGACTGTGGGTGATAGAAGACAACATGAGCAGGGCATGTAGCTACTATACATACACATGTTCCTATCACTTTTAGCCCTGTCCTCAGTTTCTCCATTTGTTTGTTGTGCCTGCTTGTTGCATTTTCTCTTAAATTAGATTGTAAACTCTCCAGGGCAGGGACTATCTTCTGCTCTGTGTTTGAACAGCACCCAGTGAAATGGAGCCCTGATCCTGATTAGGGCTTCTAGGCTGTACTGTAATACCATTAATACTCCTTAAAAATGGAGTTTGCCATACATTATTGCTGCAGAAAAGTCCATATAGTTTTGGGCTGCATACTCAGAAGCATCACATCACATCATAGAGCTGGAAGGTAATAAGCACTCTGCACTCTGGTGTCATCACACCTGGAGCAGTGCATTCAATTCTGGGCACCTCACTACTAGAAGCATTTTGACAAGTCAAGGGAATCCAGCAATTAAAATGTTCAGGGGCTAAAGGGACTGCCTTATGAGAAATGTTAAAGGAGCGAACTGTCCCTCCTGTAGTTTGGCTAAGCCATGAGTAAAGTGTGGACCTGAGAACCAGAGCTATGTGGAGGATGGAAATTCCATTTCATTAAGGATTTCAACGTTTGTCTTCATTCTGATTAGGAACAAAACATGTATGTGACGTTGTACTCTATATGATTTTATGAAAGTATGCTGATGGGTGTGAATATAATGTAACTAAAATATGCAAAAGGTCTCTTGTAAGGTATCATTACAAAGTGTGGTCATCCTATTTGTATAAATGTATCACTCTTGTATCTGAAACTAGAAATATGAAACTCTGAGGTCCTATTGTAGTTATGCAAAGTGTGGGCCATTAATGGTAGTTTGGAACCTTAATGGCTCCCATTAGCCAGGATGATTGACTATAGATGGCTCTGTTTTACTTGTAAGTCTTCCTGTATACCTGTGAGCTGGCAAGTGGGTAATGAAGTCTTACAGTGACATGTGATCATGTCACCTGAACTGGAATCCATCTTTAACATGGTGTTTTTCCATTGAGAAGGAGGGGTGGGAACCCAGAGGGACAAAGGATTCCCGCCTTATGCAAAAGATATATAAGTGGGTGGAACAAAACAAAGGGGAGAGCCATTGTGAGAAATCCCCTAGCTACCACTTGAGCTGGAACAAGGGCTGTACCAGGGGAAAGGATTGTGCCCAGACTAGGAAGGCGTCCAGTCTGTGAAAGAAACTTATTGGAACATCTCTGAGGTTGAGATTTTATCTGTATTCAGTTTTATTACTGTACTAGGCTTAGATTTGCGTGTTTTATTTTATTTTGCTTGGTAATTCACTTTGTTCTGTCTGCTGTTACTTGGAACCACTTAAATCCTACTTTCTGTATTTAATAAAATCACTTTTTACTTATTAATTAACCCAGAGTATGTATAAATACCTGGGGGGTGCAAACAGCTGTGCATACCTCTCTATCAGTGTTATAGAGGGCAAAAAAATTATGAGTTTACGCTGTATAAGCTTTATACAGGGTAAAACGGATTTATTTGGGGTTTGGACCCCATTGGGAGTTGGGCATCTGAGTGTTAAAGACAGGAACACTTTTTAAGTTGCTTTCAGTTAAGTCTGCAGCTTTGGGGCACGTGGTTCAGACCCTGGGTCTGTGTTGGAGCAGACGGGAGTGTCTGGCTCAGCAAGACAGGGTGCTGGAGTCCCAAGCTGGCAGGGAAAGCAGGGGCAGAAGTAGTCTTGGCACATCAGTTGGCAGCCCCAAGGGGGTTTCTGTGATCCAACCCGTCACAATGTAAATTTCCAAAATTCTCCACAAAAGAAAGTTCTGGGTGGTAGAATCATTTTGGGTTGATTGAAATGTTTCATTTTTGCAAAATCAAGATGTTTCATTTTGATTTCTCATTTTTAATTTTATATTATTTTATAAATGATTCACAATGAAATGTCATTTCAAAATGAAAAATTGAAGCATTTCATTCCAGAAAATTCAAAACAGAGCATTTCAACATTGTCAATACTTTTGCTCTCAGTTTTCCACCAAAATTAAAATTTGGCAAAATTGACACCAAGCATTTTGACTTCAGTAGAACTGCATTCTCTAACAGAAAATGGTTCCATAAAGATTTTCCACCCAGCTCTACAATTATTAAATCTCACAGGAGTGGATCCAAAGCCCATTAAAGTCAATGGAAAGACTCCCACTGACTTTAGATCAGGACCATCAATCAGCACCAAGGAGGGAAAGGAAATTATTTAGGGTGGTAAATAGGGTATCACTAGAAGTAATGGGATAAAATTAATAAAGAGAAAATTTAAGATAGGTATCAGGAAGCCTTCCTCACACTGCACCCTTCTGGTTGTGAAATAGTCAGCCCTGAGGAGTGAAAGCCCCATTGCTTGGAACCTTCAAAGTAGAGTGGAAAGAGAACTAGAAACAACACCGTCAAGACCAAGCATGCTCTGGCAGTGTGATGGCTTCCGTAAATGACCTAATATGTTTCATCATCTCTGAACCTGATTTTAGGTATCACAGGTCTGCGCACTTTGGCGGATCAAAGCAAGTTCAATATAATACGGTTTCACCTATAACGCAGTAAGATTTTTTGGCTCCCGAGGACAGCGTTATATCGGGGTAGAGGTGTATTCAAACTTCCATTAGGATCACTTCAACCACTATTGAAAGGCAACCACCTTTGTGATGGACACAGCAGCCGTTATCTGTTGGTGCCAGAACCACTACACAAGAGTTCAGGGACAGGAAGAGAGGAAAAATATGTTATCCACCAAAAGGAGCAAGAACATTTAGACAGATGGAAAATAATTATCCACACTGGGATGTGCTTAGGACACTGGGAGGGAACATCAATAATAATAATGTATATGTTATATTAAGAGATATGCAAGCATGATATTTTAGGTGAGTGAAAGATTGAATTGATTTTAGAATATTTGGGATTAGCCACATTGGCATAGCAGAAATAGTATTTTAAATTATTGCATATAAAATGTGTAAACATAACACACACACATATGCACAAAATGGTTGATTGTGCTACTAACGTGAGAGTAACAAGAAAATTGTATGTAACTGAAAATGAAACACCCTTACAATTAAGTAGCCCAACATTTGAATTAAATAAATAAATAAAATAAGGCAAGGTTTTTATCCCTAAAAGGAAAAGCAATGCTACCGCCTAGCACTCATTTGCAACCTTACAATATCAACGCATTGCTGATGCTAGCGTGGGACCAAAAATCAGTTAAAATGTAATTTCCATGAAAAACTGAAAACAATGTTCCTGAATTTTTTTGGAAAATCTGTTTTCCATTTCCCCACCGGTTCTAGTGCACATACAATGGATGGAACATAAAGTTTACAAATCATGAAGAAAATGCCTTACCTTACACTTTAAAGCTTACAATTGTTTTACATTAGTAGCCTATGGTTGAAGAGAAGAAAAACCAACATGAATTTGTGCCAGTGGAGCTAATATCTTAAATATTAAGATTTTGAAATTCATATTTGCAATAGGTGAGTAATAATTTTAACATTCACAGCTTGTGATCTGTGTTGCTGCAAAATGGAAATATATTTAATGTAACTTTGGATTTTTGATATGTCTGGAAGAAAGATGTGATTTCTGGTAAAATATTGTTTTACCAGATTAAGATTTTGTTGAATTTTTCAGTGGAGCTATGCAGATTTACATCAGCTGAGGGTCTGATGTTTGGAAATACTGGAAAAAATCTATTTAAAAGAGTTCCCAACTGTAATGTTTTCTTTATTGTTCTTCCCTCATTATTGCACTATTATCACCACTTGCATGAAAACAGGGTTTATAGGTGGTGAGTGACTAGAGCTAGAAGTGCTTGAGCTAGAGCTAGCAGTACTGGGCAATTGTTCATTTGCAATCAGGGCTCTTTTATGTGAGGCTCTACAGGGCTCCATTCTATCAGCCGCCCTATTCAACATGGTTATGAGCCAGTGGGAGTGCTGGCAAGAGGCATGGGGTTTGGGATTTCAATATACAGAGGGCGCACAGTTCTGTATCTCCATGATCTTCTCCAACCCAGTTGGTACATATGAGTGATTTACCCAGAGTCTAGCAGCGGAGATTAGGGCATGGATGAGAGCAAGCAGGCTGATATGTAACCCGAATGAGGCTGAAGCAATGCTTACAGAGTAGGGGAAGCAACTGTCAGAAATTATGACAATTACACAAAGCACCCTAGGCTGATGGCATATATGTAGGTCATTTGTTACTCAGGTTCAAAACCTGAGGTCTGGTTGAAATGCCCAGCTCCTCCTGGATATCTAGCTAACAGCTGTTGCTAAGTGCACTTTTTTTTTTTTGTGGCAAGCTCAATAAAAAAGTTATGGGCTTTTCTCTTGGATTTGAACCCCACCATGATCACCCAGGTCATTGTCACACCTAATCTAATCTATCTAGGAACTATCACTATGAAGTGCTTGGTGCTTCTCAAAAGTTAAAAGTTACAAGGTCAGTTTACTACAATGTACGACACATGGAGTGACTTCCAGAATTCATCCTGGAACTTTGGCTAGTGTGCAATGTGGCTGCCCATTTATTATACAACACTTCTCTGAAGGAGAAGATTGTACCTGTGCTTTGAGATCTGCAGTAGTTACCAAATGAATTCTGGGTAAAGTTTAAGGGGTTGCCTTTGACTTTCAAAGGCCTAAACAATATGGGTTCAAGTTACCTGAGGAACCATATCTTTCCCTACGTGAGTGACACCATGGCAGGTTCTGTCAGCTCAGACATTCAAGATGACAGTCCCGGGTTGAAAAACGGTGGGAATGGTAACAGACTGCTCCAGAATATGCTTCCATACTTCTGGGTCTGCCAAAGCCTGGATTTAATTCCTTCAGAATGTGCTGTGAGGCCCATTTGCTATCCTAGTCTCTTTTAGCAGTGTGGGATGGGGCTGACATAAGGATGGGGTGGAGAGCAGGTAGTTTTGTGCTTTGTGATGCAATAAGTGGTATGTTTTATCATGATTGTGTGGTGCTCAGGGATTTGGGAATAAGTCTTAAAATAAATAAATAAAGTAAAAAGTAGACTTAGAAAGATTATATTTCTTATCAGTAAATGTCAGTAAATGTTGATTTCACTGTACACACACAAACCAGCGAAAAAATATTTCCTTCGATAATAATTGAAATTTACACATAGGCAAAGTAAGAAAAATGCTACTTGAGTACTTCTTAGAGTTTGATGAAGGATATTTACTGTGTATACTTTGACATGTGACACTAACAATTTGTGGTTTAATAGTTATAAAGCTTTAACTTTTTGAATCTCAACATCTGCTGTCATTAAATAATGATTGTCTAACCCCCACATAATTTCCTTCAACTGTGAAAATTTAAACTAATAAAAAAAGAAAAAAAATTAAACCTTATAATTGTGCACAATTGTGAAAATATAATTTGATAAAAATTGAAAAAATGCTTAAAAATAAACATTGATATCCATTGAAATTATTAAAAAATAATAATTGATTCTGCCAAGCCTAAATAAAAGGTAACTGAGTTTCACTATCACTGAATTCACTATCAGTGTGGTCTCCTGCATTTAAGGAATCTGCAGTTTAAAAAATTGAGTAGGGGATGAATTCTGAGCACCAATGGGAGTTTTGTGGCACCTTTAAGACTAACAGAAGTATTGGAGCATAAGCTTTCGTGGGTGAATACCCACTTCATCAGACGCAAGTGATGAAGTGAGCATTCACCCACGAAAGCTTATGCTCCAATACTTCTGTTTGTCTTAAAGGTGCCACAGGACCCTCTGTTGCTTTTTACAGATTCAGACTAACACAGCTACCCCTCTGATACTTGACACAATGGGAGTTTTGTCATTGACCTTAATGGAGCCAGGGTTTCATCCATAATCTCTTATACCAGGAGTCGGCAACCTTTGGCACATGGCTCGCCAGGGTAAGCACCCTGCCGGGCCTGGTCGGTTTGTTTACCTGCTGCATCTGCAGGTTGGGCGGATCGTGGCTCCCACTGCCCGCAGTTCGCCGCTCCAGGCCAATGGGGGCTGCAGGAAGCGGCATGGGCCGAGGGATGTGCTGGCCGTGGCTTCCCGCCGTCCCCATTGGCCAGGAGCGGCGAACCAGGGCCAGTGGGAGCCACGATCCGCCCAACCTGCGGACGCAGCAGGTAAACAAACCGGCCAGGCCTGCCAGGGTGCTTACCCTGGCGAGCCGCGTGCCAAAGGTTGCCGACCCCTGTCTTATACAATATATTTTATCATTAGTTCTTGCCAAGCTAATGTGAGGGTGTTGGCCAACAAGATACTACCTGGGAACTCAATAAATCCCAGGGCCCTGTTAAGTATTAAGTACTTGGCAGCTCAGCACTGCATCCAGACTTCTCAATGATGGTTTAAAACTTGAGGCAAAGTTAGCAGCACCCCCTAGCTTGGATGGCATTGCTTGTTGCTTGAAGACCCAACATGTGTGGTTGTTTGGATATATGGATTATTGTGGTTTAATTTAATAGCTATGAAAGGCCTGGTTTCTTCAGCACTGGATATATATTAGAGATGGGTTCATACAGAGGCAAATCTGTATTTAGGACTGAATTTCATGACTCGGACATATACACATATCCCGAATGTATGCACATGACGCAGTCATGAAATTCAGACCCAAGAACAGATTTGCTTCTGTTCGAGGACATCTCTAATATATATACAGTGCTGAAAAAACCAGTCCTTTTCTGACTGATTCTTTTCATACTGGCGTTCGCAGGTCAGCCCCATTTCAACCTGACACCATTCTGTTTTTAAAAGTTTTCTTCTTATCCATAGAGGATAAGTTCTCATTTTGTGGAGGGAAGGGAGAAAAGATCCCAACAACTCTTCACAACAGGAAAATTAATTGGTGTTAATTTCTAATCTGTCAAAATCACACTCACTGGGAAGGAGGCTCTCTCAATTCGAAAGTAATTTTTTAAAATCTACCCCTTTTGGATAAAGGATGAAGGATTTTGCTCTGTGTGTGTGGCGGGAAAGAGAGAAAATGAGACATTACAATCTCATGTTCTATAGAGATGAAATTTTAATGTGCTTGTTTAATATAGGTGCATGTATATGTATGTACATCATCATCTCTATCCATCTAGCTAATCCATCTAGTTTAAAACTCCCTCTTTCAGACAGACAGCTCATCTACGAGACGATCAGCTCCCAAATCAGCGGGCATGTGACGATGGTTTTATAGGAGGAAGGGATTCCCCTTTTTCTTTTCCTTTCCAGAAGGAAGCCCTGGGCGCACTTGCAAAGCCCTGAACGTTTCTAAGAGCTGCTGGCTCTTTGGAGAGGAGCCCTGAGTTGCTCTTTAGCAATTTGGCTTCGCTCCTCCTTTCCCCTCCGAATCAAGCTAGTCTGAGATTGCAGGGTTTCCGAAGTGGTGGCTGAAGCCGGGACAAGTTGGGGGAGGGGGCGGGAAGGAAAGTGGCCGAACACTTGCTTTGGGGCGCTCTGTCCTGGCCCCTCTCTCGGGGGTGTTTGTCCCTGCAGCCTGGGGGCGAGCTCGCACCTGGGTGGCCGCCTGGGCTAGAGGAGAAAAGTGCCGTGCTTGGTACTGGTTTTCCTGCTCAAAGTTCCTGTTTTCTCAGAGCTGCAAGTCTTATGATCCATTGTGTCATCGTGCTCAGCTGGCAGGGGCGAGAGGAAGGAAAATCCCTCCGAGCCAAATTTGGCACTGCCCGGAGGAGAAATGCCATCTCCGGCGAGCTGCGGCGCCTGCTAAGCGACCCGCAGCCGGGGGCGGCGAAGATGCGGAATCGCCCTTCGGAGCTCAGCTGAACCCTTGACAATGACGACTGGCCCCGAACCATGGCCAGTGGGACCGGGACGGTCATGCTGAAATGCGTGGTGGTGGGGGACGGGGCCGTGGGCAAAACTTGCCTGCTGATGAGCTACGCCAACGACGCGTTTCCAGAGGAGTATGTGCCCACCGTGTTTGACCACTATGCAGGTGAGGGGCGCCCGGGATCGGTAGTAAACGTGGGGGCTTAGTTCGATGTGGGGGTTTAGTGTAGACCAAGCCTTAGAAGTGCTGAGTAAGAGGCTTCTCCTCTGCAACAGAAGAACTTTAGCGGAACTTTGCCATTTTCCAACACTGAGCCTCCTGCCTTGACCTTCTTCACAAAGTCTGGTTTTAACCCTTCTGTGCCGGTCCTGCCTGCCTGCCCACTTCCATCTCCCCTTAGAAAGGATCCTCCAGATGAAAGTACATACAAAGGAGCCTGGCCCAGTATGCTTTAACTGCTGGGGGGCGGTGCCGGTGTATAGAAATGTCTGAACAAGTCCAAAAAATTAAAAAGTGCCTGGAAAGGTTTTAAACAGGACTGCCACTGGCTCTGGGTGCTTGACATGAAACGACATAAATAGTAAACCCATTCTTTCTGCATCTCCAAGTGCATTGCAGATGTGTTCTTGTACTAGCTTTTTTTAGACCTCTTTTTTTTTTTTAATGTTGAGTCTGCTTGTATAACTGAAAACACTCCTCTGCCTTTGTGTCAGAAGGTTGCTTTGTATGCCCCTTAGCAACATTATTAGCGACATCTTTATTTTTTCCTCTTTTACAGTCACTGTTACAGTTGGGGGGAAGCAGTATCTGCTGGGGCTGTATGACACTGCAGGACAGGTGAGTACTTTCAGATCCAGCCAAAACGCTAATCCAACACCTGGAGGTTTTTTATTATTCCAGCCTGAAGTGTTTTCCAAAGCTTAGTTATTTTCATGGTTGTGTACACATTGATTAATTCATGGGTGTTTGTTTATGTTGAACTGTCTCACTACACTGATTTGTAATAATCACCTGCTTCCATCAAGTTCCATGTGTTGCCATGTTTTTAAAACCAGTGATAAAAACGGGATGTTGGGTTTAAAAAAAATAATTAATCGAACTCTTATTCCAGTTAGCTGTGATAGACTTTATTTTTAGTTTTAAATGGCCAGGTCCTCTTGAGTTCTCTGTCTAGTCCCTTATTGGTGACTGAAGTACATGACTGTAGGGTTCTGATTGGTGGCTAATGGCATCATCTAATATTATGGGAAGGCATTTTGTCTGGTTCGGTTTGTTACAGCATTGCAACACGTCACTTGAATTCCTGAAATCATCATTCTGAGTCCAAACAATTGCAATGACTTCTGTAGTCTGTCTAGATTTGAAACCCTCTTTTGATTAGTATTCTGAATGGCTTTATGCAGTGTGAGATCTGTTTCTCTTCCTTTTCAAGCACACCACATCTGACAGAAACCCAGATTATTGCAGTCTCTCTTGATCATGCTTAATTAGGAAAATTTAAATAACTAAAAGTTTTGCAATTTATAAAAAAGACTGCCTCATTTTAAGTGTTATCACTCTCCGCCACCTCCATTTGTAATCATTTATTTGGTGCCCAAACAAAACAAACTGAATAATTTGTTCTAGCAAGCCTCCAAATACAAATCTTATTGTGAAAGATTTGTCCATCTGTAGTTTTTAAAACTGCTTACAGCAAACAAAACCTGCTTGAAGTGCAGGGCATCCCTGGTATTATTGTATTGATATTTGTGGCGTCTGTTAAGATGTCAAGAAAAGATTTCAATAACTATTGAGTTTACATTAAAAACACCTACTTTCTCCAAATCTGCAGACGAAGAAACTGTCACAAGTTAAATGACATGGAGCTGCTTGGGGGGCTTATCTAAACAAAATAATTCATAAAGGTTGACATTGCAATGTCTTGAGCCTCTCACAAGGAGGCACTCTGCATACTGCAGGATTGAGGCTAAATTTCTTTTTTAAATGGTCCAAAATTCCCAACCGCAAGGGACATGACTGTGTTTTTCATTCAAATATATGTAAGGTTTTTTTTTCCCTATTAAGATAATCTAGTCTGATCTGCATAATACAGACCATAGACTTCATCCTGTGATTTCTATATATAGCCCAACAACTAGTGTTTGAACTAGAGTCTATGTTTCAGACAGACATCCATCTTAAGCAAAGTAAACAACATTCAAAGTAAACAAGCAAAGTAATGGGCAGCAGGTTTAAAACAAATAAAAGGAAGTTCTTCTTCACACAGCGCACAGTCAACCTGTGGAACTCAATGCCTGAGGAGGTTGTGAAGGCTAGGACTATAACAGGGTTTAAAAGAGAACCTCCATGAATTTATCTAGTTAAGTCCATTAATGGCTATTAGCCAGGATGGGTAAGGAATGGTGTCCCTAGCCTCTGTTTGTCAGAGGGTGAAGATGGATGTCAGGAGAGAGATCACTTGATCATTACCTGTTAGGTTCACTCCCTCTGGGGCACCTGGCATTGGCCACTGTCGGTAGGCAGAATACTGGGCTGGATGGACCTTTGGTCTGACCCAGTATGGCCATTCTTATGTTCTTATTCACCCAGTTATATATAATATGCTTTAAATGGGCATGAAATGAATTGCAAAATTCCTACTACAGAGGCAACAGAAATAAGTATTTGAACTGGCCTCATTTCCAGCTAGGCAAAAGTCATATCTATATCTGAAGGATGTTTGTTTGTTTTTAAACCAGAAAGTCATGTTTCATGACTAGGGCCCTACCAAATTCATGGCCATGAAAAATGCCTCACAGACTGTGAAATCTGGTCTTTTGTGTGGTTTTAACCTATACTATACAGACCAGTCCTGACCCAAAAGGGAGTTGCAGGGTTGTTGCAAGGTTATTTTAGGGGGGTGGGGTTTGATGGTATTGCCACCCTTACTTCTCCCTGCCTTCAGAGCTGGGTAGCCGGAGAGTAGCAGCTGTTGGCCAGGTGCCCAGCTCTGAAGCCAGCCCCTCACCAGCAGCCGTGCAGAAGTAAGGGTGGCAATATCATACCGTGCCACCCTTACTTCTGTGCTGCTGCTTTCAGAGCTGGGTGGCTGGACAGTGGCGGCTGCTGACTTAGGGCCCAGCTCTGCAGGCAGCAGTGCAGAAATAAGCATTGCAATGCCATGCCATGCCATCCTAACTTCTGCGCTGCTGCTGGCGACAGCTCTGCCTTCAGAGCTGGGCTCCCGGCCATCAGCCACCACTCTGTGGCTGCCCAGCTCTGAAGGCAGCACCGCTGCCAGCAGCAACACAAAAGTAAGGGCAGCAGTACCGCAATCCCACCTACAATTACTTTGCAGGCCCTCCCCCCCCACAACTCCTTTTTGGGTCAGGGCCCCTACAATTACACTGTGAAATTTCAGATTTAAATATCTGAAATCATGAAATTTATTATTTTTAAAATCCTATGACCGTGAAATTGACCAAAATGGACCGTGAATTTGGTAGGGCCCTATTCGTGACTATGATGTCATTGATGTAAATACAGGCGAGTAGTGCACAAATAAAAGAGAGTCATTTAATGTTTCCTCTATCATAGTCCTATTATCCAACATTCAACTGTTCTGTAAATGTTTTGTTGTCAGACTGGAATTAGGCCTCTCCTATAATGCCAAAACTCTAATATATGAAACATTTAAAAAATACATTCAAGAAAATAGGGCATTTGATTTAATAAAACATTTATTAACATTCTAAAATCTATTTAAAGTACAGTACAGAAAATGTAGGACTACTGGTTTTAAACAGAACTTAGTGTTAGGTGGCATCTGAAATCACTCTGTCTCAGTTTGTTACTGTTTTGGGGGGTTAAAAGTGTACATACAGCTTTGTCTCAGTCTTGCAGTATTCTGTATGTTTATGTATTGCAAGCATACCAGTATAGAAGCTGTGCACCCTATGTTCTCCTGTGTAACTAGTGGGATGCACCAGTTAATACATAGCAGTCAGATAAACTCAGTTACTCCTGATTTATCTCAGGAAAAGCTGGTTAGTGTTAGGTGTCCAGACCTTGGAGTATTAAGTCAAAGAAACTCTGTTAAGATTTTTAGTCCTCAAAATTTAAACTTTAAAACTGTTATTATCTGATGGACCAGATCCTGCAGCCTTTACTCAAGCACGGTGACTCACTTGACTTAGGGTCAGTGAATCTGGCCCTAGCTTTTTAAGTGTACCAGCCCATTTAAAAAAAGTAGTGTCTGCAGTATCTTTGTAAGGTATCTAACAATGGGTGAAAAGAGGAAATTGTGTTTGGCTCCCCTCCCTTACCAGATCCACATGCAGATCCCCCCCCCCCATCTCCCCTTTGTGATGAGAGCTCAGCTGCCTTTATATCACTGCCCCCCACGCTCTTGTTCCTCCACCTCCATGGAATGTGCCCACCAGGTCCAGGATCCGCACAAGGGAGGGGAAGAAGAGAAAGTGGGCTGGGGACAGGGATGTGTCCTCCCGCTGCTCCTCTGGAGATTGTGAGGAAATGGTCATAAAGCCTAGGTGTGTGAGATCCTTTCTGCAGGGTCCCCTGTGTGGTTGGGAGTCCCCTTTAAAGGGTTGGAGAGGGATCCCCAGGGGCAGTTATAACTAGGGTGAGTACCTGATAGCTGTGCTAGGAGGTGCTGGTGGCCAGGCCTACAGCATCACCATGGATCTCTACATGGGTAGTAGCCCTGGCCTCCTATGGCTTCCCCAAGGGCATTTGGATGGGTTTCTGTGACTTTTTCAAGGGTGGGGTGGTAGGAAGAGCAGCAGATCCTTCCTCCATCAGAAAAAATCAGAGAGGAACTCCATGAGGGGAACCTTGTAGAGGCTTCTCCTCCTCTGTGCTCCCCTCCCAGTCAACCCAGCCTGGTGTGTTTATACTGTCTGCTGGCTCATCAGAAGCAGTTATCTGGCAAGCCCTTCTTCCCAGAGTTATGATGTCATCTGGGATTATGCTGGTGCATGAAGATACAGATGCTTTGCTACAATGAGTTGCTGTATAAAGTGGAGGTTTTTAAGCCAAAATAGTCATTTTTATTTCAATTCCTTGAAAACAGTAGAGGCACTGTGACGAGGTCAGTGTTTGCCAAATGGAACAAGAGAAATGGGGTAGGGCAGCAGTTCTCAACCAGGGGCATGGGGCCCCTTGTGGGGCTGTGAGCAGGTTTCAGGGGGTCCACCAAAATAAAGCAGAGAGCAGGGCCAAAATTAGACTCACTGGGGCCCAGGGCAGAAAGCCGAAGCCTAAGCCCCCCCCTTCCTGGGCTGAAGCCAAAGTAGGGTGTTTAATCACACAAACCCAAACACCCTTGCCCTGCCCCTTCCCTGAGGCCCCACCCTGCTCACTCCATTCCCCCTCCCTCTGTCACTCGCTTTCTCCCACCCTCACTCACTTTCACCGGGATGGGGCAGCGAGTTGGGGTGCGGGAGGGGGTGTGGGTGTGGGACCGAGTGGTTCGGAGTGTGGGTGGGGACTCCGGGCTGAACCTGGGGTTGGGATGCGGGAGGGGATGAGGGGTGCAGGCTCTGAGAGGGTGTTTGGGTGCAGGATGGGGCTCTGGGCTGGGGCAGGGGGTTGGGGTGCAAGAGGGGGTGCAGGGTGCAGGCTCTGGCCGTGAGGCGCTTACCTCGGGCGGCTCCTGGTCGGTGGTGCAGCACGGCTAAGGCAGGCTCCCTGTCTGCCTGCTCTGGCCCCAGGCCGCTCCCAGAAGTGGCTGGCATGTCCCTGTGGCCCTTGGGGGGAGCAGGGGACTCCATGCACTACCTGTGCCCACAAGCGCTGCCACTGCAGCTCCCATTGGCTGCAGTTCCCAGAAGCCTGAGCAACTTAGCTTTGCAGGGCCCCTTGTGGTGTGGCTCTTGGCAACTGCTCTGCTTGCTACGCCCTAACACCAGGCCTGGCTTTTAATCTACTGAAAAATAGTTGTTGTGGCATGTGTGGGCTGTGGAATTTTTAGAGCATGGGGGGGCGGGGGGGGCGCTCAGAAGGAAAAGTTAAGAACCTCTGGGGTAGGGGGACAGAAACGCTTCTAAAACAATATTCTTAAAATAGAAAATAAAAATATTTAAAGCCTTCTATAAAAATATTGCTTCTGGGTGTCTCCTCTACGTCAGTGTGATAGCAGGCGGCTTCCTAAATATGTCTGCTGCTGACCGCTAATTTAACAATATACTTCACAGCCCGATCCTCAGTGGCTGTACATAAGAGTAGCTCCATTGAAGCTTTGCTGATTTACACCAGCAGAGGATCGATCCTTACATTCTGACTTAGTGATGCAGGTGATTTCCTCTCCCTCCCCCTCCAAATTGGTTCGCTATGAAATACTGTGTCAGCCCTATAGCACCTATCTTCTCAGAGCTTTGTCACGTACGTGGCCCTCCCTTTACCATAGTAGTTATCCATATAACACCCCTGTAGATGGGGACTTAGTATTTACCTATTATACAGATGGGATACTGGGGCACAGAGAGACTAGGTGACTTGCCCAAAGAAGTCTGTGGCAGATCAAGGAATTGAACTGGGGTCCCTTGTTAGTGCCCTAACCACTGGGCCCTCCTCCCTTTCCTGATGTCCTCACTCTCTGTAGGCCTGAAATTCTGACCTCTCTTGTCAACCCAAGTGTCTCTTTACTTATTCCCACACTTATCCACCTGTGAGAGGCTTTTGTTCAGTGGAAGGTTCAGTACGCTTCCAAGTTACTGAGTGTGCTGTGAAGAAGCCAGTTGGAAACTAATAATAGGTTTCTTAATCACCACAAACTACTACAGATCACTTAATCCCTCAGACCTAGGTTGAAGTAAAATGGTTTGAAAGACTAATTCTGATATCTTCATAAAAAGATGAGAGGATAAAAGTTACGTTGGTCCGAGGTTGTGAATATACAGAACAAAAAGACTGGTCAGGATCTCACACACACAAACTTCTTTCTATACACAGACAGACATTTCTCTGTAGGTGCATGCGTGCACCCACCCACCCATCAGGCTTTCCTCTGACTGAAAATATTTAGGGCCTAGTTCAGCAGAAAATAGCCAGTACAGCTGCTGGACAGTAGAAGCTCTAGTAGCCTGTTTAGTTCTGCAGCTGTTCTAGCTCCTAGGCCAGGAGGAGGGTGATAACTATGCCTCTCCAGTGGCCATGCCATGCCAGATAAGGCATTCCACAGCCAGTTCCTCTCAGAGGCGCAGTCTGTTGCTCCACCCAGCCCTGTTGCTGTGTATAGGAATTCAATGAAGCTGAGGAGAATTATTTTTGACCATCTGAGTTTCATATCCGGCCCTCAGGATTTGTAGCAATGTCACCCATTTTTAAGTTGCCTAGATTTCCTCCCTCATCTTTATTTTCCCTCACTTTCTAGCAACCTCTCCCTTTGAGAGGATATGCCAGTGTACAATGGACAAGTAATAGTGTGCTGCAGTGGTGCTTATTAGGGGACCACTGTTTTTCAGGGTGGCTGGATTTCATCTAGCGCAGCGGTCGGCAACCTTTTAGAAGTGATGTGCTGAGTCTTCATTTATTCACTCTAATTTAAGGTTTCGCGTGCCAGTAATACATTTTAACATTTTTAGAAGGTCTCTTTCTATAAGTCTATAATATATAACTAAACTAGTGTTGTATGTAAAGTAAATAAGGTTTTTAAAATGTTTAAGAAGCTTCATTTAAAATTAAATTAAAATGCAGAGTCCCCCGGACTGGTGGCCAGGACCCGGGCAGTGTGAGTGCCACTGAAAATCAGCTCGCGTGCTGCCTTCGGCACAAGTGCCATAGGTTAGGGTTACTATATTTCCACAATCAAAAAAGAGGACACGGGGCGGGGGGGGGGAGCCCCGCCCTAGCCCCGCCCCCGCCCTGCCCCCATCCACCCCCTCCCACTTCCCACCCCCTGACTGCCCCCCTCAGAACCCCAACCCCCCCGCTTCTTGTCCCCTGACTGCCCCCTGCTGAGAACCCCCCACCCCTAGGACCCTACCTGTCCCCTGACTGCCCCGACCCTTATCCACTCGCATGGGTGGCAGGGTTGTAGACATTTTGGTGGTGCCCAGAAACCCCCCCCCACCTGCCTAAGGCTCTGGGAGGAGGGTTGGGTGGGGGGAGGAGGTCTGGGGTGCAGGTCCTGGGCTGGGGATTAGGGTGCAGGAGGGGTGCAGGCTCTGGGATAGAGTTTGGGTGCTGGGTGCAGGCTCTGGGCTGGGGCAGGGGGTGGGTGTGCAGGAGGGGGTGAGGGGTGCAGGCTTTGGGAGGGAGTTTGAGGGCAGGAGGGGGTGTGTGGGAAGGGGGAGGGGGCTTGGGAGGGAGTTTGGAGATAGGAGGGGATGCAGGGGTGAGGGCTGTGGGTCTGAGGATGAGGGGTTCATGATGCAGGAGGAGGCTCAGGGCTGGGGCAGAGGATTAGGGTGCAGGGGGATGAGGGCTGGGGTTGAGGGGTTTGGGGCATTGGAGAGGCTCAGGGCTAGGGTGGAAGGGCAGGGTAAGGGCAGCCTGTCTTCCCATTAGTGGATGGGGGACGCTAGGACCCGGGGGCAGCAGACAGCAGTTGCTGCTGGCTCTGGCAGTACAAGCAGGTGGGGGGGCTCACGGGGGTCGGACGCGCGGGGTGGGGGGTGGCAGGTGGAGGCCGGGGACCCATCCAACACTCCCCCGCTCCCTGACTGCCCCCCCCAACTCCCCTTACCATTCTGGCTCCACGTGTTTGCAAAACACGCTGCCCGGTGGGTCGGTTTGTGTGTTACACAGGGCTGCAGACAGAGGGAGGGGGGAGCGGGGGAGGGCTCTGGCTACTGGAGGCCAATGGGAGTGGGTCAATCGGCCCAGCCGCCCAATCAGTAGCTGCACTCTGCATGGAAGCGAGGGAGGGAGGCGAGGGAGAAAAAACCCCGGACATTTTAACCTTGTTACCAATTCCTCCCGGACGGCTATTTAGAGATGCAAAAGCCGGACATGTCCGGGGAAATACGGACGGATGGTAACCCTACCATAGGTTGACTACCCCTGATCTAGAGGTTAATGTTACTGCCTCCATGTTTCCTTGCTGAGACTCAGCCTCCTTCCAGAACACAGGCTGCCCCTCCCTTTTGAGTAAGGACCATGTTGTAAGTCCAAGGCTGTAAAGCTCTGAGCTCCTCTTCAGCTCCCACTGAAACCGACAGAAGTTGAAGGTATTGAGCACTTTGTTTACCCAGTTTAGATAATGATGGGGATTTGTATTCCAGTAGCACCCAGCAGCCTCAGTCAGGATCTGAGCACTATTGGACTAGCTAATACTTAGGTGCACTGAGGTCAAAGGCACTTATATCTTGTCTTAATGTAGGCCCTGATATTGGAAATCCTTTTCTTTCTTGAGGTCAATATGACTAAGGTGCTAAAAGTTAAGCACGTGTGTAAGTGTTTGCAAGACTGGGGCCTAAATTAAGACAAGGCACAAAAACAAGTGAGTAACTAAGAAGCTGGGGGCATGCATGAGGGAGAATGAGGGTGACGGAAAGGCATGGTTACATTGACAAGCTGCATACATAATTTGCAGAATGAGATTTGTTGTTGTTGCTATAAATAAACTGAGAGATAGTAGTGATATCTGTAATCCCTGCTGGCCACCTCTCTAGCCATTATCTGATGATCCAGTTCAGCCATCTTTTCTCTTTTCACCATGGTACTGACTTGATAACGCAACACATCTTTTCTGGCTAGTTACAGGTATGTGTGTTGAGATATGGCTTTCCTCCCTTACAGCCCATTTACTCTTAGTTGGCCCTGAAATGACGTCTTGGGTCAAATGCAGCCCTGGAGCATGCAAGTGCAAATCCATCGAACACTGGGCCCATAACAGTTAACAGCTTGCATCTCAATTACTGTAAAACTTGAAAAAACTGACTATTTTAGTAGATAAAAAATAAATTATAGCAATTATCACTTCTCCCTTTCTAGTTAGGCTAGTTGCAGCTGGGAAGTTACGTGCCCACTGTTGGGTGCCCACTGCCCCATGTGTATTTCAGCACCTCAGTCTGTGTAGAGCCCAGGACATGCTCCCTTGAGCGGTTGGTGTGTGCATGGGGATGACGTCCCTAGCCAGAACGTATGGAGCTCTCCAGCAGCAACTAGCCTGTGGAAATGGGTGTGTGCAGATGACATTAAAATGAAAATGTGCCTAATATGCTGTGTGCAATTTAAGCCTTACAGTATCTACAGGGCAACAGACTAATGTCAAACATAATTTTGTTAATTCTTTTATCAGGCTGAGAATTATAGGGAAGAGTTGTTAATGAAAACCAGATTTCCTCAGTAACAGTAAAGGGAACACTTAAAAACTACAAGTTGATTTTTAAAAATGCTTTTTGAAGAATAATTCTTGTGCAGCGCTTTCCATTTAATCATTTCAAAATGATTCATAAACATCAATTAAACAAGTTTCCCAGCACCCTTGTGAGGTAGAGAAGTATCACTATCTCTAGTATATAGATGTGGGAAAACTGAGGATCAGAGATACTAACGCCTACATTTTCAAAAGTGCCTATTCAACTTGGGTGGTAAATTTGAGACACCTAAAGCATTTCCCACCCCCCAGTTTATGCTAAGAGGTAACAGTTTCTTTTGAAAATCAGGCCCTGGGTACCTTAAATTGGGTACCAAAATGTAATGGATGCTTTTGGAAGCTACAGAGTGATTTGACCAAAGTCACAAAGTCAGTGGCAGAGCTTAGTAAAGACCTCAGAGCCAATTAACCCAGTGTGAGAGGCCCTTCTGTAAAATCTCTAACACTAAAGAATACAGATGAAATGTTTGAAACATATTTCTGGAATCTCTGCTGATTGAGAAACCCTACTACTAAACAGACTATTTCACACTGACTATACAGTCAAGTAAAAAATCCACATTTTAGATTAATAGTAACTAGGTGTCCTTGAATTTGAGACCAACATCCATATGAACTCCATTCTTTATTATGACATGTAGGTTTTTGTGACACCTATCTAATACTCTGTGCACCTCTCATAAATTAAAAAGACAATATTGAAAACAAACAGTAATTATTGATCTGCCAATACAACATTTCCACCTGTTTGTTTTTTTGTTTTTCTGCATTGATTTTAACTTGTCACATCTGCACTCATTCGATAAAGGAAAATATCAAATAGAGGGGCCAATCTCATCCCTCTTTCCTCTTTGAGTTAAGGGTGATTTAATTAAGTCTAGAAATTCTGATAGAGATTATACCAAACTTTGAGAATTTCAGGCAGGTTTGTAATTGACTCTCCTGATCTGAATCTCTGCTTACTTTGGTTCTAAAATAACAAGGGACCCATTTTCTGGAGCCAACTTTGAACCCCAGCTTAAACCTAATCTGGACCTGAATACATCTTTTTCAGTTTGTCTACTTTCCATAGTTAAATACCTTAGATCACATTACTTGTCTTCTTAGTATCTATATTAGGGGCTAACCCAAAACTATTTGATGTTAACAGGAGTCTTTCCATTGACTTCTATGGCCTTTCCATCAGGTCCTATATCAAGAGCACACTAACAAAATGACGGTCAATTTAATTTGACAAAATATTAATTTCCAATCCTAAACATTCAAAAATCATGAGTCAGTTCCACCCCTCCCCCAATCCATGACACTTTTGGGAAAAAAATCCACTCTGAAGTTCTTTTCATTTGTCTTCTGATTTGAGTCTTTTGGGTTAATGTTTTCAAGTTTTTCTCCACACCCATAAGGGCTAGAAACTCACCTTCGCCTTTAAATTAAAGCTGTGATTCTTATGTAATCACAGGCCCAGCTGCTGGGGCTTTAAGAAAAACACTAGGTTTCATGAGACTCGCAATAAAAATCACAGGAGTTAGCAACACATATGAATATTACCATTCCTAGAATACATGCTTTTGAACAGAGCCTCAAGACTTATTTTTTCTAACTTAAAAAACCAAACCCACCATCACCGCTTCTTTTTATAATCTTCTTGAGAAACTGGAAAGAATGGGAGAGCAGTAAAAAGAAAAGTCCATTTCATATTAGTTTGGAATTGAATAACCTGTTTATGAAAAATGCTTTTGAATACCAAAGTAACACTTATAAAAGAGTTATGGAAAGATTGTCATTTGACACATGTAGCTACTACAGTAATAATTCTTCTTTAATGTTCTATACTGCATCATTCTGTGGCAGTAAATGCAGTAATTCTTCTTGCAATAGCCAGCACTTGGTGGTTTGCATATAACAAAACACTATTTATCCTCCAGAGCAAAGGCACATTTATCAGCATCATAGGTGAACATAGTGCTTTATAGACAAAACAAAGACAGAATCCTGCCTCAAGCAGCTTGCAATCTAAATTAGACATAGCAAGGGCCAGAGATAAGAGTGAATGCTGAGTGATCATCAGTGTTGCTGAGTGTTAAGTATGCATCTTGCTAGTTCCTCTTGGGTATTGCTTTTCATTGAAATTTGGATACAATGTCTGGAGTGAATGCTTGGGTGGAGCTCAGAGGTGACACAGGCTGCCTTTATTAGTAATTTAACGCAGAGGTAGAGACTGTGCATAAACAGTGAGAGGTTTGCTAACAGAATAGTGGAGACCCGGGGTAGGATTTTCAGATGTACTCAATGTTAAGCTACCCTGTTTCCCCGAAAATAAGACAGTGTCTTATATTAATTTTTGCTCCCAAAGATGCGCTAGGTCTTATTTTCAGGGGAGGTCTTATTTTTCCTGGAGCTTCGGGGCCTTATATTCCGGGGTGGCCTTATTATCGGGGAGGTCTTATTTTCGGGGGGATGCCTTATATTACAGCGAGAGGCAAAACTGGAAGTAGGTCTTATTTTCGGGGGATGTCTCACTTTCGGGGAAACAGGGTAGTTCTGCTTCCACTGAAGTCCATGAACTCTTGAAAGTAGGCTGATGCTGAACACTCTTGAGAAACCACACCCCCCAGCACATTGTGCAGAAGAATTCCAGAAAACACATCCACTTTAATTCGTGAAAGTTTTTCATAGTGATGTATTCTAAAATGTGCATGAGGTGACATCAGTGCTTCAGAGGTGCCAGGGCCCTGGCACCTCTGAGCTTGCTGCATCAGTTCTGAATGTAAAAAAATTGCTTGCTCCCCGGCACGTCTTTCATTACAAATAAAACACTGGGTGGCACTGGTCTCTTACAACTTTAGTGCCATTCTAGATCTGCTGATGCGCAACAATGACAGGAATTAATCGTAAGGAGTCTGTATAAAGACTTAGGTCCATTTACCTTATAAGAACTGTTTTTAAATTACTTAGTGTTGGAACAATCACTTTTGTCTTTATTTGTAATAGGTCCTTTCCCTGTGAAGGTCTATTAGATCATTGAGTCCATTGTCCGGCATGTGTAGGATATAGTACCCAAACAGAGGATGTGTCCAATATTAGACAATACACTACCCCAACACACTTTTTTTTCCCCATTCCCTCTAGAAAAGGCTACTTGCCTCCAGGCCCTACTACAAATTGTAATGAGTGCTGGTACAGTAGAAGGAGTTGTCAGAGTTGTCTGCAGTGCACGCAATCTCCCAGGAGAAAACTGAGCTGAAAGTTAAATTTCTGACCATCCCGTTATTCTCAGAGTGTAGCATTTTTGCCATATTGTTGAACTACTGAGTGAATGTCAAGTATTTAAATTTAAGTCCAAGGGAGTAATGGTTGCTAGTGTGAGGTTCTTACAGGGGGATGTCTCAGAACTCAGTGGGATCCTATTGCTTTTCCTTTCTTGAAAAAAAAATCTTTGCTTGGTCGTTGAATGAATTTATCTATCATTAACCTAGAGTTGCCAATTTTGGTTGGATGTATTCCTAGAGGTTTCATCACATGACAGTCTTTCTTTAATTAAAGATTACTCTTTGATTCCTGGAGACTCCCGGACAATCCTGGAGGGTTGGCAACCCTGCATTGACCCTATGCATGCTCCCCCCTCCCCCAGCTTATCTCAGGTTGATGCCAGTGTTGTTAGAAAGGCTGCAGGCTCAAACATAACATGTGAACCACTGAGGCTAACAGCTTGTTTTAGGAAGCTGCAGACTAATTCACTCTGTGCTGGTGTAAATTGTCCCCCACCATCATAGTACTGGAGAGTCTTAGTATAGGTTTGACACTTAGAAGTAGTCCCACACATGAAGTACTTGCTTGGTGTTAGCCAGCCATGATGTAGAACATCTATAGAAGCATTAACCTGACCTCCTCTCTTAGCTGTCCACTTTAGGTTGAACAGTATCATTAAGAGTTGCTCCATCATTTCCAGCTCTCAAATAATATAGAGCTATTTGCAGGAGTCTCGATCCTCAAGTGGTGAATATGGCCATAGCTCCTCTGGGCCAGATCCTCATGGATTTCACTTTGGTCTTGCATTGTGTTGCAGGCTACAACACAACATTAAAAAAAAAAATCTGTCACTGTGGATTTCTATGATTCTGTTGTTAGTGACTGTCTATAATTAACACTGGTGGAAATACATGCCATATAAGTGACATTCACATGAAATTGTATATTAAGGACCAAATCCCGAGTCCAGCACCAGTCAGGCTGGGCAGAAGTAATCCTCCCTCATGCTCTGACAGCAGTGCTGTAGATGCTCTATGAAAGCTGCTTCACACCAAAGTAGACTTTGGTGGCCCTTCTGTGTCTCCCCACATGAGGAAGGACTGGAAAATCCATGCAGGAACAGAATGTCTGGCTCCCTCCACCCCCACTGAGAAGGAAGCTCAGGCAGAGTGGAGGTCTATGCCATTCAGAGAGGGCAAGCCTCCACCCCAGCATCCATTTCTCCTTCTTGCCCAGGAGAGTCACACCAGTTTCACTGCCAGGGGGACCTCCTCTGTAGTCAGGAAGGTGGCTGGACTTGACCCGAAGGCTTAAATTTACCTCCCGCAACAATCTTTCATTCTATTCACAGTCCAAATAAACAAGGTTTGTTCTGGGGACTATCATGAGGGTTGGGAATAGAATCCACTTCTGAACATGAGGGTTAGGGTAGGGGCAGTTCTGCAAACCACTCTAACAACGTATAGACTGGTATAGCAGCTATGACCCTTGCCTTTGTGGAGATGTGTGGCTACTGGGGCTGCATAATGGTGAATGCAGGGAGCAGCCCCCATCCCTGCAGCCCATCCCAGTTCTTTTTGTGGTGAGCCATGCACAGCAGCTGCAGAGGTCAGCCACACCCCATATAGAGGAGAAAAGTGTTCCTGGGTTCCTGATTCATGGCCATCCCACCCACTCATATGCTATGCAGCACCATGGCTCTTCCACTGCATTGGGGAGTCTTCTGTTGTCACTGGTGGTGGTGGTGGGTAAGTTTCACCCAATGTGATTATTATAAATGCCATTGGTCTCTTCCAGTTGTTAAATACATTGAAACTAAGCTTAACGGGCTTCTGTATAAAGGACAAATATCCAGCTGGAAAAAGCAGCTACTCAGGCATGTAAGCAATCCCACTCTTACAAATGCTTCAGAATAAAATTGTATCGAAAATCATAATTCAACTAGGCTTTTTCAATGTATAATTCATACCTGCTCTGAACAATTCTGCTCATCCCAGTTTGGAGGTGGATTTGGGTATACTTATTTCCTTCTATAATACAGTAAGAGAGCACTTCTCTTGTGCTCTCAGTGTCTTTGCCATAAATTAAAAATACATGACTGCCATAAATTGGCAGCCTCTCGCCTTCCCCGTGAATCTAATATTAACAGACCACAATCTGGGCAAACAGATCACTTGCTCCATAAACGCAACCAGAAACCTGTGAAAATAGATGGGATTTGCTGTGTGCTCTTTTCCCCAAACACTTGTCGTGGGTCAACAGAACTTGTTTTGCATGTATAGAAAATAAAGTTTGAAGAGTTCAGGAAGTAGGAAAACTAAATGCAGCAGCCAGCACAATGGGGCCATGTGCCAATTTGGTGCCTCTGAACACGGCTATAATAGGAATAACACAGGCTATCATCAGGGCAAATTCTGCTTTCATTTAGGGCCAGATTGGGACCTGCCTAGTTAGTTCAACATTTGGCTGCTCTCCCTCTGGCAGTGCCTCCTGTGGCAGCTTCTCCCCAATCCACACAGGTGGGTGCAGGAGTACGTAGAGCCAAGGCTGAACAAGATCAAATGAGCCTATGCACCTGGTCAAGTAATTTGTGCTAGGTATAGAGCTATCACAGACTACTTCCCCCTCCTCTCCAGAGCAAGTGGGGAACTAGAAACCAGATTGTGACTGGCTGAAACACAGTCTTGTTCACACTGATCCTTGTTCAGGGTTTGTAGCAAAACTGCAATTTAGCCCTTAATTCTGGGTAACTAGGTTTGAAGCCAGTGGAACTATCCTGGTGTAACTCAGAGTCCAATTTAGCTGTCAGGTGTGCACAACAGACACTAGAGATAGTACTGTCCACTTGCTTATTGTTGAACAGATCTAAAAATATCACACCAGCCCTTTTTAAATGGAAATACTCTTATCCAGGAAGAAAACTATCGGTGGTGTAATCTTTCCTTAACTCTTCAAGGATAGCTTTGAAACGAACTCTGAAATGATAAAAGTAAAGCAAAGTGACTCAGACCAAGTGAGGATTTATAAACCGTCATTACCATGTACTACTAGAGAAATGGATTATAATTTAGATTTGTAGCAGGGACTTCTCTTCAGAAGCCAGCTCTTGTAAGTGTGCGTGCTTCACTGATACCCTTTGAGCAGCAGTAACAGTTACCCTTCACTGGATGAAGGTTGGATTCCTCCAGCAGCTTTGCCTGATATCTATTTTTGGTTTGCCTTCTAAAAATAGATGGTTCTGATTGAGAGCCTCCTCTTATGATTGCTGTTATAAGCCATGAAAGCAACAGATGATTACTAACAGATCACAAAACCAGAGTTGTCAAGTTGAAATTTTTTCCACAGTGATGCAAGTTTTACGCTCTTAGAAAACTTCTATTCCACATTTTACATATTCCCATGGTATAAGAAATAGTCAAAGTAGACCCTGCATTAATGTTATATAATATATGATAGGAGATATTAGATTCCTCCCCTAGACTGCAATACAGTCAGGCCTCGATTTACACTGTGGTTATGTTCTTTAAAAAACACCATGCAAATAGAAATCATGTAAAAAGATACCATGGGTCTATGGGAAATAAGGTTTTAGGTTCTAGGCTCACAAAATGACTTCCCGAATTTACACAATACAGTACTACAGGTTTTATTAAATTTTTTTAATGAAATTTAAACTTACTACAGTACAGGTACTAACCTTTACTGATGTTGAGGATGAACTTGATACAGTATCAGCGTTATCATCATATTGTTGAAGTCAGAACTCTGCGTGTTCATCTGGGAAGTCCGGGGAGTGTGGAGCAGTGGGGTGGGCCCTGACTTCAGGTGAGTGGGCAATGACGGGGGAGGGGAAGCAGGAAGGATCAGGGCCGCCTCCAGCTGGCCCTGCGAGGGGCCATGGACACTCTGGCAAGGGGTTGGAGCGCGGGGGCTTGCACCACTCCGCCCACCCCCCCAGTGCTCCTGCCAGAAAGTGGGGTCGGGGACTTGCCCCACTCTGCCTGGTGTTCCTGCCAGGGAGTGGGGTTGGGGCGCGGAGGCTGGCCCGCTCCCCAGCAGGAGCGCCGGGCAGGCGGAGTGGGGCAAGTCCCCCTGCCCCAGTCCTGCTCCCTGGCAGGAGCGCTGGGTGGGGCAAGCCCCTGGGGCTGGGAGGCCCCTGGCTGGAGTTTCTGTGGCCCCCGGCAAGGCTGGCTGGAGGGGGTGAGGGGAGGCACCCCATCCCTCCTGCCCCATCCTTCCTGCCTTCCCTCCCCCACCCCCATCATTGCTCACCCACCAACCTGAAGTTGGGGCCCGCCCAAGTGTTGGGTCCCGGCTATGCCACTGATTTGTGCATCTTGGTGACGGCACTGCACCGTGTAAAAGTGAATCCCTACCGTGTACAAAAATAAAGGGTTATAATTAATTGACCGTGCGTAACTGAAACTCCAAAAATACTCGTGTAAATTCAGGCCTGACTGTATAGGGGAAGTGTAAGGGTGCGCACTCACCTCTCCTGAGCGCCTCCTGTCAGGTGAGTGCAAACCTGCTCGCGCTCTCTCTCTGCTCATGGCGCCCCCTGTTGGCAGCTGCCCTCGTCATATGGATCATCAGTGGCGCAGCCTTCCAGCTAAGTCATACATATCCCAAACACATGCAGGAACCCCTTCTGGGGTAAAAGGGTCAACAGGGCCTTTCCCTGTGCCCTTGGTAATGTCTGCAGCCCTGTCTCTGGGCTCAGTTCTCAGCCCCTTCTGGGCTTGCTTAAAGTCCATGTTTGTCTTGGTATAGCACACTCCCCCCGGGGCTTCCTCTCTGGAGACTCTTTAAGTCCTGCCCTTCACTTGGGCTCTAAATAAGCCTAATCCCCTTCTTGGGGTTTAGGCCACTCCCCCAGTGGCCAGTGGGGGGGGGAGAAGGGGGAGGATCTAGCTCCACCCACTACTCTGGGTCCTAACCCAGGGACCCTACAAATAGCAGCCACATGCTGCTTTCTTTAATAATTACGACTGCTATTCCCTGGGCCGCTTCCCATGTAGCCCCTTTCTCCTCGCCCTTACCTCAGGGCTGAAGTTCTTCCTGCTCAGGCCCAGCAGCGCCTTTTAACTGAGCCTGCTGTGCTCTGATTGGCTGCTTCCCTGTGACCTGTCTAGGCAGGCCTGGAGGACCCACCTTTACTGCTCCTTTTCTGAGGTGGGGTATGGTAGGACTGCAAGACCTCCAGCAGGGGTACTCAAAGGGCCTGGTACACCCTGTCACAGGAAGGTATTAGCTTTTTATTTTCAGTGCCAAAAGAGATGCAGTAGATTGGATTAAGCCATAATCGCTATTAGGCCTGTGCCTAGGGCCCTAGTTCCTGGAGTCATGTGATTACATCAGAATGTCAGCTTTCATTTAAAGTAAAGTTTCTAGCCCTCATCGTTGTGAAGAAAAGCTTGAAAAAGGGACCTAAATATAACCAGCTCAGTGACATCTGAGTCTGCAGACAGCCTGAGACAATAGCTCTGAGAGGTGTGAACTACTCCATGCATCTCAGTGGAGGTGTTAAGTTCAAGACTGCTAAAGCAGAGCAATCTGCATGGGACATGAGGAGATGAGTGCAGCAGGCCAGACTCACCTGCTAAGCAGATAAACCCTGGTTGTTGGGGAAAAGTACTGGGGGATGGGGCTTCCGGGGACTGCTGCTAACACCTCTTCTGGTCACAAAGGGGGAAGGACCTCTGATGGCACGCCTGAGGAGAAGTGGGCATTGTTCCCTTGCCTCTTTGGAAGGAGAGTGGGGCCCATTGCCACCACCACTCCAAGTTGAGGGCTGGGGCCATGGCACAGGGGGAGCCATAGGGGCCCAATGTCTTGGTGTGCCTCAGGCCCCAGATTCTCAGTCCAGCCATGTAGCAGGTACTAGGAAACACAATTTACTGCAGTCTTAGAGGGCTGTTCAGAGGTCCAGGGCTGTTAGAGGTTTTAATTTGTTTAATAAAAAAACTTCCATTAAGTATAACATGATGTTAAAGAAAATGTGTACTTCTATTGCTCCTTTCTTCAAAGGACCTCCGAGCATTTCACAAACCCTGATGCATTAAGCCTTACAACCCTCCCTGAGGCATCCTAATTTTACAGGTGGACAAATTGAGGTACAGAGTAGATAGTAACTTGCTCCAAGTTGCACAGCGAGTTGGTGACAGAAGTGGAACAGAACTTGCATTTCCTGACTCTGTCCTCTTGTTTTAACCCACAGAGCACCCGTCCCATCTCACATCTGTCGAGTCAGGCAAAATCTCAATTTAAAATCAACTTTACACAGTGTTAACAGAACTCCCCTGAAATCAAGCAATACAGTCTATGATTAGTCTGAGCTGACACTTGAAATATACTACTCTGCTGCAGAATTACAAGCCAATCCCTCACATTAAAAGCTTTTGGATGATAAAGGGAAGGGCAAGCTGTAGACTGGAGAAATAATCAAGTTTTGGATGAGTTAAAACAAATCCATCCAAAATGTGAATGCAGCGACACTGTGCTTCAGTGCTCCACCACAGGGGGGCACACAATGTCAGATGTGCAGGTAGAGTAATTGCCAGCTACCATAAAGGAAAGGAGACCAGACCAAAAGAAGAGCTACCCCATACAGCAGCAGAGAAAATGAACTACTTCAAGTAATGGTCCCTATTGTATTCCACTGTGGGCTTACACATGCGCCCGGAGTCAAAGAATTTGAAAGTCGTGTCCATTGGTCTGCGCATGTGCCCTGGATCACCTCATGCCTCTGACTGAAGTGATAAAGGGCGGGGTGGACCGACCACGTCTTCAGTTCCTTCTCACCCCACATGGGTTGGGTCAGAATCTTTAGCATCCTCAGGTCTGATGTCATTCTGCAAAACCATATTAATCCAGTTGCAAATAGTTCATAATTTTAATAGGATACGTCCCTGCTAGGTTGAGAGCTTATATGGGCAACTGCACGGCACAAGGAACGTGGCCATCTCGAGAGTCTAGAATGCATATCAATATACTGGAATTATGTGCAGTAAGAAAGTTATGTGAATCTTTTCTTCCATTCATCTGCTCTCACCATGTCCTGATACAGTCAGACAACTACAACTGTCTTCTACACCAAGAAGCAAGGGGGAGTGAGGTCTGCCTCCCTGTGTGCAGAGGCAGTCACACCAGTTCCAGAGACTGTCGGCAGTCAGATCACCCTATCTGCAGCCTACCTTCCAGGGACGCAGAATGTGCTCGAATACTTCTGCAGACACTTCACGACTGACCACAAGTGGGAAGCTCACAACACGGTGCTGCGTGACATTTTCACACAGTGGGGAACCCCAACCAGAGAGCTCTTCGCTTCCTAGGCCAACAAGAAGTGCACAACGTATTGCTCCAGAGGAGCCGTATATTACCACTCCCAGGGCAACGCTCTCCTTCTTTCCTGGCCAGACCAGTTCAACTTCCCTCCACTGCTGCTACTACCACAAGTTCTATGCAAAATATGGCAGGACAGGGCAACAATCATCCTGATCTTCCCTTTGTGGCCCAGACAGTTCTGGTTCCCCAACCTCCTGTGCATGTCACCTTTGCCGTTGATTACCCTCCCAATATTTCCTGAGCTCTTGGTCCAGTGCAACAGCAGCATCAAACACCCCAAGTCCATGACCGCTCTACCTCGGGGTGTGGTATTTGGATGGGCGGCATCCCTAGAACGTGCATGCTCCTCCGCTGTATGAGGCAGCCTCTCTAATAGCAGAAAGGACTCAACTAGAAAATGTTACCTAGCTAAAGGAAAACGCTTCTCATCCTGGGCACAACAAAGAGGAGTTCTACCAGAAACTACAGCTATCCTTGAAGACATCGGGTCTATCCCTCTGGCCCTTTGCGAGTCCACTTAGTGACAGTCAGTGCATTCCCTCCACCTTCTCAGGGCTACTCCATCTTCACACACCCACTAACCAATTGATTCTGGTATAAGACTCAGCTGCTGATGCCTCCTTTGGGAGGGTGGTTCTCCGCTCAACCCTACCATCCTCATCCTTGCACCCTCCTCCTACTTAGGTACTGTTTGTCAATCACCCACAGTAGAATACAGTAGAGACCATCACTCAAAGAAGAAGTTACTTATCTATAACTGCAGTTTCTTCAAGATATGTGGTCTTTGCCTGATTCTACTACCTGCCTGCCTTCCCTTCTGCTTTGGATATTCTCTGATTGGCAGTGGAGAAGGAATTGCAGAGGTGGTTGGTCCGTCCCACCCTTTATCACCTTGGTCGTAGGCATGAGCCGAGCCAGGGCACATGCGTGGACCAACAGGGGAAGGGATAGCTCAGTGGTTTGAGCATTGGCCTGCTAAACCCAGGGTTGTGAGTTCAGTCCTTGAGGGGGCCACTTAGGGATCTGGGGCAAAATCAGTACTTGGTCCTGCTAGTGAAGGTAGGGGGCTGGACTCGATGACCTTTCGGGGTCCCTTCCAGTTCTATGATAAGTATATCTCCATATACACCTCTACCCCGATATAAGGCGACCCAATATAACACGAATTCGGCTATAACATGGTAAAGTAGTGCTCTGGGGGGCTGCGCACTCCAGCAGCTCAAAGCAAGTTTGATGTAGCGCAGTTTCACCTATAACATGGTATGATTTTTTTGGCTCCCGAGGACAGCGTTATATCGGGGTAGAGGTGTATATAGACACTACTTTCAAATTCTCCAACTCCGGAGGCACAGGGTGTGCATGCGTAATTCCACAGTGGAATACAAATAGGGACCACGCATCTCAAAGAACCTCCAGTTACAGGTAAATAACCTCCTCTTTCCTGCAATGCATTTAAAAACAACTGCAGGGGTATTTTGAATAAAGAACTATGCATACACAAATCTGTCAGCATCAATAAACATGTCTATAGTTGAGTTGCTGAGACAGACTATTAGCAACAGTTCCTTATATCGTTGTCTTTTTATTCCTTTCACTTCCTATTGACAGCCACTTTCTTTGGTTACCAGAGTGACACCCAGCAAGTGATGGTCAGTGTCTTCCTGCAATTAACAACATAAAATACTTTGTACTAATCTAGTGTCTTCCACTGGAGGCGTTCAAAGCACTTTGCAGACATTAAACAAATAGGATGCAATGGTATTGGCTTAGTTAAAATAATTATTATTCTTATTTTCTTATCCTGTTTCTCCATTTGTATTTGGCTGCTTTGGCAGATGACAAATAGTTTTTTTTTTATTATTATTATTGTTTTGTTTTTTGGGTTTGTTTTTTTTTTAAGCTCATAATACAACTCTCTCCACTTTGAATGTTAGGCAATTGTATTGCACCATGTTGGTCCTTGGTCACCTTCTTTCTCCTCATATCTTTGTTTCTTAAAATATTCCAGTCAAATTCTTCAAATGTTTTTAATGCCTAAATCTAGCCACTGCCTCCCCCAAATTAGAATGAAAGTTTAATTGAGAGAGTGTGAGTGCATGCACTCAAACTGGAATTTATGTTGACTTCTGACTAGTATAGTTAGATTTTGCCATTGCACTTAATTTTGGAATAAAGTTAATTTCTCTCCTATACACTGATGAATTCAAGTAATAAAAATATACTGTGGCACACTGATTTTTTCCATGTTTCTCAAATGGTCAGTGTTTAGACTGACAGTATTTCTAGCTGATCCCATGGAATTCAGCCATTATTTAGGCCCGAATACAGGAATTTTCTCCCCCAGATTTCCCATCGTTGCTGACATGGGTTTAGCTCAGTCGGTGCTAGCAAAGTTGGGGATCATAGTGTAGATGGGAACCTGGCTGCTGACAACAGTTTAAGCACCATGTCATCTTACCTTGCTTAGAGCTGGTCTAATTGACATAGTGTTGAAACTGGTGGAAGCAGCTGGCCATCTGTTTCCATTTGGGCTACCCATGTTGCTAATACTGGTGGAGCTGAACCAGTGTTAGCAACAGTGGGATATTTTTGAAGAATTTCCATAGCATAGACAAGGCTCTAATATGAGAGACATGACAACATTATGACTGTTTCAAGTGGAATATGGTGTGTGTGTATATATAGACTCAAATTCCCTGCTGATGTAAGTGGGCAGAACTCCATTGAAGTCAATGGAGCTGATACTATGTACTTTAGCAGGCAATTTGATTGTGATGCATAAAATATCCAAACAAATGGTATTTGTCTTTAGTTTAACACCTTAATTATACAGGATGGACTGAGACACGTAGGCCTCACTGTTGTAGAAGAAGCAGAGTATAAAGTTATATAAATAGATGCAGAGAGCAGAAAGGAGACGTTTGTCTGCATAGACACCAAAGGAACAGTAGTAGTGCTCATTTCTAAAACAACTGCTAGCCAGCTTTTCAGAAGGAATGCAAGGTACCAAGATGTATCTAACTGTAAAAGGAATAGTGTCTAAGACAAAAAAAAGTTAGTCTAAACTTTCATGCACACTGCAAGTTTTCCAACAAAGTATGCAAATGTAAGACAACTTTGCAACTGGAAAATAATTAGTGTTCATTGTCTGGAAGTAGATCTCTAGAATTTAGACTGATTGAGAGGCACTTTAAGGTCATTGAACTAATTTAATTTTTTTTTGAGTGATGGTGTGTGTTTATCATGCTAACAGCTAATGAAATATTTTATTGCCCTTTGTTTAAGACACATTCTCATGTGTTAATGTTATGTTGAGCTGGAGTAAAGTGACTTCTTGCTGACAGAAGAAGGTGACTGATTTGTAATTTAAAAAAAAATTTTTTTTACAGGTTTTCAGTAGTCCTGAATCTGAGAATGACTGACTAACCTCCTTAGCTGATTTTCTTATGTACTAGCTTGAAGATCCTACACTCCAGGGACCAGTCTAATTTGTAGTTGTGAAGTTTCTTTTTAGGATTTTTATCTCCACCCAGTAAATGTGGTTGCTTCCCTGAATAAGCTCTGACTGCATACAGTAGTAGAGGTAGAGAGGTAAAATGTATGCTTGTAAGGAGATGGGAGATTGTAAAAAGGGACATTAACTTCAGTTACATTTCTCCCTCAAAATTTTGTATCTACTAAAGTTACAAGTAAATTACTAGAACTGAAAGAAGTGTATTAGGAAGAATATTCACTATATTTTCATTTTGTTTAATCCCTACATTTGGCAACATTTTGGGCACAGTCAGTTTACATGCATGGAAATAGTGGGAGTTAGTTTCTCTTCTGCCCTTATAATCAAACATCAAGAGGGGAGAGAAATATCCCTTATACACCTTTCCACCCTCCCATCCTTATACATGAAAGTATATCAGGGCATTCTGTTTAAAATGGGCTCTATCAGAAACTGAAGGAGGTTTTACATAATTCATGGTAACAGTGCCTTTTTATTCTGTTCCTAGTAATTTCAAATATTTGGGGCTTGATTTTTCATAGACTGTGGCCTGAGATCTGCATCTATTTTTGTACATGTGCATGTTTTCTATTGCACATTCATTTACTGCAGTTGTGTACACAGTGGGAGGGATTGGCATGCTCACAAAGTCCCTGACTTGAAAATGCACATGTGTATATATGCTAGGGTTACCATATTTCCACAATCAAAAAAGAGGACACTGGGGGGGGGGGGAGGAGCCCCGCCCTAGCCCCGCCCCCGCCCCATCCACTCCCTCCCACTTCCCACCCCCTGACTGCCCCCCTCAAAATCCCCAACTCCCCGCTTCTTGTCCCCTGACTGCCCCCTGCTGAGAACCCCCCACCCTAACTGCCCCCCTAGGAACTTACCTGTCCCCTGACTGCCCCGACGCTTATCCACTCGCATGGGTGGCAGGGTTGTAGAAATTTTGGTGGGGGGGGGGATTGGGTGGGGGGGAGGTCCTGGGTGGGGGGAGGAAGTCTAGGGTGCAGGAGGGGTGCAGGGTGCAGGCTCTGGGATAGAGTTTGGGTGCTGGGTGCAGGCTCTGGGCTGGGGCAGGGGGTGGGTGTGTAGGAGGGGTGAGGAGTGCAGACTCTGGGATGGAGTTTGGGGGTGGGAGGTGGTGCAAAGGGAGGGGGTGCAGGCTTTGGGAGGGAGTTTGAGAGCAGGAGGGGGTGTGTGGGAAGGGGGAGGGGGTTTGGGAGTTTGGGGATAGGAGGGGTGCAAGGGTGAGGGCTGTGGGGCTGAGGATGAGGGGTTCATGATGCAGGAGGGGGATCAGGGCTGGGGCAGAGGAATAGGGGGTGGGGGGATGAGGGTTGGGTCTGAGGATGAGGGGTTCATGATGCAGGAGGGGGCTCAGGGCTGGGACAGAGGATTAGGGTGCGGGAGGATGAGGGTTGGGGCTGAGGGGTTCATGATACAGGAGGGGGCTCATGGATGGAGCAGAGGATTAGGGTGCAGGGGGATGAGGGTTGGGGCTGAGGGGGCTCATGGATGGAGCAGAGGATTAGGGTGCGGGGGGATGAGGGTTGGGGCTGGGGCTGAGGGGTTTGGGGCGTTGGAGAGGCTCAGGGCTAGGGTGGAAGGGCAGGGTAAGGGCAGCCTGTCTTGCCATTTGTGGATGGGGGGCACTAGGACCCAGGGGCAGCAGACAGCAGTTGCTGCAGGCTCTGGCAGTACAAGCAGGCATGGGAGAGGCAGGCGGGGGGGGGGACTCACGGGGGGGGGGGGATGCGTGGAGGGGGGGTGGCAGGTGGAGGGGCCGGGGACCCATCCAACACTCCTCCGCTCCCTGACTGCCCCCTGGGACTCCCCTTACCATGCTCATGTCCACGTGTAGGCAAAACACGCTGCAGGCAGCAGGGCGGAGCAGGGGAGGGCTCTGGCTGCTGGAGGCCAATGGGAGTGGCTCAATCCGGCCCAGCTGCCCAATCAGCAGCCGCACTCTGCATGGAAGGGAGGGAGGGGAGGGGAAAAATCCCGGACCTTTTAACCTTGTTACCAATTCCTCCCGGACGGCTATTTAGAGACGCAAAAGCCGGACATGTCCGGGGAAATACGGACGGATGGTAACCCTAATATATGCATTTAATACACACAATCCACCAAAAAAACAAAACAACCAACCAACCTTGACTTAATTCTGTTTCAAGTGATCAGAAAGCATAGCAACTCTAATTAATTATTATTATTTTATTTTATTTTATTTTATTGCAGTAGTGGTACAGCAGGGATGGGCAACTGGTATGCCAGGGCTGCATTGGCCCACCAACCAGGGGCATAGGAGAGGTTCGGGGTGTGGGCTCCGGCCCGGCGCAGCTTACCTTGAGCAGCTCTCATTACCTTGAGCAGCTTCCGTTCCCAGCCAATGGGAGCTTTGGTGGAGGTACCCGCAGGGGAGGGCAGCGAACACAGCCCTCTGTCCCCCCTTCCCCATGGGCTGCAGGGACGTGGTGCCGGCCGCTTCCAGGAGCAGTGTGGGGCCAGGGCAGGCAGGGAGCCTGCCTTAGTCCCGCAGTGCCACAGGGGTGGCAATCCCGCGGGCCACAGTTTGCCCGCCCCTGCCTTGGCTGTTCATTTCCAGACTTCTGAGGGAGACAGGGTTGGTAGAACTATTCTGTGGAAATTCACACATTCTCTGGGACTCCATTGACACGCTTTCAATTGTAACTATTTGCTAATTAAGTTTTTCATTTACAAGTAAATATGTACAGTCTGGCAGTTACGGTTGCCAGGGAAAAAACAATAGCTGAATTTCCCAAAGTGTAGGTAGTATTGAATTACATCAGGCTGTTTTTATTTAATGAATAAATCGGTCTAATATTTGTGGGATGTAATTCAGATGGGAATTTGTATCAAGAAGCTTGCAGCAGACTGGTTAGCCCTGCCTTGGTGCTCATTGTAGGGGAGAGGGGACCAAAATCCTTCCCTGTGCAATGTGGGCATAATGCCAGTCCTCAGTGCAAAGGCTCTGAGGCTAGTGATATACATTAAACTCTCTAAAATAGGAATGGCACCTTCATAGCCTGCTCTCTTCAATGCCATCCAGCAGAACAAGCCTAGTGTGCCTGTGCACCTTCCCAATATGGCCAAGTGGCTTTGATGCTGTGGCTCTAAAAAACTAACACCTGAGTGATTTGTCCATCCACCCTGAGAATTCCTTCAAAGGAGCATCAGTGTCTTTTGGGCGGTCTTTTCCTTGAGAAAATGTCAGTACTCTTCAATGCCAAATCTTCCCTGGTGGTTGGTGGGTGCACTGGGCTAAAGGAGAGTGTGGATAAAGGAGCTCTGATCCCACTCTGTCCCCCAGGACAGGATCATCAGTAATAGGACACAATTTCCTGCTGCCACTTTAAAATGCTAGGAGAGGGCTCAGGTACCATTCACACCTGAGATCCAAGAGGGAGTGGTTTCTTGGTTAGGTGGATAGTCAGAAGCAGCACTATGGATTTCTCTGATTTGCCTCACCCATTTTGTTTTGTACAGGCAGAATGGTTATGGAATCAGCATGTGTCTGCTTATTTCCCCTCAGCATGCCAGGGCAAAAGCTAGTTCTTAGGTTGCAGATAGGCAAAGAACGTTTAAAATGAGGCTTTAAAGAAGTTTAGCTTTCCATAATTATCATATTGCATAGATAACAGTGTAACTACTGGTAGCAACATGTCCAGGGTTTTCACGTGCTTTCATGTATATGTTTACATCCTGTGTGTGGATTTTAATCTAACAGCCACGTTAATTGATTGGGGGTACCACTAAAACAGCCAAGTAAACTGAGCCTGTTTAAATGAGTTTTCGATTTGAGATATTTGAGCACAGTCCCTGAATGTAACTGTTACAATGAACAAAATATGAGCTTCAGTTCAGGATTGCTGATGATAACATTTTTCTTCCTCAGGAAGACTACGATCGTCTGAGACCTTTATCTTATCCTATGACAGATGTCTTCCTTATCTGCTTCTCAGTGGTAAATCCAGCCTCATTTCAAAATGTGAAGGAGGAGTGGGTCCCAGAGCTAAAGGAATATGCACCTAATGTACCCTTTTTATTAGTAGGAACCCAGGTATGTCTGGTTTTATTTTGCTTGTTTTATTTAAATAATCCAGATCATCTAACGTGTGTGCTTTCTTTGGGCCCAAGGCCCCTGCAGCAGGATCCAAATAACTCCTTCTCTGACTTCAACTGGAAGAGTTAGACCTAGCCTACACCTATAACTTAGGTAGACCTAGCTACGTTACTCAGGGCTGTGAAATATTTCATGCCCTGAGCACTGTAGTTAAGACATAAGTACATGAGAATGGTCTGGCCCAGTTTGGCCAATGGTCCTCCTAGCCCAGTATCCTGTCTTTTGACAGTGGCTGGTATCAGATGCTCCAGAAGGAATGAACAGCACAGGGCAAGTATTGAGTGATTCATCCTGTTATCCAGTTCCAGCTTCTGGCAGTCAGAAGTTTGGGGATACCCAGAGCATCGGGTTGCGTCCCTGACGGTCTTGGCTAATAGCCACTGATGGACCTATCCCTCCATGAACTTATCTATCGTATATACTCGTTCATAAGTTGAATTTTTTTAGTAAAAAAGGGAAGCACCAGAGACGGGGGTTGGCTTATGAACGGGTATAGAGAGGGAGAGGTGGGACACAGCCCCTCCCCCCAACAGAGGGAGCAAGGAGAGGCAGCACAGCCAGCAGAGACAGAAGGGAAGAGGCGGGGCCAGAGTCTCTCCGCTTCTGGCCACGCTGCTCTCCCCCCAGCCTCCAAAGCAGCTGCCGCTCTGGGGCTGGCAGGCTGCAACCGTGCTGCTCAGTCCCGCCCCCCAGAGCAGGCTGTGGCCGTGTCGCTTGGGTGCCGGAGCACGCTGTGGCCGCGCTGCCCAGCCTGCCGGAGCAGCTCCAGCCAGGTCAGAGACATCCTCCCCTGGCCCTCCCCAGATAAGGTGGGAAGGGATGGGATGGGGAGAGTGTGGGGGTCCCAGGCTAGGGGTGGGGTCATGTGGGGGGTGGTCACAGGGGTTACTCCCCTGACTCCCAGCTCTTTCTCTCCCCTCCCCCCCCCAATTTCCGCACCAGTTGCTGTCCCGGCCTGTCAGGGTAAGAGGCTGGAGCGCCGGGACACTTTGTTTACTTAGCTTTACCTCCGTGCCTGCGGACACTCAAGGTAAACAAACCATCTCGGCCCACCGGCGGCTTATCCTGATGGTCTGGGAGCCAAAGTTTGCTGATCCCTGAATTATAGGGTCGGCTTATGAACTGGTTATAAACATTTTCCATTTTTACTTACCCACCCTGGGGGGTCAGCTTATAAATGAAATGGCTTATGATCCAGTATATACGGTAATTCTTTTTTGAACCCAGTTATACTTTTGACCTTCACAACTTCCCCTGGTAATGAGTTCCACAGGTTGACTGTGCATTGTGTGAAGTAGTAGTTCAGTTAGTAGTTTTGTTAGTTTAAACCTGCTGCCTGTTAATTTTATAGGGTGACCCCTGGTTTTTGTATTATGTGAAGGAATAAATAACACTTTTCTATTCACTTTTTTTTATCCACACCATTCATGATTTTATAGACCTCTATCATATCCCCCCTTAGTTGTCTCTTTTCCAAGCTGAACAGTCTTAGTATTTAACTTCTCTGCATATGGAAGATGTTCCATACCCTGAATCAGTTTTGTTGTCCTTCTGTCCTTTTTCCAATTCTAGTACTGTATATCTTTTTTGAGATGGGGCAACTAGAACTCCACCCAGTATTTGAGGTGTGGTTGTAGATTTATATAGTGGCATTATGCTATTTTCTTTCAGACCTTCCCTCTTGTTAGACAACCTAACCCCCAGTGTAGATGCAGGTAAGTTCAATGGAAAGATTCTCCCACTGACCTAGGTACTGCCTTTCAGAGAGGTGGATTAATTACGTCAATGATGTAGGAAGCATCTATACTATGCTGCTGTAGTGTAGACATGATCTTGCTCACATTCAGTAGTAGGAAAACAGGGTCACTTGTGTTCTAAGTATTCCTGAGTGAATAACTGATTCTTCAGTTTATTGGCCATACTGAAAAAAATTAAAACTACATTTTGGGTAGACCTAAAATGAATTTTTTTCTAAATTTTTGGTTAACTGAAGAGTCAAAGAAAATTATTGTTTCAAGGTCATACAAAATGTTTAGTTTGACATTTTAAAATCTTTAAAAAAATAAATCAAGTAAATTTCAAAACAAATTTGTTTAGATTTGTATACACCTCATTTAGAAAATGTCAAAACAAAATGTTTCAAATTTATGGGAATATTTTTAGGTCCCCCTCCCCCCCCCCAACTAAATCAATATGGTGAATTCCCCATGAATTTGCAAAATGTTTCCATCAACCTGCATCTGCATTTTTCAGTGAAAAGTTTTGGCCAAAAAATGTGCCACAGCTCCAGAGTTATCTTCATTCTATTAAAACAAAATGCATCATGTTACACAAGCAGTTGAGGCTGTTGAGCAGGGGTCTGGGTTTACAAGCATTACTCTTCCAGGTAACTCACTGAAATCAATAGGATTACTAGTCCCAGAATGCACTGCAGGTTTGGGCCCCACATTAGTAGCATAAGCCTGTGCCACAACTAATAGTCCTATCCAGTACCCATTGAAACAAATGGAGAGACGTCTCTTGATTTCAACGGACATTGGATTTATAGGGAACCAGGGCATAGGCAGTCTGGCTTAGCGGTCATGGCTGTGCTGGTGTCCACATATCAAGGATGGCCATGAGGCAGCAGTTAGAGAGCAAGGATCAGAGTAGTCACTAGACCTGGTATCAACAGGCAGGAGTCAGGCTCAGAGTCAGGCTGGGGTTGGAGGCCAGAGATCAGAAAACAAGGTGAGGTCTGGAGTCACAGCATGCCAGAAGTCTGCATGATTGTCTAGACAACTTCTTGGGGCACCCTCCAGGGTTAAATAGTGAGCAAGAACCAATCAGAAGGCCACAGGGTGCTGTCACTCTGGACCCTGTGGGCAGTACTTCCTGAAGTGCCTAATCGCCATAGTGCCCCTTGGATATGGCACTGCATGGCCTCTCAGTAGCAACATGGGACTGTCAGATGACCTAGGGTCCACAGTCCCAGGTTCTAGTCCCATGGATTGTGGTCTAAGCAGAAGCAGCTCAAGTTTCCCCAGTGTGTACTGGATTAATCCTGCCCCTCCTATGTTCATTGGTGATTCTGGAGTGTCACACTGAAGTTAAGGAAAAAGAGCTGAGAATAAATAACCCACCTACCCTTCCTTTGCATACTCCGGTATTGGGGACCTGATCTACATCTTCATGTGGTTTTTGGATCAGGCCCTAGAACTGAGGACGTTATGGCTCAATGATTTCTATTTGACATGTGTGTAATCATCATGCAATATTATTACCATCTTTCCGACTAGATTGATCTTCGTGATGATCCAAAAACTTTAGCAAGATTGAATGATCTGAAGGAGAAGCCTATATCTATGGAGCAGGGACAGAAGTTAGCAAAAGAGGTAAATCAGACACTCGGGGGGAAATAAACCTGCTCCTACCCAACTTATTCTTGATTGTATTCTTTTCTCCTTATGTGCTATTTTCATACTTATTTCACCAGTCTAGATAACCAGCTTTTTATAAAACCACTGCTAAGAAGCAGACTCACTTAGATGTTTCCCTTTTAATAACAGTGTAAATCTTTTCAATACAGAAGTCAATAATGATTGAGTCAGATAATTAATTCAAATGGGGGATGTACCTGTAGGCTGTTAATCATTACACAACAAACTTTTTTTAAAATGTCAGGAAGATGCTAGGCATTTTTATTTATAGCCCATTTTCAGAAACAAATCTACAAGTTGGCAACAGAATTTTTTTCTTCCTGTTCTTTAGCTGAAGCATTTAGGACTGTACAGTCAACCCAAAACAAGCTGCTTGTAACATGCTTTCTTCAGAAGCAGAACCTAAAGAAATTAATTCCAAAACTATCATCAAAAGACAAAGAAAAGGAATAATTTGCTTAACATATCGGGATGATTTTTCTCGGTCAAACAAGACTTTGGGGTGTTTCTATAAAAACAAAAAAACCTCAAGAGCTAACGAATAGATCTGAATATATACCTATGTAGCTAGTAAATTTTTTTTTTTTTTTTGACAGATAGGAGCCTGCTGCTATGTGGAGTGTTCAGCTTTAACACAGAAAGGACTGAAGACTGTTTTTGATGAAGCTATAATAGCCATTTTAACTCCAAAGAGAAACACAGTGAAAAAAAGAATAGGATCAAGATGCATAAACTGCTGTTTGATCACGTGAGATACATTTGACAATGGCCAGGCCTACTGTGAATTTCTATCAAACGTAAATGATACAGTTCATAAGTACACAGAACTTGTTATAGATCATAGAAGTTTGTAAGCTAAACTTAGGAATCTAACCTCTGAAATCAGTGAAATTCAGAGGAACAAAACCAAGCAAATCAACAAAACTCTAGTAAGAAGCAGCCACCACCTTTTACAAATACTTTATTTGGACTGGAAGATACAATCAGTCTCTCAGGGGTTAAAAAGGGTAGAGCCGGCAACAACAGCATATAAATAATGCCCTAAGTGGAGATGCTTGGCCCAAAAACACGTTGAAAATATTTCAATAGTCTCTTGTTGTGATCACATAAAAATTTCTGCCCAGTCTGTGTGGAATCTGCACAAAGAAATACCTTCTCTCTCTGCCCCAGTTATCTGCTTTTGTATGTAAGCTGCTTCCGATTCCAGTATATCCACAGAGGTGCAATAATGAGGCCAGCCACATAGCCAAAGGTAGCTCCGAGGGAACAGGAAATGGGCCATATCTGAGGGCAGAAAACATACAGTAAAAACAGAGAAACAAGGAAAATATTGTTTGAGCACAAGTTCAGTGTAATCGAAATACTGAAAGGCGGTACAACCTTTTTCTCTTTAAAGCTTGACGTGCTTTCCTAAAGAATGCGAAAAGTATAACAATCATACATGCATTTATCATGAACACTAAGTGTTGTACAGTTAACTAATATGCATTAAAATGTAACCAGCCTTTTGCCTACTGCAGGCTTAGTGTGATACTCACAAAAGCATCTGAGAAACTTAAGTATTTGTGTTACCTGAAGTTTGGGACAGATTTATTGAAAAAGTATTCTTCAATTTTTCTGCACCCCTTTTGAGACTTAAAAAAACAAAACCTGCATATTTTATAACATACACTTGTACCTTTTGCCTTCTTTCTCCCCATGGACCTTCTAAGCTGTTGGATAAGCGTGCAGAAAAGAATGAAGAATACCAAATGAGCCCTATACCAAGATGGGGACAGGGTTTGGTTGACTACACATACCAGCATGGACTTGAAAAGCAGGCAGGGGAATTTCATAGTTCCTTCCTACTGCTAGTCAAAGGGGAAGTATGGATGCTGACTGCACATTTTACACACAGTTCAGCAATCAAAAAGCAGGCCCCGTTAAATGCAGGCCCCACTGGGATTTACTGCTTAGAAATTCATTTCATTTCCTACTACAAGGACAGAATTGGCTCAATATGGTCAACTCATTCTCACACTGCCTCAGGTAATGGGGCAAGTACTAGAGTGGATTTTTTTTTTTTTTCCATATTTGAACCTGGGGGGAGAGGGAGAACTCAAAGAAGTATTTAAATTAAAGCCCTAATCTAGCCTAGGACGTGGTGGTTAGAGAGTAATTACCACCCAGTAACATCCCATCAAATGAAGAGCCTCACTATATTGGTGACAAAAGATAAATTTTAATTCCTATTGTTCTTATGATTCCTCCATCTTTTGCCAGGAAAACCCTTACTATGTCTGCAGAACAATTATCTCCATTTTGAGGCAAGTATGCAATGTACTATTCTTCTCCTGTCTTCAAGGTGGAGGAGAAAACTGGGCATCAGAAACTATCACTTTCTAGCTTTTCGCTCCAGGTCTTGGCTTGTGCTTCATGAGCAGCAAAGTGTGTGCTTGCTCTTTATGGTACTTATCTTCCTTCTGAAGTCAGCTTTTTCCTAGCTTTGATTCTGTCCATTACATCCTTCTGGTTTGGGGAAGCATATTTCCCTCCTATCCTCTGATCCTGGAAAGTTTAACTCGAATAAGTACTTTGGTCCTCTGCTGTTTCACCTTCCTTATTGTGTGCAGTTTTGTAAGCATTATTTGGAGGTCTTTAGGAGTGTAGCAAAGATGACTGACTATAAATGAGGTGCCTTAGGTACTCTTTATTGACCTTGATTCACTTTCCATTCATGGCCCCTGTTTCTATTAGGTAATTTTGTTCAACAGTGTCATAACTGCTGCCTCTTTTAAACCAAAGATTTGCTCATTTTCATTCATTAAGAACGGCACAGCATCTCTTTTGTATAAAGTCTTGATGTCGTCACACAATAAGGTATTACATACATTTAAAAATAGTGTAGTGTGTTTTGTGGCCTTGGGTAAGATCATGCTTCAATTGAATCTTTGCATTTCCATTATCAGGTTGAAATCAGAATTTTACAGGTCATTATACATGTTTACAAAGCAAAAATCTCTGCAATGATATAACAAATGTGTTACCTTCTGTATGAAAGTGCCTCTTGCAGTACCACTAATGGTAAGAAGAAACCATTTGTATTTCAGCCAAGTCAAATACCTCACAATGGCTTGATTAACTTGGCAGTTTTCTCTGTGTCCAGTTCACTATCTCTAAGTGATCAGTGACCCTTTATTAAAAATCTTAGCTACATTAGGTGAATTCACCTATGTAGGTCCTCATCTGCTTGTCACAAGTACATGTTGTTCCTCGTGGCTTTTGGAATCTTTCATATTTCCCCTTGTGAATCAATATCCCTCACAATCTACAGCAACTCTTTTTTTGCCCCATCCATGCTCTTACTGGGTCATTCAACTGCTACTATGACTTAAGGAATTTTTGGGGATAGTTATAGCTTCTGCTGGTCCAATTGTAAATTACATCAAACCTGGTGTAAAGCTCAACATTAAAAACTCTCCTGCATTCTCAATCACTGTCCAGCACTTCATAACTTTATTTTTTTAAATACTGCCATCACTTTCTTCCTATCTTCAAAAGCATTCTTCCTTGCTTCCTTTTAAATCTGTGCTAGTATACTGCAGAAGTTTATAGACCATGCCATCAAAATTCAATCCAGAGATCTTTGACAGACCTCTGCAATCCTCCCTTAGCTTTTAGACAGACACACTCTCTTACTTTTCCCAGCAACTAAGTGGAAGGGGGCAAAAAGAGACAAGGAATGCCACAATTCCAGTGGCACAGAAGGAAAGGATATTGGGCCAGATGCTCAGCCTGACTGCAGTCCCTTTGCACTGCTCTGATGGCACAAAGGAGCTGAAAAGCCAGTTTTATTTGGCCTCCCGTGGATTCCCCAAACATAGGGGGGAAATCCGCAGCATGTACAGATTGAGCCTAGCTATGTTGTGCTCATCTTCCTCATAGCCTCCAGGGTAAGGAGTGAAATGGGGGGTTGAGAATATTGTTAGAGCCCTTCTGCACCGTTCTGACCCTTGTCTGCTGGAAGGGCCCTTGAAGCTGACTTGCAGCCAGGTGGAATTTACAGGAGCCCAAAGGCTCTTCTAGGTTGAATTAGCTGCTGGCTGGCCCCAGGACTGAGAAACTGCAGAGATGACAAAGTGGCCTCTGCCCCCCTGGACTACTGTGGTAACTGGAGCCACAAAACAATCACAGTGCAACTTCCTCCAATTGTGACGTGTCATGGCATAAGTGACTCACAAAAACACTCATGACACAACACACACAGCAACTGTAACTTCACTGATTCCATAAGGGCTCTCCTGATCTTCAAGGCTGAGTATCACTGCTCTCGATTGTTTCCTGGACTCTCATTCCCATAGGTTCGAATCATTTTCTGCTTTGCCTTTTTGAATCAAATTAATTTTCTTGATCAGGCTGGATTCTCCCTGGTTTCTACATTTGCCCTCTGTATTTGAGTTGGCTTCCCTTCACTTCCCCATACCATGTATCAACTCTCTCATTGGGGACATGACAAAATAGAATCTAAGCAGTAAATACTTCTGTCTAGTTAAATAAAAGATTTTGTTCTACTTTTAAAATGTATGCAAGTATTAAGATCATGCAAATTGCAGTCCCCTCTCAAAGCTCATTCTAGTCCTCAGAACTGTAGAGGACTGTACACAATTTAGTTTATTTTCTACTCTCTGCCCAACAGGAGTTAGGGGCTGCAGAGAAAGGTGCCTATCTACACACCCTCACTGGTTCCCACATGAAGGTTGGGTCAGGAACACAAATAGGAAGGTAGGCTGCATCCTCACTTCAGGTCAGAGAGAGGGGAAAGTTTCTGGTTGTGAGATGGGGAAAGCTATGACTTCCTTCAGACAACTATCACAAACTGTCCTGCTTCTGAGATGCCAGAATAAACATCAACCAGCATCCCCACAAAACCCATGAAAGCAGCCAGTTTCCATACGGTATACATGTGAAAAATGGCCAATTCTACGGTGTGTGTAATTATGAATCTGAATTGAACAGCTGCTTGGAAAAAAAAAATCTAACATCCACTCATCAATTATTGCACAAAGACACTATTTTAAGGGAGGGAGCATGGTCCAGTAGTTAGAGCACAAGACAGGCATTCTGGATTCTATTCCTAGCCTGGCCACTGACTTTTTCTGTGACTTTGGGCAAGTAACTTCTCTGTGCCTCTACTTTACCATCTGTAAAAAACAGATAGTACTTGACTCAAGAAACCCCCATGAGAAGGCATTATAGAAATGCAAGGTTACTATCTGATAGACTCATTGTTAAGATGAAAACCTACTACTAAGCGTATTGCAGACTGGATTGTATGGTATGGTCGCATTGCAGTGCACTGGCCCCGTGGGACTGTTAGCAGCCCATATATGGCTGCTCTGACTTATACTGGGTATCTGGCCCTGCATTCAAAAGCCTCAGGATTCGGGGAGAGCAAAGGTAAATACTGCTCCCCTCATGCACCTACTTGCACTGCATGCTCGTTGTCTGCAGCTGGGGATTTGGCCTAAGATCGCACAAGGGGTAAAAATATTATGTTGGTTAGTAACTTCTCTTACTTGTATTAGGTCTTCTACAAAAATATGCAAGCATTCAGATTCTGAGCCAGGGTCCAGTCCCGTATGGTGCTGGGCACTTGTCAACTCCCACTGCCTTCAATGAGAGAGGAGGGTGCCCAGTATTGCACAGGGAAGGCTTAGCAGGTTGTAGGATTACATCAAAGTAAGTAGCACTGCAAAACCATATACCCGGACAATAAAATTGGAACTCGTCATGACTGCATGATTATTTTGCCCTTTGTTAACATGTAACTCCCATCACAAGGAATGGGAGTTGCATATAGGCAATGCTAGCAGCAACACTTACAGTTAAAGTTGCTCAATGTAGTGTATATAAAGTGGGCAGCTACCTACTAGGAAAACAGGGATTTATTTTTAAAGATGCAAATAGCAGATACAGTGATCTACTGTAAGTGGTACTTACAATTTTTAATACATTAAGCCTATTCTTTAGACATTGTATAAGGGCACTTCTTTGATTCCTGAACTATAACATTAATTTTTTGTGCATACTATTTTACAAGATCCAGTCTAGAGCTGTCAATTAGGAAGCTATGTAAGTAATATGATTACACAGGTTTCAGTTAGAAATTGACTAAATAAATGTGCACAGTGATTTTTTTCCCCTTGCACCTAAGATGCCTTACAGGCTTATATGTTTAACTTGTAATGTTATTTCAATATATGCTTTAACTTTTTTTTTTTTTTTTTGGCGGGGGGAGGAGGGTTTGCATGCATTTCTTCACTAAACCAGGTGTCCGGTCACATGCTATATGTACAGCACACGATGAGTGGTGAAGAGAACTTTTTATTTGGCAGTTATGGCTATTAAACAGTTGTTTTTAATGGGCTCTGCAAGTTCTCCATTTCCCATTATTAAAGACTGATGTTAATTAAGAAAATATAACCATTAAAAAACAAATCCACCCCCATTAAAGGAAAATAAGGTCCACACCTCCTACTGCATTTCAAAGTACATTTGGGTCCTGCTTTTCACTTTTTCTATCCAACACCCTTTTAAAACAGTCTTTACACTACGTAGTAAACCCAGAAGTAAACACAATAAAGAAACCCTTGAGCTCAGCAGTATTGCACTAAGAATTAGAGCAGTGGTATTCAGACTTCAGTGGTTCAGGAGCCAAATTAGTGAACATTATCCAAAAGAGCCACAGTAGTGTGAATTCATTGTTTCATTTACTATTTTTATACACATATATATTTATTCTCTCAGAAAAATGACTGACCAAGCATTATTATTTTATCAACTACAATTGGCTAACAAATTAAAAGTATCCTGATTGGTTAATAATTAAATCACAATGTTAATATCATGCACTGCAAAGAGCTGAAAAAGACTCATTAAAGAGCCACTTGCGGCTCACGAGCCTCAGTCTGAGTATCACTGAATTACAGTATGTCTAGAGTTTGTGGTCCAGTTTTAACGCTATTTAATTGATTGCCTCAACTTGAGTTAACAAACACAGCTTTATTCGAGATGCTCCACAGAGGTTTGTTCCAGGGGGCATCTAGGCTAGTATTTACAGTCAAGTTAGTTAAATCAAGCTTGATGGCAATCAATTCACTTGAATAAAAGCAGCATCACAAACTCTAGATGGACCCAAAAGTCATACTGTATAAACAGGAACCATGAGTGTCTCTTCACTCCTTTCTGGTGTTTCTATGATAGAAGTAACCATAGTAAGGGCAGGTCTACACTAAGGGGTTAAGTTGACCTAAGTTACGCAGCTCCAGCTACGTTATTCACATAGATGGAGTCGATGTAGCTTAGGTCGACTTACTGCGGTGTCTATACTGCGCTGAGTCAATGGTAGACACTTTCCCATCAACTTAACTTACTCTTTTCATTCGGGTGGACGTACCCTAAGTGAAATATCTGTTTCAAGATCATCTATTAGCTGCTAACAGTGATGAAGTCAACTTAGATAAAGACTACACTAAGTAAAACCAGGTATGTACGTTAACTCAGGAACAGACCTGATAGTTTAACAGTTTGGTGTTGAAAAATATAATAAAACCAAGACTGTCACATTCAAAATCCAATCTCTGTCAGGATATGTCTATGCTTAGGCCTAGTCTACACGATAAAGTTATGTTGACTCAGCTGTTTTGCTCAGGGGTGTGAAAAATCCACCCCCCTGAGCGACATAGTTAAGCCAAGCTAGCTACAGCCTCTCAGGGAAGGTGGATTACGTCCACTGATGGAAGAAACTCTCCCGTCAGCATAGGTAACGTCTACGCTGTAGTGTTTCAAGTGTAGACAAGCCATATAAACACTACAGCTGTGCCACTGTAGCGCTTCAGTATAGACACTCCACTAGTGACTGGAAGGGTTCTCCTGTCACTATAGTTAACCCACCTCCCCAAAAAGCAGTAACTATGTCGACGGAACTGAGCTAGCGCTGCCTACAACGGGGGTTAAGTTGACATAGCTACGTCTCTCACAGAGAGACAGCTGTGCCGGTCTAAGTGGTTTTTTTTTTTTTTTTTTTTGGTGTGTAAACCAGCCGTCAGTGAAGTATGGGTTGCTGGGACTATTAGTTGTATGGCATTTAGAACATGCCTGTGATGTTGGTCTGTAGCCACACCACCCTGTGCTACAACTGTTGGGTCTCTCAAGCTCTTCAGCATAGAGGTGGCTCAGTAAGCTCTCCAAGCGACACCTAGATGCAGCAAAAAGTCACGCTGATGCTTGAAGTGGAACTCTTCCTTTTGAATCAGTACTGAATCTATGGTCTATGGTGTTAAAGGGCACTGTGCTCCTCTAGACGCCATCTTTCAAGTGAAACATAAAACAGAGGGCCTATCATCTAGGGTGTCCTTCTAATAACGAATAACTTGAAATGCAGCAAATTTTGAAAGAAAATTAAAAGTGGCTTTGGGTATGAAATCTTTTTCCTGCCAATTTTTGTTGTTTATAATCCCATTTTCCTATTTTTAATGTTTTCTCTCCCTCGCTCCTGTTGCTGTGCAAGACTACATAAACTGACTATACCTAAAGTGCTGTCAAAGACAAAGTAAATAAACTGAAAAATACTGAAGTAATTTTGTCTCTAGGTTTAAGTATTACTTGTAACAGGTACAAAAAAATCCAGACACCAGTGAGATTTTTAAGCTGACTGTATTCTTTTAAAGATCTCTCAGCACTTTTTGTTAGACTAGAGATGTTAACTCAATGTCTGGGCAAATTCCAACTACAATAATTATTTTGCCTATTTAAATTCTACCTGTTCCAACAGTCTGCACTATCTATCACCATATTTGACTCTTATGTAGAGCTGCTTTGTGCTAACAGCTATCACATTCCACCTCAGTGGTGATACTTCCATAGTGGGTAAAAACGTTTCCCCTATCTATTGCAGGAGGGTTTTGTGAAGCTCACAGTAATTAACTAGTGTTTGTAATATACCTTGAAATCCTGGGATGGAAAGAATTGTGTGTATCCTGACACTGTCAACAAACTGTAGAAAAGGAAGTTCTTTCCTATTGACTAGAGCTATCACTACATTACCATCTTGTATCATGGGGTTAGAGGCAACTAGATTTTGCATACACAATTCTTTGAATCTTTTCAAAACTTAGGGTAGCTTTACTTAAATGAATACAATTCTCAGAAAAACACTGCACCATATAAATCTTAATTAAGTTAAAAAAATCTTGTGACATATGTCAAACACTTATTCTACTATTCTGGTAATCTTGCGTGCTGAAAGATTTATCTTGGGAAACATATTGCAGATATCTTTGGATTTTACAGAAATGAAATTTACAAAATAAAGGTCTGATATGCAATCCTTACATCTATGGAAATTTTGCCTCAGTTAGGACCGCAAGATTGGGCCCTACACCCATCAAACATTGTAAGCCTATAACCTTGCTATTTACACACTTACAAGAAGATTCCAATATTTTCAAATAAATGTAAGGCACCAAATCACACAGAAATTTGGTTAAATTTCATATTTCTGATTAACAGAGGGTCTAATAGAAAGACACTTAATCATCAGGATCCCAATTGTGATTTTCCACCATGTATTTTGTCTCTAGTGGGAATGCTTTACATTTTGAAAAATTGTTCAGACAGTGAAAGAATGTTGACGTTTTATTTTTAATACTACATTTTCTTCCTGTTAGTGAAGCTGATGATTAAATTGTTTAGAATATAATGTATGCTTTTAAAAATGCATTTTCATGTATTTTTTCATATATAGACCGGCCCACTAGTCTGCATAGCCCCTTGTATGCAATACTTTTTCAAAATTTAAATCTGAAAAATAAAATGGAGATTTTTGGAGACACTTGTATTTTTTTTTTTTAATTTAAAAATCTTGGTATTGCTGTCTAGATGCACCACTTGTCATGGAAAGGAGGTAATTTGTCTAAGATCAGTGATGTGTCCAGCTTTCTGGACTTTTTTTGAGAATACAAATCTTTCCTATTTGAATCCAGAGTGTGTGAAAGTTTGTAGTATTTAAAAAGTTAGTTAATTCTGGTGAAATACTAAAAAAAAAAAAAAAAATCCAATCTTGATTTAATTGTTCAGTCATGGACTTCCTTTGTGACTTGAGGCAAATCACTTAGCTTTTCTATGCTTCAGTTCCCCATCTGTAAAATGGGGATACTTACTTCATAGGGGTGTTGTAAGGATAAATACACTCAAAAATTATGAAGGACTTTTGAGATCTACTGATGAAAAGCCTGATAAATAAAGAATAATGCATATTTCTTATTTATTAAATCTTAACCACTGAACAGGTAAGACAAAAAAATAGTGGTACTACAAACTTCCTCCACATAGCCACTGGCAACACATCTGAAGGAAACCTCTCTGGCCAATCATTCCTCAGCCTTTCAACTGAGATTGCTGATGAGGGTGCCAGTGTTGATGTGGACAGGTGTCCACAAAGAATTAGATTAACAACTTGCTTAACATAGTCACTTTAAAAATTACTTTTAAAGAAAGGATTTCAGGAAGATGGAAGTGGTGTTTCAGTGGCAGCATGAGCATCCCTGTGTTGACTGCAGAAGCATACCCATTCACATGACAGAGAGAAAACTAAGAGAGTACTCTACTCAAATGAGTACACTGGAATCTTCTATTTAAACAATGCAAATGAAGAGAGAAGGAAAAAGATGGCAGTAACTGCCCATTCATACTGACAACTTGACTTGGGGCCGCTTCTGTAGGAAAATGCCTGATGGGAACTTCAGAAGTAGATCTGGAGATGACTTATTCTGGCTCTCAAGTCCAGATAGTCTAGAAGAGGAACTTGGACTTGGTGAAGTATTTGCTAAATCCTGAGCTAATGGGAAATACACGTCTATCAGTTATACAAAGCTTATTTTGATATGTACATCTGCTTATGTTTAACAGCTCTAACTTCACTAGATACCATTTAATACTTATCCTAAATCAGAGCAGTACATTTACGAACTTGTTGAACTTTAGAGACTGTAGCTGATTTGAGGTTACCTCATCCCAGGACTGTCACAGAGTCAAAGACCAGCACTTAAATTCAGCTTGCGATGCCTCTCCTCCACCATGATTAAACATGTTTTACTATTAATGTACAGTTTGGCCCTGCCTGCAACATCCATTAAAGAAAGACTGGTCCAAATCCTACTCTATGACCACAATTCTGTAAGCCATTTTATAACACAGACAAGCCTTAGCTACACTAGCTAATGGAAATCTGTTAGCACCTTTTTGAAACAACCAAGTTTAAATGCAGTTCACTGGAAAGGTACTAACAGTGTTTCAAATCTTGCTGTGGACAAGCCAAATAAGTAACGTTTCTGATTAAATTTAGTTCATTCTTAGGGTTAAAGTGAGCACAATTTAATTAATTTTTGTATAAGGGTCACAGTATGGCAATTTTTACAGAAGTGTTTCACTACCAATAATTTCAAAGCAAATAAAAAGTCACAGGTTTATATGTATGTTTGGATCTTTGGTTTTCTTTTTTATATAACTAACCCTAATGATCGCAATTTAATAAAGCTGAAGTACACAGTCTAGATGTGTGCATTAGTTGAGGAAGAGGTTTTCAGCATCAACCTATCATTGAAAACAGATTGTGATACTTAGTATGATGCATCTTTATAAGGAAAATGATTTATTTAGCTGATTTAATTTTATTACCACTTATTTCATAGCTCATGTCACATTATAAATAGCCATCTCTACAGAAAATACTCCTTGCTGAAGACTGCAATTTTTTAAGTTTTTGTATGGGGAAAGTTGTTTTGCCCACATTTGTGGGTTTCATAGCTTAACTTTCTTTTGTATGTAAATCAGAGAAGTTAACAGATTGATACTAGGGAATAGGCTGTGGCCCTCTGCTGTTGGCACACAATTCTGATCAATTTTCAAAGCACTGGTTTCCAACACCCTTATAAATTCAACCTTTGCACATCTGATTACTATACAGTTGCATCAGAAACTACTACAACTTCGTTTAGAAGAGACCTATGTATTTTAACCATGGCCCTGAATTATGCTAAAGCCTCTAAGAAGTGTAAAGCCCATGCAAATCCTTATTCATAACAACAAGAAATATTTAAATATTTAAATATAGCTAATCTCTTACACTGAGGCCAAGGAACTCCAATAGCACAGAGGTAATATGAAATTGTCTTAGTAATTAAAGGAAGTTTACCACAGAAAGAAATGCAAGTCTGATAAATTACAAGAAGTTGCCCTAATTCCAGCCACATTAGACCTCATCCACTATCCAAAACAACCAACTCTCCCACTTTACCTAAAAAGCTTGAGAAGGGAAAAAAAGATGACTTTTGCAATATGGCCTTGAAGGGCAACAAATAATGGCTCTGGTGAAGAATTAGGGAAGTTACAATGAATGCTCCTCAAATCTGGAAGACACTTTGCTTCCAACCCCCTTCTGCTTAAACTATGGGGCTTTTCACTTGAGTAACAGAGCTGGTATCAAACTGGGAGAGAGGTGATCCCCAACATCTTAAATTATACCTGGAAACAAACTGGACGCTTGTGTTCTGAATGGAGCACAGGTGTAATATTGTTCAGAAAGTACTGAAACAGAATCCGATGGAACCGAAAGATACATAGGTTATCTTCATTAATAGACCATTGAACATTGTGTGAAAAATACGAGGCATCCCTTAATTGGCCTATTATATAGATTCTAGGTGAGGGTGGATCAGCATCCTGGAAATGAGGAGAGTCACCATCTTTGCTATAACATTCAAACCCAGGTTTGCTGTATAGCAGTGCATGTGCTATCATTTTAATGCTAATCATACTTTAACTATAAATCACTCACATCATTTCTGTGTAAATCTCTCTCATAGTTAAAAGAAGATGTCCAAGTTTGCTTTTTATAGAAACCCAGTCCATTAACAAAATTTAAGGTTTGGTAATAAGAGAGCCCAAAGTAAACTATACAGGTAATGACTATATGAGCAGCTCATTAATGCTGTAAACATGTGGCAACATACAAGTGAAAAGATTGAGAGAACGTAAGATAATTCTGGAAGTAGTGCTGCTTATGGTGTTGTCAGAGGCACACTTCATTTATCTGTACAATTTAGTGAATAAAAGCAGAAATGTTGTAGGCTTACTTTGAGTGGTGACATTACTTTTCGCTTGAGTCAACAAGTACAAGTAAAAGATTTCCACCTGCTGCATCATAATCTAGACTCTGCCAACTGAGCCTCAGCCTATTCTGAGGAGCAGTTCTGACAGAAATTTCCGTTTGTCTTCTCATTCCATTCTGGAAGGATCATCATTTTACATAGATCCAATCACCAGTATTACAGGAATACTCAAGCTTTCAACAGCTGGAGAGCTACTTCATCACTGCAGTTATGAGGACACAACAGACTGTCCTGGCAGTGTGTTGTGATGTTGCATCAGGATTGTGTCAATATGTGACAACACTGCATCAAGGTGATTTAACACTGGCGTTCCAATACAACATCACAATCCTGTGTCAATGCCTCTTTTCTTCCCACCCCTGTCCTCTCAGGTGAAGACAGAGAGTGAAGAGTCCATCCTCTTTCTTAGCTACAGGGAAAGGAGATCTCATCACTTTCTCTCGCTTCCCATGTGACCAGTGGCAGCACTGGGAATACTCCTGTAAGGAATGCTCTTACTGTTGGTGCCCAGGAATGTCTATCAGACCTAAAGATTCCATGAGGGCCTTGAAGAACCATATATAGCTCAAGTAGCTGAGCAGTAAATCTGTGTTCTATTGCAGAGGTTCTCAAATTAGGGGGCACAGAATGTGTTGGTGGGGGGAGGATGAAAAGCTTTAAGGGAAAAAAACAACAACCCCCCCCTCCCACCAAAAAAACGTACTGTGCGCAGTTTACCCATAGCACTGACTAACAAAGCTGATTCCTCCAGCCATACGAGGTCCTCAGGTGGCACTGTGTATTTGACTCTAGATGGTGCTGTGCATATTGATGGATTTCTGTTAAGCTTGCATCGTATTATACAAAGTCGTTGCCGTCTGTACATTAATCCATTTGCTACAATGTGGTGTGCACATTTAATTGTAAGAATCGACCACAATCACAGTTTTGCTTTGCTCTTATTGCAATGGATTGTTGGCTCTGTTTGAATCAATGCCTTACATATTCTAATATTTAGTGAGCTGCATGTTGATTTGTTTTTATCGATATATGTACTTGTGTGGCGGGGGGGCATAAACTACTACAGACACAAAGAAGGGGGGTGCGATCACAAGTTTGAGAACCACTGCTCTATTGGGTGGGAGGAAGGAAAAGACCAATGTTAATGCTGTTCCTTGAATCAGTTCTCTGGGAATGCTAACAGTCCAACTCCAATACATCACCTCCATGGGACATCTCAGCTTGACCGGGCTGGGGGCAATGTTTCCATTACAAACACCGCAAAAGTTTGGCCAGGACACCTTTTTCATCTCTTATAATTTGGTGACCAGGTATTTTTGAAGTCCCTGTTCATATTATCTTTCAATTGATATTTGTCAAGTTCTACAAGTCAAGCCCAGGTTAATAAAAACCAGCCTATAAAGACTGGTTTCTACCCCACTGACAGTATCATTTTTGTGTTTGACTATATTTATTGAGATAAATACAAATATACAAGCTGTTTTGAATTAAAAAGGTTTCTTTCACTTTCCCCTATAAAGTGGACCATAAAGAACATTAGCATTTAAATATGCTGTCCCCCACAAGCAGTCTCCTATCTATGGCCTACAGGATTGATAAGCTGCCTGCCCTATGGTTTCTCCATAAACTCCCCAGAAAGAGATGATTAAAAAGGATACTCAAGTACTTTAAGCCCAAAATTTCAGTGAGATTTTCACCCAGTTGAAGCTGCCATATGCTGGGTAAAGGGGCCAGAGTGACAAAGGAGCTCTGAAAACCCTAGATATGGGCATGGGAGAATTCCCCTAGCACAGGAAAGGAGGAAGATAGCCTCAGGTTGTCTTTTGTGGACTCCCTCCCAAGCTCCACTATAAGGCACATACCAGAGGTGAGGGTAGGAGGGGGAGTTGAGTGTCAGGGACAGGGAGGTGTGCAGCCACAGTGCATAGCGCTGCAGAGGTTCTGCACAGTACTGCTGCCCAAAGACATCCAGTGACAAGCTACTGTAACTTAGAAAAACTGCAGATTTTCAGTGTCACAGTCTCAGGATAATTGCACCTGTATCCCCCCACTTCCTGTGGTCCATTCCAGGAGTGCCCAGTCAGGTCTCAGATCTCCAGTCATCGACCCTTGTCCCATCCCTTGTGACAGGGGCGGGGATGAGGGGAGGGCAAGACTGCAAGGCTCCCTGCCTTACACTGTGATATCCCTGGCAAGACAGTCTGCCTAAAGGCCAGCACCTGTGCTTGGCTTTCTCTCTCTGAGGGCTATGAACAGTGCATTACTAGCAGTTACTAGTTACCACCAAGTTCTTTCCAAGCAAGTGCATTTATTCTCAAGGTAAAAGCATTGGAGAGAAAACATAAAAAACAAGCAGATTTAAACAAAAACTAAACATACCAGAATCACTTGTCATACTTATGGGGCCCTAGTAGGCCAAAGTAAGGGGCTCCCTTGGATAGAAAGACCTGTCTGTTAGCTGTATCAGAAAGGAGGCCCTAAGTCAGTTTAAATGCAGCCTTTTTATATCTAAAGCCCTTTCTTTTTCTGTTAGTCTCTGGAAAACCCACTTTAAACAAGTATATGCAAGCCTCCCAAGGGATGGTACCTCTAGAGGTATTTACAACCTGAGTGATTCACTTTAATCATCCCCCACTGGTTTTAGTTCCTGGAGGAGCTAAAAGCAACCATTATCCCCCTCCCCTGAGCTGCATACAATGCCTGGCCCACAGTAATACAGAGATTATTTATTACCTTAATACAATATGTTCTCTAAAAGATGCTGCATGCAGATGCAATATCTGTCACACTCAGCATCTCTGAATAGCTGGCAACACCTGTTTAAATGCCTGAATATAGATTCAGAAGCCCAACTTTAGCCACTCACGTTTGAAAATTCTGACCCAAGTCTATATTAGTCACACACACAAAAAGTTGCCAGGATACTGCCAAACTTGGGTCCCCCACATGTCAACATTTGGAGCTGTATAATCAAGAATTACATTTATTTACATTATCTGTCTTATCTAATTAATATGTGTGTCTTGTTCATCAGAATCTATTCATTTTTTATATCTCAGCTCATACTATTGGTATATAAGATACAGACATATTACACAACTTATGGGAAGTTGTATATATAATTTATTAGTGAAGTCTTCAAGACATACATTATCTAATGTAAGGTCTCTATTCTGACCTAGATCTTGTGCAATACTGTATTAATAAAGTATTTTTCAAGTATACAACAATTTTCATCCCACAGGAGACCAAAGTACATTGTTAGGGTCAGATTCTCTGTTGCACTCCACCTTGCAAACTTGATTAGACCAGTGCTGATTTGGTAGCAATATACACTCTTTGCATGGGTGTAAACAACAAAGATCAGGGAAATGCAAAAATCTGTCCCTACACATACAACATGCAAACACAGTGAAATGCAGTTTTCTCTGGGGTGGAGAGCTGTATCCACATCAATTGGTGCCCATTGTGACAGATATGGCAATTTCCTGCAATATCTTTGGGAGAGCTAAATGAATTAAGTTTAAATAGCTTTGGAGTCCATAGTATTATAAATGCTGAGTTTTTATACTGTTGTGGGATTGTATGTAACTTCTGTAGAAGGGAGACGTGGCCAATGTAAACCCTGGGAAGTGTTATGAATTTCAAAAGATTATTTTAAACAATGTACCAGACAAGAACGAACTTTTGGGACAAAAAGTTAAACAGCATTTCCCAGGAAATCTCCAGGCAAATGTGCATGCTAATGTACCCCCCTCCAGTAATGCTTTGCCCTGAGGAGGGGACCTTTGTCTGCTGATCATCTGTTATATGAGAAAAAGCTCAAAGGCTCAAACTGCATAAAGGAAAGAATGAATGATTCACAGAGGTGCTTATTCTGAGCTATCAGTTGCAATGAACTCGTAACCACAGAAAAACGCCTTAATAGAGTTTGAAGGATTGATCACGTGCCAGAACTCTTGCTGGAGTTGGGGGTGATCTCTGGTAAGTTTAGCAGCCTGCATGTAGGTTCTTTTATTGTTTTCAATATGTTTTCTTTGTAATGCTTTCACCTTAAGAGTAAACGTGCTTGCTTAGAAAGAACTATGTGGTAACTTTCAGTTGTGGGCAATTATGCTGCTTATTGCCTCTGAAGAGAAAGCAAAGCAGGCCTGCTTAGGCACTCTGTATTGCTGGGAAACTCAGTGTATGCAGGGAACTATGCAGCCTGGAAAAACCCTGGTCAGGAGGATGAGAGACACATGCGTCTCTAGGCTGGGGTGGATTCTGACCTAGGGCACTGGGACATGACTTTTAGAAAATGACAGGGGAATGTTAATTAACATCAGAGCAGGGAAAGCAAAATCCCCATACTTACTCCTGCAAAGTGCCAAGCATTCTCAACCTCCACTAAAGTCAGCAGGAGATGAGGATGCCCTGCACAAGGCAGACTTTACAGGATTGAGCCCATTGATTTTAAGGTCTCATCAAAGAAACCACGTAATTGATACACTAAATGATGCTACCAAGCACCTACCCTCAAGAGGAGGGAAGGGTGAAACAGGCTCCAAGGTTTAGAATATGTAGTTGCAAGGAGTCAAGTCAAACTTTATTCTTAAGCTACTAAACCACGCATCTGCTATTCTGATTTCTTGGGATATTTAAAACATTTTAATAAAGATGTAATTATACTGATCTAAAGAAAGACTTCTGACACAAAGGTAACCTGCTCAGCTGCTGCTGGGAAAAAACCCTCCAACAGGAGTATAAATCACCAGGCTTCATGAGGATGAGAGAGACTTGGAGTGCTGGCTGCGCTACAAATTTCTGGAAGAGAAGACTTCTGAACTCCATCTGATCAATAGCATTATAGGGTTGACAAATACTGATGGATTTATTGTAAACAGTTAGCACCTCACTAAGATGGAACGCAGCAGTGTTTTCTTTCTAATTACACCAATAGCTATTACTAAGAATCATATCAGAGCATTTACATATTTAGGTAACAGTAGAGAGATCATTTCCGCATGTCAATTAAAGTCAAATGGAACAGTGCAGACTGCTGAATTTACAGATTTTTCTGCAGTGCCAGCTTCCCATTTTTTTTATTGTGCAACAAAGTAGCTGCTACTTGCCAGTGTTTCCTCTGAAATCATAAGGTAAATTTTCAGCAGAGGTATTTGGCCACACAAACTACACAAATCAATATTAAGCCAATAGCAATTTTAAATGCATTTCGTTAAGTGCTTTAATGGAAGGTGCAGGGAAGCTGAAACACTTGGAAAGCAACTCTCTTCCCCTCCCCATAAACAATAAAAGCAGTGCTTTCTATCCACAAACTGAACATGGATACACTCCCTGCCATATGTCATGTTGCTCTTCTCTTCCTGCTTGTGTAGCTCCTCAATATCAAACTCTGAATATTAGCTTTCAGTGATATTTTCTTCAAGCATCTACTGATAATATCAGCACATGCACACAAAACACTTCAAAACCAACTGAAAGAGGCAGTAAAAACGCTGCATGATACATGTATACTGGAAAAGAGATATTTATTATACAGTTCTTAAATGGGATTTGGCTACATTACATAAGCAGCTTCATGCTAGCACCTCTAATATACTTTTACTGTCTCCCTGCTTTTTGTTCAGCTCTCACACTGCAACAAACAAATGTTTATACACTTATAATAAAAGGTATGAAGACTAACCTGCCAAGGCCGATCCCAATCCAGAGGAATAGGAAATGCTCCAAGCCATGCTCCCACTATGCTACACATCGTGGTAATCTGTAGACTGTTATCCCAGATGGACATAGCTCTGTAAGATTAGCACATATTACAAGATTTTAACAGCACAAAAGTCATCCTTTCACAGCTTTAGACTGACTGATCTGATCTCTGCCACGCTCTGCAAGTCAAACAGCAGATATTAAAAAAAAAATACAATTGACATTTTATATATAACATACAGATTTATTGGGTGGAGGTGGTTATAGGGGTATATGTCTACCACACCCCACTCACTGTAGCAACCTTTCCCCCACCCCTTGCATTTTCCATTTTTTTCAAGGGGGTTTGTTAGTAAGGAGCATGTATCACTTTCCCCTTTTCCTGCCTTAACCACACACCATACATAGAGGGGCAGAATGTAATATCTCCATACCACTTCCAGGCCCTGACAACATGAGAGTTACATTTCAGGCACCAAATCTGGGCTCCAGCATGCAAAACTAGCTTAAGTTTTGTATGCTGTACTTAAAAATATAAAAACTGCTATAATGTTATGACTAAGAATTCTACTAGTGCTACTGCCTACATTCAACTCCAATCCCTATGGAAATATGACAGACAAAAACATTCAACCCACTAGCAGATTTTACTGAACACTACACCTTTAGTCTTCTGATAGAAGCATAACATGATGAAATATAGAAGTTATTTAATAAAACTTTATGGACCTAAAGCAAGTTTTATTTTTGCCAAAGGATACTTAATTATTCCTTTTGGCAATAACAAACAGGTTACTTGGATTTTTGCCTTCAGACTGAAGAATATCATTATAGGTAGGCTGAAGATGCGGAACAGAGATCTATATTAGGTTTTGGCTAGAATTCAGATTTTGGATTTGAAGCTGATGAAGCTAAAAATCCAGTGAACTGTTATTGAGATATTTCCACTATCTTGAGCCAAATCCAAACCAGAACTGTGGTAGACCCTAGACCAGCTGATGCTATGGTATGCACAATATTCTCTGTCTATGTTGAGTCCCCAGTTGTGTTTAACACTGTGTTAGTTACCACAACTCCCCAGGGTTCTAATATGATGTACTTTCCCAGTACACATAGGTCTAAGAGTCTCCTTAGCAGCCTCATATATTTCAGCCTTTTGTTAACATATTAAAGATAGATACCTCCTCTGCAGTTGTCATCACTGAAATTAGGAAAGGCCAGTTGCATTTGAAAGCTGTGATGAAAAAGCCTCCATGTGTCAAAAATTAATGTTATTTTAACCTTTTGAGCCAGTGACCCATAAGGTTAGCCATGACCAGCTGACACAATGTTAAACACAACAGTCCTTGTGTGCACTGTTTCACACCATGTTAATTACCATGACTCCTCAGGATTGTAGTCTAACATGATATAATTTCCCAGGGTAGAAAAGCCATTAGGGAGATTATTTTTAACCCAAACTCAGACAGGAGAAGAAAGAAGTGGAGCAGATTTTGTATGGAGTCTATAAGAAAATACACAAGGGACTTTTCACAACAGCAACCTTTTCCCCTTTGTAAGTGTAGGTCTTTCTAGCATGCAACTTCCAATCACACTGGAGGATTCAGGCTACTACCATTGTATCACATCAATGGGCATGCTAATAGGGAGAGGAAATTCAGTTAGCCAGTTCTGCCTCCAGTTATAATAGCCGCAACAACTGGTAAGAACTAGATGGAGGTATTTCTAGGCAAAGGATATTTTCTATCATAGAATCACAGAAGTGTAGGACTGGAAGGGACCTCAGCAGGTCATCTTGTCCAGTCCTCTGCCCTCAAGTCAAGAGTAAGTAATAACCAGACCATTCCTGACAGGTGTTTGTCTAACCTGTTCTTAAAAACCTCCAATGATGGAGATTCCACAACCTGCTGTCCCTAGGCAATTTGTTCCAGTGGTTAATTACCCTGACAGGAAGCTTTTCCTAATGTCCAACCTAAACCTCCCTTTCCGCAATTTAAGCCCATTGCTTCTAATTCTATCCTCAGAGGTTAAGTAAAACAAATTTTCAATGGCCTCCTTGTAACAATCTTTTATGTACTTGAAAACTGTTACCATGTCCCCTCTCAGTCTTCTTCTCCAGACTAAACAAACACAATTTTTTTCAATCTTTCCTCATAGGTCATGTTTTCAAGACCTTTAATCATTTTTGTTGCGCTCCTCTGGACTTCCTCCAGTTTGTCCACACCTTTCATGAAATGTGACACCCATAACTGGACACAATACTACAGTTAAAGCCTTATCCGTGCAGAGTGGAGTGAAAGAATTACTTCTCGTACCTAGCTTACAACACTGCTGCTAATACATCCCAGAATGATTTTTTTTTTTTTTTAAACAACAGTGTTACACTGTTGACTCATATTTAATTTGACCCCCAGATCCCTTTCCTCAGTACTCCTTCCTAGGCAGTCATTTCTCATTTTGTATGTGTGCAATTGATTGTTCCTTCCTAAGTGGAGTACTTTGTATTTGTCTTTATGGAATTTCAGCCTATTTACTTCAGATCATTTCTCCAGTTTGCCCAGATCATTTTGAATTTTAATCCTATCCTCCAAAGCACTTGCAACCCCTCCCAGCTTGGTATCATCTGCAGACTTTATAAGTGTACTCTCTCTGTCAGTGGTCCCCAAACTTTTCAGGGTTGCACCCCACACTTACCCCGTCCATGTCCCCCACCCAGCTGGGGCCATGAACGGGGCCACAGCTTGGGGGCGGGGCAGGGACAGGGGTAAGGGGGGCCAAGGCTGGAGCCACAGCTGGGGGTGGGAGCAGAGCCCCGGCCAGGGGGCGAAGCTGGCAGCCAGGGCCCCGGAGCTGGCAACCGGGGCCGGGGCCAGGAGAAGAACTGGGTGGTTTCCCTCCCTGCCCCGGGCCTTGGCCACACACCCCGAACATACCTCCATGCCCCCCTAGGAGGACGCATCCCACAGTTTGGGGACCTCTGCTCTATGCCATTATCTAAATCATCAGTGAAGATATTGAGCAGAAAATGACCCAGGATCAATCACTGCGGGACTCCACTTGATATGCCTTTCCAGCTTGACTGTGAACCACTGATAATTACTCCCTGGGAACAGTTTTCCAATCAATCAGTTATGCACCCATCTTACACCAGCTCCACCTAGGTTATATTTCGTTAGGCTATTTCTACACTACAGCCTATGTCGGCAAAAATGTATTTTGCTCAGGGGTGTGAATATTCCACCCCTGAAGGACATAAATTACACCAACATAAACGCTCATGTACACAGCCAATCACAGTGGTGTTTTCTGTATGCCGACAGGAGAGGTCACTTCTGTCAGCATGGAGCATCTTCACCAGATGCGCTGCATGAATGCAGCTGTATTGGTACAGCTGCACCACTGTACATATAGACATGACCTTAATTTGTTTATGAGACGATCATGAAAAACAGTATCAAAAACCTTACTAAAGTCAAGATATACCACATCTACCACTTCCCCTCCTATCCACAAGACTTGTTAGTCTATCAAAGAAAGCTATTAGGTTGGACTGACATGATTTGTCTTGACAAATCCATGTTGACTGTTACTTATCACCTTATTATCTTCTGGGTGTTTGCAAATTGATGGCTTGATTATTTGCTCCATTATCTTTCCGTGTACTGAAGTTAAGATGACCGGTCTGTAATTCCCCAGGTTGTCCTTATGCCCCTTTTTATAGATTGGCACTATATTTGCCCTCTTCCAGTCCTCTGTAATCTCTTCCATTTTCCATGATTTTTCGAAGATAATCGCTAATGGCTCATATCTCCTCTGTCAGCTCCTAGGATGTATTTCATTAGGCCCTGCCAACTTGAAAACCATCTAACTTGTCTAGCTAATTTTTAATTTGTTCTTTCTCTATTTTAGCCTCAAATCCTATGGAGTTCACTATGTTAGATGTTCAGTCGGTATGACCTTTTTGGTGAAAAACAAACAAACAAAAAGCATTTAGCACTTTTCTGTTGTCTTTCTTCCCTCATTGAGTAATGGGCCTGCCCTGTCTTTGGTCTTCCCCTTGCTTCTAATGTATTTGTAGAATGTTTTCTTATTACCTTTTATGTCTCTAGATAGGCTAAAACACAAAATGAGATTAAACTTTCTAATTTTGTCCCTACATACTCGTGTTGTTGTTTTTTTATTTTCATCCTTCGTAATTTGATCTAGTTTTAGGATTCTTTTTTGAGTTTCAGATAATTGAAGATCTCCTAGTTAAGCCAGAGTTGCCTCTTGCCATAATTCCTATCTTTCCTACGCAGTGGGATAGTTTGCTCTTGTGCCCTTATTAATGTCTCTTGGAAAAAATGCCAACTCTCTCTAACTGTTTTTCCCCTTAGGCTTTGCTTCCAATGGGATCTTGCCTACCAACTCTCTACGTTTGCTAAAGTCTGCCTTCTTGAAATCAACTGTCTTTATTCTGCTGTTTCCCCTCCCACCATTCCTTAGAATCATGAATTCTATCATTTCATGATCACTTTTACCAAGCTGCCTTCCACTTTCAAATTCTCAATCAGTGCCTTCCTATTTGTCAAATTCAAATCTAGAACAGCCTCTCCCCTAGTTGCTTTCTCCACCTTCTGAAATAAAAAAATTTCTCCAATGCATTCCAAGAACTTGTTGGATAATATGTGCCTTGCTGTATTATTTTTCTCAACAGATGTCTGGGTAGTTGAAGTCCCCCATCACCACCAAGTTCTGTGCTTTTGATGGTTTTGTTAGTTGTGTAAAAAGATGTATCAACCCCCTTTGATACAGTTGGGACTGTATGAACCCACTTCTTTCATAAGGGCACTGCTGCCATACCTGTGAAAGTACCCCATACCTTGAAATAAAAGCCCTTGGGTTTTCCTGGGCAGTCTCCAAATCAAAAGGAAAAACATCTTAGCATCTTCTTCATAAAACGGGAAAAGACTAAATAATCCTGGGGAGAATCACCTTTCTCCACCTTCCCAATGGAAAAATACTTTGCTTCAGAGGAATCTCATTTTTTATATTTAAGTAATAGTCCTGTTTCTCAGCAATACCTCCACCATCCCAGGCAAGTTTTCATCATATGCCAAATCAGTTTTGGTGGTGGAAGTGTCAATGCTACTAATGTATGCATGTACACTGGTTGTGCTGAAACCATCAGTGTTCAGGTAATCTAAAACTGCATAAGTGATTCCAGAGCATAGATCTGACATTAACTCTCAAAAACTCCATGCTAACAAGGGCTCCAACAAATGTCCATGTTAGGACACTGCTTTGGAGCATTCAGATCAGTGAAAAGACCATCACACATTAAGAAAACAAATTTCTCAAGAGATAGCATCACACCTATTAATGCAGTATGTCTTGCTGCATCTGAGGATCCATTATGTAGCTTATCTGTGACAGCATGTCTGGGAAAGGAATAGCCAGAAACCACAGGCAGCTGTTCGTAAGAGCTGACAGCAAAGTCAGCTGCAAAATGAGGAGTTGTCTGGTTCCTTTTTGGCACTGGCAGAAGATGATGCCTTTGTGGTGATGACTAGGAAAATAGACTGTGTCTGAAAACTTGCTAGCCAACAAACTTTTTTAAACATGACTTTGCACCTACTGTAGACACAGTTTAACACCTTGACAAATGTGTTCACTGGTCATGGTTGATCCTAAGGGGAAAACATGATCTATTTTCCTTGTCTACATGTACCCTCTGACGAGCTATGTTGAACATCACTGGTTGGGTTCTTGCTCAAGGGAGAAAACCTCACCACAGTCTGGTAACAATCACATTAGGTCTAGCAGGACACTTTACACAGGATTGGATATAAAGCTATACAGTCTCCTCTGTGGGACTTGCATGATTGTAGGTAGCACTGGTGCCGGGTTCTGACACCCAGGTGTGGCGTCTTACCTTGGTTCCTTTTAAACCAAAGCTTCTGAGGCTTTCCAGGCTGGCTTCATGGCAATCTTAACAGACCAATTGGAGAAGGCCAGGGAGACTTTGAGGAGTATGCTCTAGGACTGAGTGGCACACACGTTACATTTGTGAACATATATCATGTGCTGGCCAGTCATGGTCCCTTCTGGGGCATAAAGCACAGTAGTCACGTCAGTAGATGGTGCACCAATGCCAATAACCAAAATTTCCAAGGCAGCATGAAAAGAGACACGGAAGTGACCACAAGTGCTCCAGTAATGCACGATTGCCCAAGGACTCTGTCCAGAGATATATGTCACTCTGGAGAATGCACGGCTGTGAGCCCAAAGGCCTAGGTATGCTGATGATGCAAATGACCCTCCATAAGGTGCTCCAGAGGGAACAGATGAAAGAGGCAAAAAATCCCCAAGGTGTGTTGACAATGCCACTGAATGTCCATAAATTGTTTGAGAAGTTGAAGGGCGCATATAAGCCCCACAAGAATAAACATCAGGAATATCCCCAAATTCTACCAGCTAATCAATTAAAAAAATGTTGGGTTTTGGTTGCTGATATGTTCATTTTTTTAACAGAACACACCAGTGAGACAAAAGGATGGATTTAATCAGCCATTGTGGTCCCATATGAGCTCCTTCACCAGTCAGAGAATCGAACTGATCACCAGAGGCAACTTAAGTACCTCAGTAAGCAGCATGCCCCTTTGGGTAGCACAGCTTAGACTTTTTACTTTAGGTAGTTCCTACCATGCCTGTGCTCTGGCACACCCTCTGTTGGGTTTCTATCTATTAAGATGGAATCTTTGAAGACTCTTTCATATTCCATTGCAATTTTCCTTTAGCATTCTGCAGTTCTCATCTGCCATATAAATTTCCTAATGAACTTCAACAAGACACAAAAAGGATCACAGCTAAGTAATTCTAATAGAAAAAAAAAGATTAGTATTTTTAATATCTTAGAATTTTAGTCTAATCAAGATTCTTATGTAATTGCTATAATAATACTGCCTCAATAGGCTTCCCAGCGAGGAATAATCAGGGGCTCTCGCTTTCAGGAACTGGAGCCAGATGGGTCTAGAATGAGCTCTGCTGGAATTAATTTTTGTTTACTTCTTACTTGCTGAATTTTTATTAAAAAGTTGTTTGATTTCTTTCTGTCCCATTGAGAAAATAGTTACTTAGGAAAACATGCCAAAAACAAAAAGACTGAAGTGACAAATTGTAGTAATTCAATCAACCTATGCCAACAAAGACAAAGGACTTGGTACTATTACTTCATGTACCTCACCATATGGGACATGTGAATGATCCCACTTTTCACAAGTTGCATGATATCAACAAGCCTAACAACAATAAAAGGCTGGATATTTCACAAAACACTATTCCCTTAACAGACCACAATTTTGAGACTTATCTGGGGATAAGAAGATTTTGCTGCTCAAAGCATCATTGAGGGCTCTGATCTCCTATTGTTACTAATTAGTTCATATGCAAGAGCACAATTCCCCATACAGTAATGCTTCATAAAAAATACACAAACATTAACAAACCCTGAAAGGGCTCCTAGGACTGCAATATAATTGGACTGGATATTTTCCTCAGATTACTGTAGCTTGGAATATGGTTTAGTTTGGCAAAGTTAAAGTAGGCTAACTATTGCAGTGATTATGGTTTGTTTGTTTTTTCTTTTAATTTGTGTAAGAAATCACACGTAAAGCTGCAACAAAGTAGGGGATTAATTTTATGAGTGAAATGGAATTTTAAATTTAAAAAAAAGGTTGCCATGTGACTATCCCAAAGCAAACGTCCATTAATTAAAGAATACCATGACAAGGTGAATGGATCCTGCACATTGCCAGTCAAACCAAGGGCTGAAGCCAGCCTGAGGCACCTAGAGGTCCCACAGCTGTCTCTTATTAGGACTGCCAACATTCCCTTAAGAAACACCTGCTGGTTTATTAGGGCTAATTGCCAACAGACACCTGAAGCCCTTAGAGGGTGGAGATAGAAACCTAGACAGGAGCAGGTAGGGAAAGATGGTGTAAGGCCATGCTTGATCACTGGTTTTGCCCCTTAATGAAGGCCCAGAATAGCCTCTAACCTGTGGGAAACTTAGTTCTTTCAATTGTATTTGGACATAAGCTGAAGGATACATTTGTTGCATGTGAAGGAATAAAACAAGTTGCAGAGTCTCCTTTTCTTCACAACCAGCTGCTACCGTGACTGGACCATCACACGTATAATGACCTGAGGTCCTGGGTTCACATAATTAGGATTCAGACGGTTTGGCATTTGGCTCCAAAATTCTGAAGTTAGTCTTTTAACACAACTGTCTGAGGCACTATGAGCCTACTGAATAGCACCAAGACTGTTACCACTTGGGAAGACAGAATATTAAAAAGACAGCAAGAATTTTGCTTAACTTCTACAGCTTATGCAGATCTCAGCACATGAAGCAATTTTTAAGGATTCATGGTCTGTTGTTTCCGATCATACAAACAGATTGCTTCTACAAAAAAATATGTTGTGGATTTGTCTTAGCAGGCCTGGGGCAGGACTTCATACTATTGATACCTGTTAGGGAAGGATATATTCAGGAAGAAATGCCTGTAAGTATGTTTTTGCCACTTAAATATATTCAAAAAGTTATTGTCATCAAAAGGCAGACAAGAGTCTGGATATCTGAAACAACTGAATGACAGTCTAGCACATGTTTCTAGAATTATGATTCTGTGATGTTAGAACACTTGCTATAGCAAAAGTTACAGTGTTTATGGTTTTCAACTATAAATCTTTTTCCTTTATAATCCTCTGCTTTCACATACAATTCTCTTATCCATTCACCTTTCAGGCTGAATGTTTCTTGCCCATTCTCTAACCAAAGGGGGTTTATCGTATTTTTTTCTCCTTTCTTAAAGAGCAAAAGGTTTTTTTGTAAATTTATGGGACTGTTTTTGAGGGACTGTGTTCTTGTAAAAGAACAAACCTAATTACACTTCTTTGGACAAGGATGGAGTACACAAGTCCGCAACTCTGCTTAAACATAGTGTTGTAAATACTAGTGGTTTTGTAAGGTTTGAAAAAGTTCTTTCAGTTAATTAAACCTGAAAAGTGTTTACTGAGTGTATATACTGAAAATGTTTCTTATATTTACGTCTGTGGACTCAAATGAGTGATGTCTGCAAGTTCAACTATGTAAGTGAGCATTTGGTTGTTAATTTATAAAATAGTGCCTATTACACATCTGTGGGTGCATAGAAACAAAGAAAAACTAGCTGGTAGTCTAATATTAATAGACACAACCGTGTATACAAGCCTTCAGAAAAATAGACCGCATAACCTCCTGCTCAGGAGAAAAGGTGGCCTTCAGAGCATGCCCTGAAAACCAATAATTTGGGTTATGTCAGACCCACATGGGGAAAAATTACAAAATGTAGGCTCCTCCTCTGCAAGAGATTATCAAATACTGCCTATCTTATTTTCAGGTTTTATATTGATGCCCATCACCACAGTCTCTAAACCAGAGCACACAAGTGATTTTGGCAGTCATGAAAGTGATTAAGGTGTTTTCTCAGGCAGTTAGGACTCACACTGTTCAAGGCCTTACTGATCAATATTCATATTTTGAACTGTACCTAGAAGCAAACAGGGAGACAATACAGTCGTTTGAGAAGAGTTGTAATGTGCTGCCCACATCTAATCCACTAAACAGACTTGCTGCCATGTTCTGAACCAGATGTAGCATCTGAGTGTTCTTCAACTGTAACTTTAAGAACACATTCTAATCAAGTCACAAATTCATACATAACTGTGATCAGATCAACATCAGATAGACTATAAGCAATCACAATTATCATCTGAAACCTGCACAGGAGATTATGCTGTGGCCAACCCAGTTTGCAAGAGCAGCTGGCAATCTGGACATATTCCTAAATTATGAGCCTCCTTGACAAAGGTTGAAGAAACCTCCTCACATCAGAAGGGCAAACACTCTCCTGGGCAGATGCTTTTCTTCTCTACCAAGAATATCCTCTGCCTTATCAGTATTGCTTCGGGGAATTTACAAGGTCCACTGGCAAAGAAAATTGCTATAGAGTCTTCCCTACCCCACCTCTAGCATCTCTGTAGGTACCAAGGGCAAAATCTAATCCATAAATTCCACATGCTAAACAACGCTGGATTCGCTCTTCGTTTAACTTAAAGAAAATCAAATACAATTAAATACAAAAGATCTGTTTTCAATAGTATGACTTCCTAGTTGAAATAACAAATTTTTAGAAATGACAAGACTAAGGTTAAAAATTCATGTTAATGCTTCATGATGCACATATGTTCTATCATCACTAGTTTGTCTTAAGTGTGTACATCCTGTTTGTTTACCCCATGCAACAAACGATATGCAACACTAATTTTGCATTTCTTGACATTTTGTGGAACATCTTACATTGCATTTACATAGTAGTTTGCATTTAACAGAATTATATTAGCACTTTCTTGACATGAGTTTGCACAGGGAGTCACCTAGCAATAATGATTAGTCAGAGTGTCCCTGGACTGCCAGCTCATTTTCATATATAGTCTCTTCGTTTTTTGGTTTATTGATATTTGATTTTCTTAAAAGCTTTATAAGGATTTTCTTGTTCAAATGAGAAAGCATTGCTAAATCTAGTCAGGATGTACCAAGAATGAGGTAACTCAAGGGTTGGAGGAAAGGCAGACATAGCAGGATTGCTGTAATTTGGTGGAAGGAGCTACACCAGGGGTCGGCAACCTTTCAGAAGTGGTGTGCCAAGTCTTCATTTAGTCACTCTAATTTAAGGTTTTGCGTGCCAGTGATACATTTTAACGTTTTTAGAAGGTCTCTTTCTGTAAGTCTATAATATATAACTAAACTATTGTTGTATGTAAAGTAAATAAGGTTTTAAAAATGTTTAAGAAGCTTCATTTAAAATTAAATTAAAATACAGAGCCCCCTGGACTGGTGGCCAGGGCCCGGGCAGTGTTTGTGCCACTGAAAATCAGCTTGCGTGCCGCCTTCGGCACGCGTGCCATAGGTTGCCTACCCCTGAGCTACACTGTTTATTTATCCACTGAAATTTGACTTCCATTTCAAGATAGTATTTTGCTTTAGACATCCTGTATTACCTGACCACACTGAAAAAGCTATTTTTTGAGAAATTATTATTGAATGAGCACCTCCCACACTTTTAGCCAGAAATATTTTTCCTAATGGCAGCTTATTGCACAACTTAATGTTTATGAACAGTTTTCCTATGCTAAAATAAGTTATTTTTGGCTCAGTAATAATACTCTAAACGAGGAGATTACCATTTGTGTAGTGTTGGGTTTGATGACTGTATACAGTGATAGATTCTGAAACAATCCTCTCTTGAAGGTAATTCTTTAAGATGTGGTATGGGTAAGGTGAAAATTCTTCTCCTACTTCCCAAGGATATCAAAAATGACACTTGGTGAATGTATGAAAGAAGCCAAGATAAAAGATAACAGTAATGCTCTCTACAAGCATTAGTCAAAAAAATTAAGATTCTTTTTCTTTAAGGAAAGATTTTGTCAAGGTTGACAGATCAAAGACTGCATCACAAATGTTCCTGTGCTGTGTCTAGGTTACATAACATACTTTGACTAACTCCAGCCCTCATTTCAAGGAATCTAGACTCTTTGGCCCCAATCCTGCAAACACTTACAAATGCACATAAACTTTACTGATGCGATTGATTTCAAGACTACTCACATGCAAAAAGTTAAGCGTGTGTTTGTAAGATCAATATAATATAGACTATAACATATTTACAATGCAAGCCTGACATTTGTTGGAGAGGAGAGAAACTCTTATTTTTTCCAACATTAATGGTGTCCCTTTTAATTTAGGAATACAGAATATTATGCTTATTAGCCTTCTTTTTTAGTGTTAAGATTAAGATAATTGTAGCTAGCACAAAGAATCAGAATCGTAGAACTGGAAGGGACCTGAAGAGGTCATCTAGTCCAGTCCTCTGCACTCATGGCAGGACTATTTTTTGGGCTGAGGGCCACATCTGGGTGGGGAAATTGTATGCAGGGCCGGGGCAGAGAGTTGGGGTGTGGGAGGGAGTGCAGTGTGCAGGAAGGGGTTCAGGGCAAGGGACTGGGGCAGAGGAGGGGTGCGGGGTGTATGAGGGGGCTCAGGGAAGGGGGTTGGGGTGCAGGAGGGGTGCAGGGTGCAGGAGGGGGCTCAGGGCGGGAGTTGGGGTGTAGGAGGGGTGTGGGGTACAGCAGGGGCTCAGGGCAGGGAGTTGGGGTGCAGGAGGGGTGCACAGTGCAGGCAGGGGGCTTAAGGCAGGGAGTTTGGGGGCAGGGTGCAGGAGGGGTTCGGGCTCTGGGGTGGTCCCGGGGGGGAGGAGGGGCAGAGGGCTCCGCGTGCGCTGCCTTTCCCGTGCCTCCACGTACCTCATCTGAAGCTCCCATTGGCCGCGGTTCCCCGTTCCCAGCCAATGGGAGCTGCGGGGGACAGTGCCTGGAGGCGAGGGCCCGGGGGCCGCAGGGACGTCGGGTTGGCCGCTGCTGAGAGCGGTGCAGGGCCTGCAACGCCACGGGGGGCAATCCCTGAGGGGCCCGATCCAGCCCGCGGGCCATAGTTTGCCCACCCCTGATCTAGACCATCCATGACAGGTGTTTGTCCAACCTGCTCTTAAAAATCTCCATGATGGAGATTTCACAACCACCCTGAGCAATTTATTCCAGGGCTTAACCACTGGATAGTTAGGAAGTTTTTCCTGATGTCCAACCTAAACCGCCCTTGCTGCAATTTAAGCCCATTTCTCCAGTTTGTCCAGATCATTTAGAATTTTAAATTCTATCCTCCAAAGCACTTGCAACCCCTCCCAGCTTGGTATCATCCACAAACTTTATAAGTGTACTCTCTATGCCATTAGCTAAATCACTGAAGATATAGAACAGAACCAAACCCAGAACACATGTATGATAAGAGACGAAATCACTTATAAAAAAAAAAAATCCACTGGGCCAAATGCAGTTGTGGTGTAAGCAGGAAGAGTTCCAGTGCAGTCAATGGAGAAGCACCCACTTGTGCCCGGGCTGAGTTTTCTACCATTGTGACACTTCTCTGCAAAGACAAAAGTTAATATTCCATCTGCATTCATAATCATTTTAATAAATCACAGGCAAGTTACCTGTAAATGCAAAGTATTCACATTTAAAGCTTAACATAATACTACTACTAAAATTTGGCTCTCTCATTAGACAACTTTAGATATAAACACACTTCATTATTCATTTCCTAAAACATATATACAGTGCACTTTAGTTTGTTTTCATTTACTAAATGGTAACAATTGTGTGATGTTGCAATCCATATGTTTTATGGAAATATGCTTATGAATGCTTACCACCTGAGATGTCTGCTGGAACTAACAAGGACTGTACCAGGGGAAAGGATTGGGCCCAGATTAGGAAGGAGTCTAGTCTGTGAAAAAAAACTTATTGGAACATCTCTGAAGGTGAGATATTACCTGTAATCAGTTTCTTAATGTATTAGGCTTAGACTTGTGTGTTTTTGCTTTTACTTTGTTCTGTCTGTTATTACTTGAAACCACTCAAATCCTATTTTTTATACTTAATAAAATCACTTTTGTTTATTAGTAAACCCAGAGTAAGTGATTAATACCTGGGGGAGCAAATAGCTGTGCATATCTTTCTATCAATGACATAGAGGGCAAACAATACAAACTTACCCTGTATAAAGCTTATACAGAGCAAAATGGATTTATTTGGGGTTTGGATCCCATTGGGGCCTGGGTGCTGGAGACAGGTAACCTGCTGAGCTGTTTTTAGTTAAAGTCTGCAGCTTTGGGGGCATGGCCCAGACCCTGGGTCTGGGTTGCAGCACGCTAGTGTGTCTGGCTCAACAAGGCAGGGTTCTGGAAGTCCCAAGCTGGCAGGGAAAATGGGCTCAGAGGTAATTTCAGCACATCAGGTGACAGTCCCAAGGGGATCTCTGTGACCGAACCTGTCACAAACTGTATAACTAAAAGATGTTTAAATGATCATTTGGAACCTAAACAGCTATTTCAGTTAAAAAACGTTAAACTAAGTGCTACTTCATTGTCAAGAATAGTAATTAAAATCAACTCAAATCCTCTGCATGCTTTTGTACATACACTCAAAATTATATTACATACCAAAACTCCATATTAAAAGAAAATTAAGGTTACAAAGTAAAGCATTCAAATGTTAAGAAATGCAAGAATTAAGATTGCTTGTGCAACCTTAATCTGCCCCTCTTGTGCATAAGCATTATGATACATAATCATGTAATTAAAGATTGTATTTTTTCCACCAGATTCCTGCCTCATTCAGTACACAGGATGGAAGGCACTCATGGAATGAATTAAGGTTATGTAGTGAATGAGATTGTTTGTAGGATCCTTGCCTCATTTTCTGCAGAAGCGGGGAGATAAGTAGAGAACTGCAGTAAGAGGGAAGATGATCTTCTGCTTAAGGCAGGTGAACACCCTAATGGGACCTCAGTTCTATCCCTGCCTCTGCAACATAGATACCATGTGATGCTCAGCAAGTCACTTAAAACTAAAATTGACAAGTGGACAGTAAGTGCATGTTCCCCAGTTTCTGGTTGCCCAACTTGAGACACCGGGGCATAACCTGCTGAAGTGCTGAGCACTTGCAAAGGCAGCTGAAGTCAACAGGAGTTATGTATTGCAGCACCTCTGGCTGTAAAGCCGTGTGGTCTGAAGGAATGAGCACAAAGTTGGGAATCAGGAGATCTTGAGTTCCAAGTCTGGCTCTGCCACTCTGTTATCTTGAAGTGGAAACAAATTCATTAATGTCTGTGAGACACTCAGATATCAGGGTGATGAGTGCTTTAGAAAAGACCATAAGGAATGAATAATTCTGTATTCACTGCAGGCTTTGGATGGTGTGCAGTAAGGCAGGCAGGGGCCAATAACTGAATAAAGATTTTGAATAGCAGCCTCATTCCTTGAGAATCATTTATCCTATGCGCTGAATGAGTAGTCAGGGTCCTGGGGAGGACATAGTATACAATCACACAGTGCAATCTCCATTCTTAGAGGTTTTTAAGGCCCAGCTTGACAAAGCCTTGGCTGGGATGATTTAGTTGGGAATTGGTCCTGCTTTGAGCAGAGGGTTGGACTAGATGACCTCCTGAGGTCTCTTCCAACCCTAATCTTCTATGATACAGACAAGGGACAGAGTTAAGGTTGCATAGGCAATCTATAGTCTGGCATTTCCTAACTTTTTTCAATGTTTGACTCTACAGCCTAAATAATGTATTTTAACGAGGTTTCTGTATGCAATTTCCTCATTTTAAAAGGAAAAATAAATACAAATTCTATTATGTGCAACAGTAACAACCTCACATCATCAGTAGAGTTCAATTCCTGGACTTGCAGCACAGTTGAGCTAGAGACTAACTACATCAGCTGGCAGCATAAGAAAGCTCCAGTGGCTCGTTTCCTACCCACCATGATAATCGCTATGTGCTGGAGTCTAGGGCAACTTGACCCTGTTCCCTCACCCAGAAGGTGAGGTAAGCTTTTTCCCCATGTAGTGCCCCCAGAGAGGCATGGGCCACTGTGGCCATGAGCTGGGTGGGTCAGGAGTAGGGGCTAACACGATGAGTCTGGCCCAGCTCTCTCCCCGCAATTCTGGGTGAGGCTGTCTGCTCCCATGGTGTGCAGCTGCACTTTTCGTAGGCAGGGGATCCCACCTTAGAGTAGAATGTTCATGTGCAATTCTAGTTTTGGCATGCTCTAATGTAGCACTTCTGCATAAAGGACACTTTAAAGTCTCAAGAACATATGACACCATATAACTGAATAATTAAGTTACATCTTACAGGAAACTAAATACTTCGGTTTTCAGAATCAACACCAAATAAAAATCAATCTCTCTCAATTCATTTTCTATAGTACAGTATCAGATGTACTATAGAATATAGTACTGATGACTTTTTTACAGTTTTTCTTTCCCATCAGCTTGTGACAGCATATGATAGCATGCGATTAGCTTAGTGACATTAGCTGCAATACTAGCTGTCATACTACAGAGTCCAGAAGCAACTGGCTTAGGCAACCCATTCTTTGGATGCAGAATTAGAGAAAACTGGAGCTCAGATTAGGGTTTACTTAAAATTTGGCACAGGATGTCATGAAGTAAAATACAGTAACTTATTTACATACACCTCTACCCCGATATAACATGACCTGATATAACACGAATTCGGATATAACGTGGTAAAGCAGCGCTCCGAGCGGGCGGGGCTGCACGCTCCGGCAGATCAAAGCAAGTTCGCTATAACGCGGTTTCACCTATAACGCGGTAAGATTTTTTGGCTCCTGAGGACAGTGTTATATCGGGGTAGAGGTGTATCTCAAAGGCCAGGTCTACACTACCGCGGTAGTTCGACGGCTGGCAATCGAACTTCCGGGTTCGATTTATCGCATCTGGTCTGGACGCGATAATTCGAACCAGGAAGTGCTCGCCGTCAACTGCGGTACTCCACCTCAGCGAGAGGAGTACCGCGGAGTCGACGGGGGAGCCTGCCTGCCGCGTGTGGACCGCGTCTGAACCGCGGTAAATTCGAACTAAGGTATGTCGACTTCAGCTACGTTATTCACGTAGCTGAAGTTGCGTACCTTAGATCGAATTGGGGTGTTAGTGTAGACCAGGCCAAAGAGATCAAATGCATATGTATACTATAAATATTGTGCTAACACTGAAGTGTTCCAACTCTTAAAGTATCAATTTATGTTCAATTTTAAATCAAATCCTAGAAGGCTAAACTAACAAAAGTTGTTTTTACACAATTTTAAACTGTAGATTTGACACTTACAATCCAATGTCACATTTTTATTTGAGAACATTATGTCCACAATTCTTCCCTGTACACTACACAACGGAAAATTCTGCACAATGGAAAATTCTGCAGCAATTTTTGATTATTTTACAATACACAGATCTGATCTATGTGGCTTCAAAAATTATGTAAGTCATTACAAAAGGGCAAACATTCTTTTAAAAGGAGAGACACATTAAATTAAAAACTGATGTCATAATAATTTAATTCACAAGTGATCTTGCAAAGTGGTGAATGCCTCTGCAAGCGATACTAATGGAACTGAGGGTGCCCAGCACTCAAAGAAACATTACATATCTTGCAGGATCAGGTTCAACTATGTAAGAAGTAAGGGATTGACTCATCTGTAACTATACCAATAGGATATAAAGGGTTACATGTGATAAGTAGTCCACTTGAAAAGCCCTTTCAGCCCTATGGTGGGGCATACTGAACATGATGTTACAATAGTTATGGGAAAAGATATTCACATCTGGATCTTTATTTTAGGAGATACTGAAATAGTGGAAAGATTTCACAAAGATCCAAAGTGAATAATTTGGCAATATGAATGCATAACACAACTCTAACCCTTTTCAGGATAGATATTTGTATTCATTAAGCTAGACTTTAATAGCTTTCTAATTTCAAGCTTTTTTTTGTCATTGCAATAGAATATTAATTATAGCATTTTCATTACAAACACATGCACCTTCTACAGAGCTTGGTTTATTGATTTTTAAAAAACACATAGGTGGATGAGGGTTACAAAAATAAGATCACAGTTACTGAGCCTGATCCAATGAACTCAATGAAAAGATTACCTCTCCCTATTCTAAAATACATTTCTACTATGTACAAAATTTTCTCCCTTTCCCCTCCCCCACAACTCAACATACTAAAACTTTTTAAGGCAAAAGTGTCCCCTGTCCTTCCCCACTCCATGTTCCCTCATCATCAAATCACCCACTCCTCACTCCACATGGTAAACCCAGTAAATCAACCTGGGAACACAATGCACCCACAATCAGCCCCTCCCTCAGCTCATGTCCCCCTGACTTCCACCTCACTCCTGTGAGCATGGTTCCAGTTAATAAATTAAAAACTAAGCAATTAACTTCCAGAAAGGAAAACCATTGAGATACTAGATGACTACAAGATTACCACAGTAGTTCTTTGCAATGGATTTGCACCCAGTAGATAATGAGTCAAAGCAGCTGCATTACGTTGAATGAAACATGTATTTTACTTTAAAATGTTGTGACACTGAAAAAGAGATATGAAGGGAGTGTGGTCTCTCCAAGTGGAAATGCCAAGACAAGACAAGCCTGCTTCCTAAAGCATAGTACAGCCATACAAATAATTATGTTCAAAACAACATTAAAAAGCTAAACTGAATCCTAGAAAAGAACTGAACTGAGTTAAAGCTGAAATCTAACCTAGTAGAACAGAGGAAATCATTGTAGAATGTGTGTCACGAACTCACCTACCGTTTGGCGAGCTAAAACCACCCAGCACAATGGGGTGGATTGACAACATTTTAGTACTTAGTCTTACTTTATTTTGACTAAAAATACTCAGTATCTTTTATTAAATCTTTCAGAGGTTTAATTTCTGTTTCCCTATCTACTCTTTAGAGTGAAAGGAGAAAATGCCCTATGCAACTGACCTGAAAAGGATGATTAATGACTACCAAAGCCCACACACAGCTTATATGCTAATATAAAGGTCATTACATGTAACTATTACACACAGTATGCTTAATTTTGATCTTCTCTACACTGGTATAAATCAGACGTAACTCCACTTAAGTCAATAGTGATTCACTTAAACGTAAAAACAAGTGTGATCAGACTTTAGCCTTATAGACCTATAGTATGATATACATAATAAAAATCTGTGTGTAAAGAATTACTACTATCGCGTTTGCAGTTTTTAATCGTCAATGTCTCCATCTTCTAATTGAAGTTATTGGTTATCTGGGAGCGGGTTGGTGGATTATATGTCTTTAAACAATCAAAAAGGACTCTGTCCTCAATACCAGCAAATGTAATGATCTACAGTATTTCATTATGCAACAAAGCTGATTTTATTTTCCTAATTAGTTTAAATAATGACACCAGAACATTTGAGTTTTCCTACAATGAAAACAGATTTATCAGAAAATTAGAAAAAGATTATTTATAGGCAAAGATCATGTGCATCAAATTTCTATCTAAGGTCAACTACATTTGTTCTCAGTTAAGTTATAATACCTTGAGTGCAGGTGGTGAGAAGTGTCATTTTAAAGTTCTGTAACTTCAACACTTATCAAGTGAGGAAATGTGCAGATTATCACATAGAATTCAGTCCTGGGTCTCTTCTATAAAGGGTGATGATCAGGCAAATTGTTCAATGATTTTGCACTGTGGACTAGTGTACACTTAGAATCAAACTATTTTAAAGATGTGTTAAACTAGATTTTGAATCCTGGAAGCCAGAAACAAAAAGCTAACTCACTAATCAACTGTACCACGCAGATGCTTCATAAGGGAAACAATGACAACCCTAAATTATGGATGTGATAAGTTTGACTCTAAGAATAATGACCTTGTATATTTATTCAGAAAGCCTTATTTTCTTTATAAAAGACTCCAGGACATGTTGCTTATTGCAATCATGTATCAGAGGGGTAGCCGTGTTAGTCTGTATCCACAAAAACAACAAGGAGTGCAGTGGCACCTTAAAGACTAACAGGTCTATTTGGGCATAAGCTTTTGTGGGTAAAAAACCCACTTCTTCAGATGCATGGAGTGAAAATTACAGATTCAGGCATAAATATATATTGGCACATGAAGAGAAGGGAGTTACCTTACAAGTGGAGAACCAATGTTGAAGGCCAATTCAGTCAAGGTGGATGTGGTCCACTCCCAATAATTGATGAGGTGGTGTCAACACCAAGAGAGGGAAAATTGCTTTTGTACTGAGCCAGCCACCCCCAATCCCTAGTCAAGCCCAAATTGATGGTGTTAAGTTTCCAAATGAATTGTAGCTCTGCAGTTTCTCTTTGAAGTCTGTTTTTGAAGTTTTTTTTGTTGAAGAATGGCTACTTTTAAATCTGTTATTGAATGTCCAGGGAGATTGAAGTGTTCGCCTACTGGTTTTTTGTATGTTACCATTCCTAATATCTGATTTGTGTCCATTTATCCTTTTACGTAGAGACTGTCCAGTTTGGCTAATGTACATGGCAGAGGAGCATTGCCAGCACATGATGGCATATATCACATTAGTAGATGTGCAGGTGAATGAGCCCCTGATGGTGTGGCTGGGTCCTATGATGGTGTCGCTAGAGTAGATATAGGGACAGAGAAGGCAACGGGCTTTGTCACAGGAATTGCTTCCTGGGTTAGTGTTTCTGTGGTGTGGTGTGTAGTTGCTGGTGAGTATTTGCTTCACGTTGGGGGGGGGCTATCTGTAAGCAAGGATTGGCCTGCCTCCCAAAGCCTGTGAGGGTGGGAGATCATTTTCCAGGATAAGTTGTAGATCGTTGATGATGCACTGGAGAGGTTTTTAGCTGGGGGCTGTACGTGATGGCCTATGGTGTTCTGTTGTTTTCCTGGTTGGGCCTGTCCTGTAGTAGGTGAGTTCTGTGTACCCATCTCACTCTGTCAATCTGTTTCCTCACTTCTCCAGGTGGGTATTGTAGTTTTAAGAATGCTTGATAAGAGATCTTGTAAATGTTTGCCTCTGTCTGAGGGATTGGAGCAAATGTGGTTGTATCTTAGAGCTTGGCTGTAGACAATGGATCATGTGATGTGTCCTGGATGGAAGCTGGAGGCATATAGGTAAGTATAGCGATCAGTAGGTTTCCGGTATAGGGTGGTGTTTATGTGACCATCACTTATTTGCACTGTAGTGTCCAGGAAGTGGATCTCTTATGTGGACTGTTTCAGGCTGAGGTTGATGATGGGGTGGAAATTGTTGAAATCCAGGTGGAATTCTTCAAGGGCTTCCTTCCCATGTGTCCATATGATGAAGATGTTATTAATGTAGTGTAAGTAGAGGAGGGGTGCTAGGGGACAAGAGCTGAGGAAGTGCTGTTCTAAGTCAGTCATAAAAATGTTGGCATACTGTGGGGCCATACGGGTACCCATAGCAGTACAGCTGACTTGAAGGTATAAGTTGTCCCCAAATCTGAAATTGTTGTGAGTGAGGACAAAGTCACAAAGCTCAGCCACCAGGTGTGCTCTGGCCTCATCAGGAATACTGTTCCTGACACCTTGTAGTCCATCCTCGTGTGGAATATTGGTGTAAAGAGCTTCTACATCCATGGTGGCCAGGATGGTGTTTTCAGGAAGATCACCAATGCATTGTAGTTTCCTCAGGAAGTCAGTGGTGTCTCAAAGATAGCTAGGAGTGCTGGTAGTGTAGAGTCTGAGGAGAGAGTCCAAATAGCCAGATAATCCTGCTGTAAGAGTGCCAATGCCTGAGATGATGGGGCGTCCAGAATTTCCAGGTTTATGGATCTTGGGTAGCAGATAGAATACCCCTGGTTGGGGCTCTAAGGATGTGTCCGTGTAGATTTGTTCCCATGCAGTAGCAGAGAGTTTCTTGAGCAGATGGTGTAGTTTCTTTTGGTACTCCTCAGTGGGATCAGAGGATAGTGGCCTGTAGAATGTGGTGTTGGAGTGTTGCCTGGCAACCTCCTGTTCATAATCCAACCTGTTCATTATGATTACAGCACCTCCTTTGTCAGCTCCTTTGATTACAATGTCAGAGTTGTTTCTGAGGCTGTGGATGGCGTTGTGTTCTGTACAGCTGAGGTTATGAGGCAAGTGATTCTGTTTGTTCACAATTTCAGCCTGTGCACATCTGCGGAAGCACTCTATGTAGAAGTCCAGTCTATCATTTTGACCATCAGGAGGAGTCCACGCAGAGTTCTTCTTCTAGTGTTGGTAGGAGGGCTCCTGTAGGTCAGTGCTCTGTTCACTGGTGTGTTGAAAATATTCCTTGAGTCGGAGACGGCGAAAGTAGGCTTCCAAATCACCGCAGAACTGTATCATGTTCGTGGGGGTGGTGGGGCAGAAAGAGTCCCTGAGATAAGACAGACTCCTCTGCCAGGCTAAGTTTGTGGTTGGCTAGATTAACAATATTGTTGGGTGAGTTAAGGGTACCACTGTTGTAGCCCCCTGTGGCATGTAGGAGTTTAGATAGTTTACTGTCCTTTCTTTTTCCTCTGTAGAGAAGTGAAGTGTGCGTTGTAAATGGCTTGTCTTGATTTTGTAAAGTCCAGTCACGTGGAAGTTTGTGTGGAAGTTGGTTTTGCTCCAATCCCTCAGACGGAGACAAACACCCACAAGAGCTCTATCAAGCATTCTTAAAAGTACAATACCTACCTGGGGAAGTGAGGAAACAAATTGACAGAGCAAGACGGGTACCCAGAAGTCACCTACTACAGGACAGGCAAAACAAGGAAAATAACAGAACACCACTGGCCATCACGTAAAGCCCCCAGTTAAAACCTCTCCAGCGCATCATCAACGATCTACAACCTATCCTGGAAAACGATCTCCCACCCTCACAGGCCTTGGGAGGCAGGCCAATCCTCACTTACAGACAAATACTCACCAGCAACTACACACCACACCACAGAAACACTAACCCAGGAAGCAATCCCTGTAACAAACCCCGTTGCCTTCTCAGTCCCCATATCTACTCTAGCGACACCATCATAAGACCCAAACACACCAGCCACACCGTCAGAGGCTCATTCACCTGCACATCTACTAATGTGATATATGCCATCATGTGCTGGCAATGCTCCTCTGCCATGTACATTAGCCAAACTGGACAGTCTCTATGTAAAAGGATAAATGGACACAAATCAGACATCAGGAATGGTAACATACAAAAGCCAGTAGGAGAACACTTCAATCTCTCTGGACATTCAATAACAGATTTAAAAGTAGCCATTCTTCAACAAACAAACTTCAAAAACAGACTTCAAAGAGAAACTGCAGAGCTACAATTCATTTGCAAACTTAACACCATCAATTTGGGCCTGACTAGAGACTGGGAGTGGCTGGCTCACTACAGAAGCAATTTTCCCTCTCTTGGTGTTGACACCTCCTCATCAATTATTGGGAGTATACCACATGCACTCTGACCGAATTGGCCTTCAACATTGGTTCTCCACTTGTAAGGTAACTCCCTTCTCTTCATGTGCCAATATATATTTATGCTTGAATCTGTAATTTTCACTCCATGCATCTGAAGAAGTGGGTTTTTTACCCACGAAAGCTTATGCCCAAATAAACCTGTTAGTCTTCAAGGTGCCACCGGACTCCTCATTGTTTTTATTGCAATCATATCTGTTTATACTGTAAGGAGGAAAATGAAAACTTACCCATTTTTACTGAATACCCTTATCCATGCTTGGATGTTTGGTCCCAGCATACACAAGCAGTGTAAAGTAGTAAACGTAGATAGAAGTACTGCAAACAGAAATGTCTCAAGCACTGACCTATAAAAGGAGGGATATAACAAAATTAACTAAAAAAGATTAAGAGCAAGGAGTCTAAAGTTTAAAAAAAATGCCAGCTCCATTAGAAAATGTGCATACCTTCTTAAAACTAATCTAGCAAGAGAAGTTTCTTCTGTTCAGCCTTTAGGAATAAAGGGAAAGGAATACAATATCCCCAGATAGCCCCATATCCGCTAAACAAACTAAAAAATGTAGTAAATCATCTTAAATATTTGGGCCCTGTACAACTTTAACAGACACACTGGTAATTTGTATGGATAGTCACTTTTGAACTAAAGTATCCACTGATTTTTTTACTTTCCCAAACCTTTCATCTTTCTAGTTTGACTGTGGAAGCAGATAACGAGCTTTACCTGCATGATGATGTCATTACTCAGCATCTCAATGCCACTTCCAAACAGCAGCCATGACAGATGCAAAGCAGGTTTCCCCCTATAACTTACATCCCAAATGCTAATATGATAGGAAGAGACAGCAGAACATGGGACATTTATACAACTACAGTAGAACCTCAGAGTTACGAACTGATGAGTCATCCACACACCTCATTTGGAACCGGAAGTATGCAATCAGCAGCAGAAAAGACCTCCCCACCCCACCCACCTAAAAAAGGCAAAATACAGTGCTGTACTGTTTTTAACATAAACTATTAAAAAAATAAAGGGAACATTAAAAACAAAGTTGACACAGTAAAGAACTGTTTCTTTGCTTGTTTCGTTTACATTAAAATGGTTAAAAGCTTCCTTTTCTTCTGCATAGTAAAGCTTCAAAGCTGTATTAAGTCAGTGTTCAGTTGTAAACTTTTGAAAGACCAACCATAATGTTTTGTTCAGAGTTATGAACATTTCAGAGTTAAGAACAACCTCCATTCCCGAGGTATTTGTAACTTTGAGGTTCTACTGTACTGCAACTTTCCCATGCAGTTTTAAAAAAATTTTTTTTTTATCATTTTTCCATGTAGATTATAAAACCGAATGAGCATATATTAAAAGGCAAGTGGTCAGCTGTCTGTTTTTAATTCCTACTAGTGCCTGCCTCAAAATGTATACAGACAATGGGGTGAGGTCCTGCCTCTATTGAAATCAATGGGAATTTTGCCATTAACTTCGTTTGGGTCAGAATTTAATCCAAAGCCTTTTAACCAATATTTGTAAGGAGCTTTAAAGCTTTTAGGTGAAGATAGGGTTTTCAGACTTACTCTATTAGTGGTGCTCCGTAAAGAACGATAATTCCATGAAACAGTATACATGATATGAAGAAGAACACACAGCATTTTAGAAATTTGGTTACCTAAAAAAATAACACTAAAATATCAGGATAATGCTCTATAAATAGTACATTAAGCAATATATATTCTTCATTTTATCAACAGCGTTCCACTATGCCTGCCTTGGAAACATGCCAATGAAGTTATTACATTGGGCTATGGCTGAAACTAATCATTTAATATACAAGTTTTCCTGTGTTTAATGTTTTAAAGCACTATCAGCTTAAAAAAATAAAATCACACTTCAGTTTGAAAATGTGTTTTATCTACTGTAGTACTATTACAAACAACACCTACAATGACTATAACTGAGAAGGAAAACATGAAAAAAAAATGTTTCCCAGTTTGTTTCCCGTGTACCTTTGTGTTGTATGCTTCTTTTATTGGAATGCATCTTCCACAAAGTACCAAGGAAGATTAAAAAATAAACAAAATATTTTAAAAACTGGCAGAGAGACTCAGAGACATCATAGTATATAAAACTATATTTGACTCCAACTACATTTTAAAACTGACTAGATTTCAAGAGGACAGTGCCACTTTCAGAAATGGGTATCTAACTTTCTACAATCCTGTAATAGGGGTTTCTCAAACTTCATTGGACTGCGACCCCCTCCTGACAACAAAAATTACTACAGGACTCATTTCAAAAGGTAATACACACTTACTCAGATCATTTACAAAGGCCAAGATTTGACAACCAAGCACTTGAATGTATTTTGTCCTTTCACTTTCCTCGCTGATTCCTTCAGTAAAAAGATAGTCAATCCTCCCTCAAAGCTACTAGCATTAAGCTAACTATACGAAGTCTTACCTTGTGAGCAAATGAAATTCTCTTAGAAGATGGATTTGGTTTAAGTATTATATACAAGATTATATTTACAGTAGTTACACAAATAGAACAGATGCACAACCAGATAAGGTGTGTTCCCAAAACTGAGAAGTTCTCCAAGAAGAGAGGTGGAACAATAGTTGTTAGGCTAATGGACAAAACAGAGACAATGTGGGCAGACAGCAGTCTCTTTATTTCTGTATCTTTCATGGTGTTCTATCTTGAATATCCACCTACAATAAAGCAAACAACATTACTGTAGTTAATTATTGAAAACTTTAAGAGGGAGGAAAAATATTTTTCCTGGTTAGAATGCATAGCAAGATAAATTATGTGCTGTTCTAAAACAGAAAACTCAGTTTAGGAGCAATCATTATGTTTCATTCCAAAACAGTTTCAGAATAAAAAACCAGCAATGAAATACTTTAAAATTGGTTACCCAATGGTTCAAAAGCTGGCTGAACCTGAATACTCACACAGCCTAGATGATGCTGATTCACTGCTGATTAATTTGATTTTGAGACAACTAATAGAAACATTTTTGATGATTTTTTTATATATAACATTCCTCTGAAGTGTTTGCAACAACACTGTGATATACTGGTTCCCATGTTGAGCACAAAGAGAAACTACATACAAACAAAATGAAACTCAGCATTTTCATTCTCCATGTGAACAAAAGCACACACAGAGTAAACAAAAAGTAAACAAACCGCACAAAAAACAAAAAGCAGATTTGAAAAAATATTTGCTTTCATAATTTACAGTGTTAAAACATGGGGCCATGGAAAAATATATATAAATTATAAATTGATGGAAACCCTTTAAAGAGCAGATGCAATTTTCAACCTTAACTATCCACTTCTAGTCAACCTAAATTTGTAACTGTTTGCGAGGTAGGGCATTCAAATAACTAAGATTTAACCTTTACTACATACAACCAAAAAGAAACTCAATAAGCTAACTCTTCAGCCCACCCTCTCCTGATTTTCTCAGATATATGGGGAATCCTGGTTTTGTTTGCCAAGACAAAACAATTACTCAGTCTTATAAGATACACTGGGGAGGGGAAGGGTTCCTGCTTAATATTATTCTTTGTAACCTGTAATTGGCAACGGATTGTGATAATGTTTCCTGCTACAACATCTGACGCATGGGCCATGCTGACGTTTGCATCCCCAGGCAGTGACAGGTCTGCACCGCAGGCTTTGGGCCATCAGACAATTTGCAGAGGAGCAAAATGCCATGACCTGCCTTCGTCTTAGCCTATGTGCAACGTGCCTCAGCCGGCACGTGACCAGGATTCATCCCCGAATTTGGTCAGCAGCGGGAGGAGCAGCCTACGGAAGAAAGGAGTCAGGTGGGGGAGCAGCAGGAGAAGCAGCCTGCCGGGGAGGGAGACCAGTGGGGGAGCTGCCTGGCGCGGGGGAAGCAGCGGGAGGAGAAGCCGGCGGGGGGAGGCAGTGGGGGGAGAAGCCTGCGCAGGGGAGAAGCCCGGTGGAGGTAAGGCCGGTCTTCTTCTTACCTGAGTCTCACCCATGAGGCAGTGGGCGGGGCTACGCCGAACGTGAGGTCAGAGATCACGGGGCTCACCTGCCCCTTCGCTCTAGTCTCTGCGTCGGTGGCCGCGCGGCGCGCGTTGCTCAATGCAGTGGAAAGAAGGGCGGAGATTGACAAGTGGTGGCGACCAATCAGGCTAACTTGCTATGTGATTTGGGCAAACCAGTAGGCTGGGTCCAGGGGGCAGGGCGAGGCGGAGGCCGGAAGCGGAAGCGGCGGTTTGTTTACGTTTTTACAGTTGCTGTCTCCCTGCGGCTGCCCGGCAGCGGAGCCTGGCGCGCGGTTCGGACTCAGCATGGTCTGCGAGAAGTGTGAGTCCCCGCGGGCGTAGGGCCCTGGCGCAGCCCTCCCCCCCCCCCCCCCCCCCCCCCCCCGGCTGGTAGGTGGGGACCGAGACGGGCATAGCTAGGGGCTGAACGGCCCCGGGTTGTGTGGAGCACCTGTTGCTTGGCGCCCATTCGAGGTTCGCGCCACTGCCTCTTGGCTCTCCCTGCTCTCGCCTTATGCCCTGATCCTGTGTCACTGCTTCTGTGGGTGAACAGGCCTCTCTCGCGAAGGGAACCTATGGAGCCAAGCCCAGCCCGGCTTGCTGAGCCCTGGCTTCGGAAATACATATTTCATGACATTTGTAGTGATCAGCAGCATTTGCTTACAGGCCTTAATGATAACTAGGTCTCGTCCCCCCCTCCCCCCCCCGCTGTATGATCTGTTATAGGTGAGAAGAAACTTGGCACTGTGATTACACCTGACACATGGAAGGATGGAGCAAGAAACACTACAGGTACTGCATTGAAAGAGTTACTTAATTGAGGAAGAATTTATGTTCTTATTACACAAAGAGATGTCAGTAGATAAGCTGGTCTTCCACTTCTGTCCTTCGTTTAAGTCAGATTCTTTCCCCCTGATAATTCAGTCTATTGGGAATGTAACTACTTTGCTCTTCTGTGGTGCTGTATGTATTTCTACTATATCGCAGTACGAAATAATGATGTGTGTAAACATGGACTAAGAGGTCCTGTCATCTCACATCTTAATCCTTGGGGTACCCTGTATTCATTTTTTTCTACCCATTTATTTGCTTTAGTCCACTCACCCTCAACATTTTACTTTGCATCCACCTTCAGACTAATAGTCCTGGTCAGTATTTCACTTAGTTATTCTTGAGTATTTATAAGTATTAAACACTTTTTATTTTATATTGAACTATTACATATTTAGCAGCTAAATGGAACGTGAGCCCCAAACTAACAAACAGATTTAAAATGGGGTATTGGGGTGTAATTAAATATGACTGCTCATCCTTTTGGGAGGAAGAGAGAAAGGAAAGGACTGCCTGGTGGTTAAGGCACAGAACTGGGAGTCAGAAACCCTCGGTTCCATTTCCAGCTCTGTCACAGACTTTCTGTCTAATATTGGGCAAGTAACTAAGACCTCAATTGTGCAGTGAGCCCTGTGCAGTGCTGTAGTCCACCCACCTGTGGCTTTACATACCAATTCTTTGAAGTCAATAGGAAAAGGAACCAGACCTTTTCCCATTTTTTCCTCCTTGACCAAAACCTGTATCAAATTAACTGTACAATGGAAATGAGAATTAATATATTGAGACCAAATTATAGTTTGTAGAGATTCTCTGATGGAAGTTTCTGTAAATGTACAAAATATTGAGTATGCATCCTCTAAGACAGAGGTGAGCAAACTACGGCCACCTGCCTGGCCCCGGAGCTCCTGGCCCGGGAGGCTAGCCGCTGGCCCCTCCCCCGCTGTTCCCCCTCCCCCGCAGCCTCAGCGCATTGCGCCACCGGCGCAATGCTCTGGTGGCCGGGCAGTGCAGCTGCAGAGCCCAGCCTGACATGGTGCTCTGTGCTGCGCAGTGGCGTGGCTGGTTCCAGCCAGGCGGCACAGCTGTAGTGCCGCCAGCTACTGGTGCTCCAGGCAGCGCGGTAAGGGGGCAGGGAGCAGGAGGGGGTTGGATAGAGAGCAGGGGAGTTCGGGGTGTGGATAGGGGTCAGGGCGGTCAGAGGGCAGGGAACAGGGGGGTTGAATGGGGGCAGGGCTCCTGGGGGGCAGTCAGGAAGGAGGGGGGTTGGATGGGGTGGTGGGGGACAGTCCGGGGACAGGAAGGGGGGTGGTGGATGGGGCAGGGCACCCAGGGGGCCATTAGGGAACGGGGGGGTTGGATGGGGCAGGAGTACCGGTGGGGGGCCTTCAGGGGGTGAGAAGAAGGGGGGGATAGGGGGCAGGGGCCGGGCCACGCCTGGCTGTTTGGGGAGGCACAGCTTCCCTAACCGGCTCTCCATACAATTTCCAAAACCCGATGTGGCCCTCAGGCCAAAAAGTTTGCCCACCCCTGCTCTAAGAGTTATGTTTTAATATACTGTCTCCAGGCAAGCTGATTGAACTGAGTCTTACGTTAGTCACAACTGTTCATGTCCTTTAGATAACTTTTCATTGTTTATAATATATTGCACCTCTGCTACTTTTAGTGTATAGTAGTAGTAATGTGACTAAGTAATATGAGAACTCAATGTGTGTTCTATTGGATTTTCAAGACTTATGACATTCCTGGGCTCTTGTTTTGAATGAACTTTTCCCCCTTATTTGATCATGCCTGGGGGGGGGGAGGGGCATACGAGTGTGTCTTTTTTTTTTTAATTTATTAAATAAGCTTTTTACAAATGACTTTGATATTAGTCAGTACATTGGTTTATCTTTCCTCTATAAAGAAAGTGGCGGACGAAAACTAAATGAAAATAAGGCACTGACTTCAAAGAAGGCAAGGTTAGTATTGCAATTTTAACTTTACTCAGATAAGAATAAAGGTCTCATAAAGTTTGTTCTGGGGCCAAAACTTGTTTCATGTATTTCTGAGTAGTTTTTAAAACTAATATACAATTCTCTTTCTATTTGTCTCACAGAACAGAAGCTATTTGAGGCAAGGACCATGCAATATTATGATGCTATAAATATTTGTAAACAAACGTATGCATCTTCAGACTCGTCTTGTATTGCTGTGTTCTAGGGGGAACATAGCAGTACAACTGCCCAAACTTTGCAATGCTTAAATCCACCCTAAACTTTCATATATCTGCATAGTTGTGCACTAATGTCTTCTTTTAGATTTGGAGAGGAAGGGTTTGATATTGTTTAGGAATTGGGAGATCTGGGTTCTGTTATTGCAAGGGTGGGCAAACTTTTTGGCCCGAGGACCACATCAGGGAATAGAAATTGTATGGTGGGCCATGAATGCTCACAAAATTGGGGTTGGGGTGTGGAAGGGGGTGTGGGCTCTGGGATGGGGCTGGGGATGAGGAGTTTGGGGTGTAGGATGGTGCTCTGGGCTGGGACCGAGGGGTTTGGAGGGTGGGAGGGGGATCAGAGCTGGGGCGGGGGGTTGGGGCATGGGGAGAGGCTCAGGGGGTGCAGACTCTGAGCGGCGTTTACCTCAAGCGGCTCCTGGAAGCAGTGGCATGTCCCTTCTCCGGCTCTTACGCGGAGGCGCAGCCAGGCAGCTCTGCACACTGACCCATCCGCAGGCACTACCCCTGCAGCTCCCATTGGAGTGCGTAGGAGCCGGAGAGGGGCCATGCCGCAGCTTCCGGGAGCTGCGTGGTGCGGCCCCTGACCCTGCGCCCCAGCCAGAGCGGGGTCAAGCCGCGTGGTCCGGCCCAGCGCCCTGGCTGGAGCGGGGCCGAACCATGTGGTGCGGCTCGCGGGCCGGCTTAAAACAGCTCATGGGCTGTAGTTTGCCCACCCCTGTGTTATTACGTCTGACAAGACTTTCTGTGAGACCATGAGTCACTGAGAAACCGCTGAGTGCCTGTTTATCCACTTGTAAAATAGTGTGATAGTTGTTGGCCTCACAGGAGTTTTGAGGCTTAATTCACTTTTTGCAAAGTGCTTAGAGACCATTAGATGAAAGGTGTGGAAGTGCAAAATATTCTATCATTAATAGTTTACAAATAAAGACTTGCATTTGATCAGCTTTGTCTACACACTGCAGGGGTGTGCAGTGGGCCATATGATTAGCTTCCATATGCCATATTTGGCCTTAGGACTCTTTGAATGTCTCTCTCCACGGCCATAGTCTTTCTACATTGTCTGTTCATAGTCACTCTAAGTTCAGTGATTTTGCCGTTATCATGATGAGGCGGATGGGAGTATTTTCTCCTATGACTTTTACATGTACGTCTAATGTGTGGAATATTTTATTTTTTCATCCTAGATTTGATCCTTATGGGAAGAACAAATTTGCAATATGCCGGATTTGTAAGAGTTCTGTTCATCAGCCAGGGTCTCACTACTGCCAGGGATGTGCTTATAAAAAAGGTGAGATTTATGTAGCTTGACTTTTCCTTCCCCATCCAGCTTGAATTTAGTGCACAAATGGAACTCCACTTGTTTTAATTTTTGGCATCAGAAATAGAGCTGAAGAATAATTCAGACTTACCTTGGTAGGTTTATGGAAAACTGTTATTGAAGGTTGCTGTTGCTGAGCAACTTCATGATCTCTCTTAATATAAAATAATGTGATTGTGTTTGAAATTTATTTAGAGATTCATAGATTCTAAGGCCAAGAAGGGACCATAATGATCATCTAGTTTGACCTCCTATATAATGCAGGTCATAAACTTCCACCCCAAAATTCCCCAGAGCATATATGCAGTCTTAATTTAAAAATTCCCAGTGAAGGAGGATCCACCATGACCATTGTTAAAGTGTACCAATGGTTAATTAACCTTACTGTTAGAAGTGTACACCTTATTTCCAGTCTGAATTTGTCCAGCTTCAATTTCCAACCATTGGATCTTGTTACACCTTTGCTGCAGTTTTCCCATATAGTCTCAAATTTTACTTTATATTTAATAGTCTCACGCCAAAAGAAGTTATCTTTAGGTGCTTGTAGCATACAAGCCTCACAAGGCCTCTGATTCTGGCTGTGTAGTACAAAAGGAAGAGAGGGGAACCCAGTTTGTGAGAGAATTGAGTGATGGTGGTTCTTGAAGAGCAGATGTCAATGGCTGTCTTTATGGCTGACTCTGACTTCCCATGAATCCAGTTGCAATTTGTGGCAATCAGATGGAGCAACCATATGCCACAATCAGTAGAAGTATAATGCAAATTTTATTGAAGGAGACTTATTGGCCCAGTTATACAAGTACTTGGTCCATTGTAAACGAAACTTGCACTAAGCTGAAACTGAGAAGTAAAAGTTAAAGATCAAATCTTCAGCGCAAAGAAGCAGACTATTGTAATGCATCCATTATGGTATATACAATAGTGTTTCCATACCGTTGAGCTGGGCACACACAGGGGTCAGTTGATGCTCCATTCCTGACTCTAAACTTCCTAGCTCTTATTGGTTTACAGCAGACCTTTAATTATATTCAAGGCTGTCAAGTAATCGCAGTTTTGCCAGCGATTAACGCAAAACAAATTAACTAGATTTTTAAAAAGTCATGATTAATCACAGTTTTAATCACACTGTTAAGCAATAATAGAATACCAATTTAAATATATGATAAATATTTTTAGATATTGTCTACTTTTTCAAATATATTGATTTCAATTACAACACAGAATATAAAGTGTACAGTGCTCACTCTATATTATTTTTATTACAATTATTTGCAAAAAAGATAAACAAAAAGTAGTATGTTTCAATTCACCCGATACAAGTACTGTAGTGCAATCTTTTTATTGTAAAAGTGCAGAATTTGTAGTGGATATTCACCCCTTCTTGTCAACTGTTGGGAATGGGCCAAATCCACCCAAATTGAATTGGCCTCGTTAGCACTGACCCCCCACTAGGTAAGGCAACTCCCATCTTTTCACTGTATATTTATACCTGCTTACTGTATTTTCCACTCCATGCATCTGATGAAGTGGGTTATATCCCAGGAAAGCTTATGCCCAAATAAATTTGTTAGTCTCTAAGGTGCCACAAGGACTCCTCGTTGTTTTTACTAAGACAAACAAGTTTGTTTACATTTATGGGAGTTAATGCTGCCTGCTTCTTTCTTACAATGTCCTTTGAAAGTGAGAACAGGTGTTTGCATGACACTGTTGTAGCTGGCGTTGCAAGGTATTTACATGCCAGATATGCTAAACATTGGTATGACCCGTTATGCTTCGACTTGTAGGCACTACAATACTTGTATGAGGTGAATTGAAAAATACTATTTCTTTTATATCTTTTTTTACAGTGCAGATATTTGTAATAAAAAATAATGTAAAGTGAGCACTGTACGTTTTGTATTCTGTGTTGTAATTTAAATCAATATATTTGAAAATGGAGAGAAACAACCAAAAATATTTATAATAAATTTAAATTGGTTTTCTATTATTTTCTAACAGTGCAATTAAAACTGCGATTAATCACGACTGTTTTTAATCTCATGATTAATTGAAATTATTTTTAATCGTTTGACAGCCCTAATTATATTAGTTATATATGTTAATATTTTAAATGTTAGTGATTTATCCATAGTGTAGCTGTATCATTGAGAAATAAACTCCTTTAGCAGACATAATATCACTACTGCATGATTTGCCATTTCTTATAAAAATCAAGAGAGTACACAAACAACTTGAGAATGAGAGCTCATTCTACTCATCCGTCAACTTTTCCTGTTTGACAAATTTTTGGAAGAGACACTCTTTATAAAGACTTACAGCCACGAAAATCGTTGAAAAGAAATTTACCCAAAAAAGACTCTTATATGACTTGCACACCTTATTCTTCATTTTTAGGCATCTGCTCAATGTGTGGGAAAAAAGTGTTGGATACCAAGAACTACAAACAAACATCTGTCTAATTATGTTAAGTGAGGATTTTATGCACTTGTTTCTGAAAATCTTTGTACAGTTTAACTTCTAATCTAAAATAGCTTGTGAATATTATTAGAGAGTAATTTGTGTCTGAAGAAAAAACTGAAAGACACATTTGACCAGAAGTCCAAGAGATCTGAGTTTTATTATTTTAGCACTAAACTTACTGATGTTTAAAAATAATGGTTTTACACATATTGATATAGTACTGAATTGCAATGAGATGTCTACTTAGTGTTCAGATCAAAACTACCACCATCATATCTCAGATTCTCAGACTTTGTATTCCTGCTAGTCCACTGTTTTGACTCGACCGCTTATGTAATAATGTAAACATTTTGTAAATGCTTAAAATATGAGATCATGTCAACTCATTAAAGTTGTTGTTTCTGTTCAGTTTTCATTTACTTTATTTTCTGATAACTTTATGTATTTGTAACTTTCCACATTCAAAAATGAATGGTTACAGTTTTGCCCTGCACTGAGGAATGTTGCTGTGTAGGTATAAACAACACTTCGTTCTTGTTGAGACTTCTCATTGGTTTATTAACTGGAGTAATGTTGGTCAAATTACAACAAATGATTTGAATGCTAAATAAAAAATAAACCCAACACATTACTACCGGTAATTTAAATTAATAACTGCCAATTTACTTTAATTAATGTTACCTTTGCAGCTGAGGGTAGGTAGCAGAATGCTTTAGAATATCTTTTCAAGTCTCCTCTTTGAGATTAGTTATTACACCCATTTTGCGCAGGGATGTCTACTTGCTCAAGACAATAAAATGAATCTTAATGCTAGTCCCCTGATATTCTTCATGTCCTACTGTAGCTGGAGTGTGGTCTTAAACAGCTATTTTGGAACTAAGGTTCTTGAATGCTGTGCTACTATAAATGCTTCAATAGAACTATGAAAAGTGACCTTCACAAACTGAGTAGGAGGGACTGAAGCTGTACATCCACTTTCCTGGGAAGGAGAGTGCTTATTTGAGAGAGAGAATCTAGAAATGGTATGTTTGTAAACTTGAGCACACAGGTCCGAACTTTGGCTGGTGCTCTTCCTTATTATAGTATTCTTACTGGCCTGTGGCTAATCATAGAAGGTTAGGGTTGGAAGAGACCTCATGAGGTCATCTAGTCCAAATCCCTGCTCAAAGCAGGACCCACCCCAACTAAATCATCCCAGCCAGGGCTTTGTCAAGCCGGGCCATAAAAACCTCTAAGGATGGAGATTCCACCACCTCCAAAGGTAACTCATTCCAGTGCTTAACCACCCTCCTAGTGAAATAGTTTTTCCTAATATCCAACCTAGACCTCCTCCACTGCAAGTTGAGACCATTGCTCCTTGTTCTGTCATCTGCCACCACTGAGAACAGCCTAGCTCCATCTACTTTGGAACCCTCCTTTAGGTAGTTGAAGGCTGCTTTCAAATCCCCCCTCACTCTTCTCTTTTGCAGACTAAATAAGCCCAGTTCCCTCAGCCTCTCCTCATAAGTCGTGTGCCCCACCTCCCTAATCATTTTCGTTGCCCTCTGCCAGACTCGCTCCAATTTGTCCACATCCTTTCTGTAGTGGGGGGCACAAAACTGGACCCAATACTCCAAATGTGGCTGAATAGAGGGGAATAATCACTTCCCTTGATCTGCTGGCAATGTTCCTACTAATGCAGCCCAATATGCCATTAGCTTTCTTGGCAACAAGGGCACACTGTTGACTCATATTCAGCTTCTTATCCATTGTAATCGCAAGGTCCTTTTCTGCAGAATTGCTGCTTAGCCAGTCAGTCCCCAGCCTGTAGCAGTGCTTGGGATTCTCCATCATGTGCAAGAAATATTAATAAAAGTACAACTATCGTGAGCTAAAGGACTGTTAACTATTTGTAGCAGCCTAAATCAGGAGAATGCTCTTCCAAAGCTACCAGGACTTGTAGGGGTTTTAAGTCTTTAGAATCCTCCTTTCTGCGCCCACTGAAGTATCACTTAAACAGTGATGGTATCATATGCGCCATCTACAAGTACACAAGGATTTATTTTTGTTTCCTTATATGTAATATGTGACTATTTTAAACCTATATTTTTCTAAGGGTCTGTGTATGGGTTCCACCTTCCGCTCCTGGAAACCCTGGCTGGTAAGCCTTCCTTGTGAATTAAGCAGCACACATAGTCCACCAGGGTACCTCCACCAAGCATCTTTATTATTGTTTATATTCTAGGTACATCCCAGCAGCTATATGGAGTCTCTTTCTATTCCTTGGTTCAGCCTTTTATACTGCTTGCTTTCTTCTCAGCGCTATCCAGCTGGTGAGATAATTACCTCATTAGCTCATCAAGCTTCATACAGGTGCAAGTGATCCCTTCTACCCTTCCAAACCCAAACTACCTCAGTCACTCCTACTCTAACTACACCCAGTGCCAGGAGTGTTCTAAGTGGCTGGCTTCCAGTGGCCTCAAATTATGGCGGCTAACATCACCCCATCACAGGGTCCCTCCCCTTGCTACCACTATCCCTTTTTGCCTGATTTGCAACTCCCTTCAGCTATCACTCAGATGTTTTCATTCTGTGAATAGCTGTACTTAGTTTAATTTTTCTCTTGCTGTCACAACTATTACTGAAACAACTTCATGACTCACCCAAGAAATACTGCTAACTGTTGGTGGTGATATTTCCTGATGGGAGGTGGAGAAAACTGAGCAATGAAGAAAACATTAGGCGTGGCAAGCCATTCTGTTTGCAGCCTTTCTTCTCCAAACTACCCTGCTGCAGCAGAGCTAGATGCAGGTTTTGTGGGGTGCTGTATTGACATAAGCCCCTGCTGGCTGTCAGTATTCAGTATAGAACAATAGCAGGGGAAGGGTTTGGCAACCAGGCCAGGGATTAAAGAACTTCTAATGAGGGGGATAGGGAACAAGGGAAATGAAAATGTTAGCTTTTGGGATGGAATATGACAGGAGTGTAGATCATATGTCTTGACAGTGACCTCAAGTAAGTCTTTTGTGGTGGGGGGTGGTTTCCCCACAGGAGTAGAGCCCTGTGCAGCTACACACTTGGATAATGGAGAGGGCTGGCCCAGTGCTTCAGAGTGGTGCCTGTTACTAACTTTTGTATGGTAGTTTGAATGTATCCCTCAGAGCAGCAGTATCTGCCACTGCCACATTTCATACTCCTAGTAGAAAGAGGCCATGGTGATGGCTGTAGTAGTGGTGCTGTGTCTCAGCAAGTTATCTTTTGACAAAGACCTAAAGAAATAAGTGATGGAAAACATTTCAAGTTCCTTTCTATCCCAGGTAGGGAAGTGACAGTAATGTTGCTATGCTCAGCCAGCAGTCACTGGTTGAAATACACTACTTTTACATCGTGAGGTGTGCTTCTACTCCTGTGGAAACTACCGGGCCAAAAAATGTGTAAGTGCTCTAACATGACAGTTTTAAAACTTCTGTTTGCCTTGTTTGCACAGAACTGATGTGTCATCAAAAACTGATGGGGAAAAGACTGGTATTCACAAGATCTTATAGGCACAGTAATTTCTTTAAATGCCCTAATTTCTTCCTTTGCCTCTGCCAAGCCATGCCTTGACTTTCTTTGGAGGCAGTCTTGGATCTTCCATCTCCCTGTTTTAGGGAGAGCCTGGTAAAAGCATGGTTATTAAATTCAGCAGAGCTCTGCTGATTTACACCAGAAGAAAATGGGGCCCCATGGAAGAACAGTGTAAAATCAAGTCCATTAAGACACCTACGATGCATCTTTTTAATTGGGTAACACTCAAAGTGCCTCCCATTTCATACCCTAGTCAAAAGCTTCACCCATTTAAAAGTTCAGACTAAGAGTAGATAAGGAAACACCTCTTTCTGTGTAACCAACTCCAGTACATAAGTCTCTAACTTGAAAAAAAAATCTTGTACTGTATGTCAGGAAATGTATGTTTTCTCTGTCCACTGTTAGAGCAGAAGCTAAAGTGGCATATTCTGAAAACTAGGATGCGATGCAGTATCTGCCCTACATCGATGAATGGAGGGTTAACAGGAGTCTGATATCTCAGCCCACTTTGCTGCACCTAGAGGATTTGTCAGGTTTGATTTGTTGTTAGATTCAGCTGGAGGGGAGGTGGGTCTTCATAAAAGAAATCAGTGAATGCTACAGGTGAAATCCAAGAAAGAGACCCAGTAAAGAGGATTTCCTTCTCTGGGGAAAGCTGATGGAAGAAAGCTATAGGGATGGAATCCCTATGAAGGCCCTGGAAAGGGGGCAAGGATGAGAGAGACAGTCCTGAGGGTTTGTGTTCCACTCAAGAGAGAGCAGGAGTTGGCAGGACCTATGGAGAAACCAAAGACCTGTGAACTAGAGGAAAGACTAGAATGAGTGGAGAAGCCCCATGAGGGACTCAGAGATAGGAAGTGGCCCAGGGATACAGTAGCGCATCTGAAAGCAGATCTAGCTGTTTAATATAGGGTCCCTGGGACCAGAGGAGAGGATGAAACTAGGTTCCCCTATCAGTCCTGAGGAAGGGGCATACAAGGACTATTGAGCCCAGAGTGAGGCTGAGGATAGAGCCTCAAGGATGGGCCGAGGAATAGCCCAGAAAGGGGTAGCGGGATCTCTTGGGTTGTTTTTTGGACTTTTAGATGTGCTTTTCTTACCCCAGGAGGGTGGGATTAAAATGTGACCTGGCCAGAAGGCTGAGGTGTGAGAAGAAAACTCTACGGGACTGGAGTGACTGTCAGCAGGGGGTGTTAGAGTGGAAAAAGCTACTACACCTGCCCAGCTATGTGGAGGCACATGCTGCGGTGAATCAACTTTTTCACATAGCATAAATGGGAATCTTTTACCTTGATGAGATAAAATCAATGATGTTAAGAGACATTACGCTCCTACAGCAAGAGGAGATTATAGGATGCTCATTTCCAGTTTTCTGTCTGAAAACAGATTGTTCAGTTAGTCTGTTCAGGCTCACATGCCTGTTACTGGCTGTACCTTTTCCAATTCTAGTAATATCATTCTTATTTTCTGTGTTCTCCCCAGGTTAAAAGGTATTTCTATATTATTGCTATGTTCCTCAATGTGTCCTGTTCAGTGTGCTGATGAGATCTGATTACACATATGATTGCTCGGTGTTAGGAGTTGGACTTGCAAACCGAGTAATTCTAATCACATGAAAGAATTCAACTGGATTTATACTGTGTTGTGACGCATGGCTAGAAAGTGTTAAACATCCTGCAAAATAAATAACCCTCAAAAGAAATGTGGCGAGATAATGTTTGTGTTTTTGTGTATTTATATAGGTATGAGTAGGGTTGACAATGTAATCAACAGTCCCTGTCTGTGCTGTATTCTGATAATTCAGAGGTCAAAAGAACATCCTATCATTTAAATGAATTGTAAACACGGGGTATCTCGGTATTCATCTCTCTTTGAAATGTACTGTGAATGGTGGAGGAACAAGCAAATGGCCTTATGTTAATTCTATAGCTAAGTACGGGTGATGGACCTCCTTCAAAGTCATGCTAATTACCTTTTGAACTCCAACTTGTCAAAAGACATGAAATTGTATAAAAGATCTTTGGGTCCTGATTCTGTCATCTCAGATCTGCTTAGGCTTCATCAGGGGAAGTTTGAGTCACAAGACTGAGGTCCCAGTTATGCTGGTATGCCCTGAATATGAGATTTGGACATTGGACTATAACCTATGAACTATTTATGAAAGAACTCTTTGCAACTACAAAGCTCACCATCTATCCTATGAATCTGAACCTCAATGAATTGAACTCATGTCTGTATGTATATTGATCTTTTAACCATACTCCCTCTCTGTTGTTTTTTAATAAAATTTAGTTTAGTTAATAAGAATTGGCTGTAGCGTGTATTTGGGTAAGATCTGAAACATTCATTAATCTGGGAGGTAATGTGTCCGATCCTTTGGGATTGGTAGAACCTTTTCTTTTATATGATGAAATAAGATTTTCAGAAATCATCATATTTGACTTAGGTACCTGGATGGAAGCCTGAGGCTGGATCACTTTAAGGGAACTGTGTTCCTTGGACTTCTGAGTAACCAGTGAGGTAATAAAGAAGCTGTTTTATGCTGGCTTGCTAAATCTAGGTCGTCATGTGTCTGACGAAGTGGGTATTCACCCACGAAAGCTTATGCTCCAGTACATCTGTTAGTCTTTAAGGTGCTACAGGACTCTTTGTTCCTTTTTACAGATCCAGACTAACATGGCTACCCCTCTGATACCTAAGTATTGGAATATTGACTAGCTTTTTGGGGATTGTCTGCCCCATTCTTTGCAGTTCATCCTAATTGAGTGACCACAGCTGGCTCCCCACTAGGACCCCGGTCACATGTGTATTTGCACAAATGAGCTTTATGCTAATAAAGAAGCACTTCAAAAATTATTGCAAAAACCAGTTTGTACATATTAAGTTAAACCCTACAGTTTGGTGTACTCTGGTATTTATAAACCAGTCTGCAAGGCAATGGTAGGATTTCCCATGTGTAGAAATGTGATTCCCACCTTTTTTCTTTCAATTGGATCAGAATGTGTGAAGTATGTTTCCAAATTAGCCTGCTCCACATGTGTTTTGATTTCCAACTAGATTGGGACTTAAGTTGATGGACTCAACTCCTGGATTCTGTGGCTATGTACTAAATGGGTGTTTTTCATTACACTATATAAATACCCTCTTTTGTTTTCCTAATATTTACCCATCTTTACTTCCAAAATGTGATTGTCCATAGCTTTTTTGCTCAGTCATACAAAGTGAATGTTTTTTGCATTCTGTAAATGCTGGGGTTGAATGTACTTAAGATTTCTTTTGCTACCCACTTAAGAATCATTATGATTATTCTTATTTTTAAAGTGTTTTACTGTGTTTGTATCTGTTTTATGACCATATCTCTAAACATACCGACATCCGAACAATATGCTGCTGTGTGGGTAATACACATCTCAGGATAAGTAGGGGGTATTCTTCTTTTGTACTGCATGTATGCAATGCTGTATTGCACTAAGTAACTTGTGCTTGCATGGCAGCTTTTATTTGAGGTTCTCAAAGTTCTTTAGCCTCAACAGCCTTTTGAGATAGATAAGGTCTTTTACAAATGGGAAACTGAAGCACAGACAGGTCACACAGGGTCAAAGCTAGGAACAAAATCCAGGAGTCCTGCGCTCCACTCCCCTTCTCTAACCACTTGAGCACACTGCCTTTAACCATCGTGTGGCCCAGTGCCTTCATTTACTGGAGAAGGTTTAGTATCTTCAGTGTCATTTCAGTTTTGTTCAATCCTTGTTGTGCTGGTTTGACGTATTGAGGAGTGTGGGGATTCTTTTCAAAGCCAATCTTTCCTGCTATTTGCTCCACTCCTGATTCTTCTCCATTTCCTCGTTGCACCCACCCACTCCATTCCCTTTTACCAGCCTTTGTTCTTCCCCACTACTCCACCTTTCTCATTTTACCAATATCTACTCCTTATAATAGCCCCACTCTTGATCCCGTTGATTTTGCTTATGTTCTACACATTTCTTCCTTATCTATTTTAGAGATTTACACAATGGCCTACCACAGTAGTATCTGAGTGCTTTCTACATAAAATCAGTAGCAAAGTTCCTAATAGACTTCATGGTGTGTCTGGCACTTCCCCTTCTCAGCGTGAAAACTCTGCTGTGGGTAGGATTTTTTAATATTTGTTTTGTTGGTAGAGGTTTGGGGAAGGGGTCCGTGTTGTGAATGCCTTTCTTATGGTGGAAAGGCATTTTTGAAGATAAAGGTTTTGTAGCATTTCCTAACAATGGTCAGACTCTGTAGTAGCCTAATCTTTTGAAGTTAGAGTGCTTGCCTTTTTCCCCAGCTCTCATGTCTTTATCCCCCTTCATGTTTTTCCCATCCCTATTCTTTGGCCTGAACTTTATTGCAAAACTCTCCTATTGCATCCACCCTTCATTTGAGCCCAAAAATCTAACTAACCACACCCTCACTATTCTGACTTTGATCTTCTGATGTAGTGCGTTTTGAACTTCCTCTGTTTCACTGAAATGTGTCCGTTTCCGTAAGTGGATCTTCATAGAGTGTTCCATCTACAGAGCCCCACATTGACAGGTTTGTTCACAGAAGTGACTAGCTTCTTGGTATTCCAAACGTTGACTTTCCAATTTCTCTTAAAAACATAATTCTTGTGCAAAGAACTTAAGGAGGTGCAGCTGTTTATTAGTAAATGGAAAAACTGACAGTGATGTGTGATAAATCCACTTTATGATCAACCAGTGCTTTGTTCTGAATGGTATCTATTCATTATCTACTTATAACTGTAAGCTCCTCAGGGCAGGGCCATGTCTCCTGTATGTGCCACACAGCAGCTAGGGCACAGTCAACAAATAATAATGTAAATTAGGAGTCCCTAGGATCAAGGAGAAAAAGGTCCCAAGCATCAAGGAGAGATGCACTGACTCCATGTAGGCAATGAAGAGGTTAAAGATAATGAAACCATTCAATACAAACATTTTTTGAATATTAAGATTCTTTTTTTCTTAGCATATTGTGCAATGGAGACTAAAAGAACACTGGTAATGGGATTTTGCTGTTTGTTTTTAATGTACTCTTTCCAGAGATGATCAGCCTACCATATAATTCCCTAAGGTTATATAAGAGACTTGTATTGACAGATTTAGTGGGATTAGTGCTTTCTCCAGTGCTGCTGAATTTCTATATGGTTTCTGCTACTTGTGTACTCCATGATCACTTGATAGAGCTACGTTTGAGCAAAGTGTAAATCATGGCTTGATAGAGATTAGTGGGAGAAAAGAAAGGATAAGCTATAATGCAAGAAGTGTTGCTCTGCACACATCAGTTAACCAAATGATACCCTAATAGAAAATGTTAACGGAAGTGTCCTTACTCAATCCACAGTGCGTTCTAGTTCTTTCACATGCATGTCAGCTGCAAGCCATGACCATTCTTTCATCCCAAAGGAGCTCAAAGCACTTCACAGACTAGATGAAGGAATCACTTCCCCTGCCACTGAACTGTTCTGTGGCAGGACAGCATGCTACATAATAATAAGACAGAAAATAGCCTATTGCCGTTATATAAATGCATGGTATACCTACATCTTGAATACTGTGTGCAGATATGGTCGCTCCATCTCTAAAAAGATGTATTGGAAAAGGTTCAGAAAAGGGCAACAAAAATTATTAGGGGTATGGAACAGCTTCTGTATGAGGAGAGATTAATAAGACTGGGACTTTTCAGCTTGGAAAAGAGACGACTAAGGGGGGATATGATAGAGGCCTATAAAATCATGACTAAGGCTAAGTCATGGGTATTTTAGTAAAAGTCATGAACAGATCACAGACAATTAAGAAAAAAAAAAAGTCATAGCCCTGTGACCTGTCCACAACTTTTACTAAAAATACCTGTGACTAAATCTTACCTGCTGGGAGGGGGGTACTCCTGAAGACTGCTGCTGGGGGGGGAAGGGGGAGCCCAGGGCCCCACTGCAGCTAAGGATGGCCTGGGGCCCCCTAATATGGGGGGGGGCACAGCCCAGGGACCCGCCACCACTCCAAGCAGGGGGGTGGCCCGGGAGCCGCCATCGCTCCAGGTGGGAGTGGTGGCCCGGGGGCCTCGCTGCTGCCGCTCCAGGTGGTCCTGAGATCAACCACACCAGCACTGCAAAATTCACAGACAGCGGCGGCTCCAGGCACCAGCACAGCAAGTGCGTGCCTGGGGCAGGAAGCCGCGAGAGGCGCCCTGCTGGTCGCCGTGAGTGAGGCAGTCAGGCAGCCTTCAGCAGCATGCCTGCGGGAGGTCTGCTAGTCCTGCGGATTCGGTGGCAATTCGGCGGCGGGTACGCCGAAGCCGCGAGACCGGCGGACATGCCGCCGAATCCACAGGACCGGGGACCTCCCGCAGGCATGCCGCCAAAGGCAGCCTGCCTGCCGTGCTTGGGGCGGCAAAAAAGCTAGAGCCGCCCCTGTTCACAGAGGTCACGGAAGCTGGGACCTCCGTGAATGATTCGCAGCCTTAATCATGACTGGTATGGAGGAAGTAAAAAAGGAATTATTTACTCCTCATAACACAAGAACTAGGGGTCACCAAATGAAATAAATAGGCAAATTAAAATTAAACAAACAAAAGGAAATATTTCTTCACAATGCAGTCAATCTGTGGAACTCCACAGCAAACTTGCAGGTATTACTAATGTTTCAAACCTTTGTATTGCAACTGGATCACTTAAGTGATAACAGTTCTAAGTTTATTCTGATACAAGGTTCTAATACTGTAGTCTTGTGTGGGTAGAAGTTTATTTAATAAAAACCATTTACAATAGACCGTGTTTTTGTCACCAAGACTATTTCTGGGTGACTTCAGTGTCTGCATGAAGGCTCTTCTATGTTGGCTGAGCATTTTATATTCTCCATGGCAATGTTTTAGTTTGGGACCCAACCTCCACTGATGAGAACACTTAGAATCTGATTTTTGGGGATGGGATCAGAACTGGAGTGTCATCAGCTTCCCTGGACTTAAGTCAGGGTTTTTCTTCACTTCTGTAAGTTTTTTTTGTCAGAGATGGGCCTGTTTCCTTGATTTACTTTTGGAGACTGACAAACCAGTGAGGATCCAGATTTTGGGGAGATGTTACTGTTCAGTCATTGGGTCTAGGGCTGTTGCGCGATTAAAAAGAGTAATAGAATCCCATTTATTTAAATATTTTTGGATGTTTTCTACATTTTCAAATATTGATTTCAATTACAACACAGAATACAAAGTGCACAGTGCTTACTTTATATTATTATTTTTATTACAAATATATGCACTGTAAAAATGATAAACAAAAGAAATGGTATTTTTCAATTCACCTAATACAAGTACTGTAGTGCAATCTCTTTATCATGAAAGTTGAACTTACAAATGTAGAATTATGTACAAAAATAACTGCACTCAAAAAAAAAATGTAAAATTTTAAAGCTTGCAAGTCCACTCAGCCCTACTTCTTGTTCAGCCAATCGCTCAGACAAACAAGTTTGTTTATCTCCTGTAAATGTAATACTGCCTTCTTCTTATTTGTCACCAGAAAGTGAGAACAGACATTTGGTGTAATCCATTAGGCGCATGAATAGGCATGTATCAAAGGGGTAGCCGTGTTAGTCTGGATCTGTAAAAGCAGCAAAGAGTCCTGTGGCACCTTATAGACTAATAGATGTATAGGAGCATGAGCTTTCGTGGGTGAATACCCACTTCTTCGGATGCATGAATAGGCATGTGAGCCTTAGTGTGCCTAACTTGAGAAGCAAACTCTTTCAAATAACATTTTAATTTGATTTCCCACATAGGGCTGGTGGATGCCATGCACTCTGTTGGGGTAATCCTTGAACATCTATCTTTATTCTTGATACTTGGTATCACCTTGTCCTTTTACTATAAACAAGGGGTGGCCAAACCGTGGCTCACGAGCCACATGTGGCTCTTTTACAGTTATAGTGCAGCTTGCAGGCCCTCCCAAGTGGGGAGCCCCCCCTCCCCAGCCTATCAGACTGGGAGAGGGGTCTAGGGGCTTCAGCCCTGAGCCCCACCACCCTGCTGCAAGGCAGAAGCCCCGAGCCCTGGCAGACACACCTAGCTCTTGAACTTCTTAAGATTATCGTATGCAGCTTGGAGGACCAGTAAGTTTGGCTACCCCTGCTATAAACCAATGCAGTGCTGTGATTGATATGACAGTGTTTGTCAAACCCCCATTAAATTAACGAGCTACAGTGTATTGTCTCTCTAAAGGAGCAACTAACTTCTGGGAGTGTTCCAGGAAAGGGCTGAACACTGCAGGGAGACATCTCTGGGAAGCTCGGGTGTTAGGGTTCACTGTTTGTTACCTACAAGGCAAGGTTTGGACTGACAGAGTCCTGAAGAGTTTGCTGGCTAGGCAGATCAGTTACTGTGTCAGAGAACTGTCACATGCTGAGGCTGAGAGGAGTAATATAGTAACACAATTCTGGGAACCTCAGCAGATTGTCACGTTGGCAGATGAGTTTGGACAAATTCAGAACTGGGAGGGAGTTGGGGTCACTCTTCAAAACGTAACTGGGCAGTGCAAGCTAGCCGGTGACCTGCGTGCTTGTTTACAAGCTTTTGATGTCAAAACTGTGAGCCACAGTAGCATAGCATTGAAGGTAGCCAGAGTCAGAGGGCAGGCAGTGATACAACCCCTTACTGGTCTGGGTTGAACCCTAAAGCATTACAGTATCAGACTCTGGCCCTACGTGGTTATCTTTTTATTCATCAAAATAATTAAATAATAAATAGAATAAAAAACAAGGACCATTGCTAATTACTCTCCTGTCTCAAACCTCTATTTTTATGGAACTTTACTGAGAAAGTGGTGGTAGGGCAGCTGCAACACTTGGCTTCCACCAGTTTCCTAAATCATTGTTTTCTAGAGTATGGGACGTTCCCCCATAGGGCATACAGTATAGATCTCTCAGCTATTCGCCAGAGTCTCAGCTTTTATCATTTGTTTAAAGTTAATCTGCAGTTGTTACAGTTGCAGAGAAAGTCCTCAAAATACAAAGTGAGTGTTACCATTCAGCGATGTGTGCCCGAGTTTGCAGAGAGCATGAAACAATAGCTCTGAGGTGTAATTGCCCCATTCTTCCAATGCATGCTAGCTCAGATAGGATGATAAAATGTCAATATAGCTAACTATATCAGTTCTCATCAAAACACATTAGCAAATGCTGATTATAGATCTCCTTTCTTAAGTGTGGTGCACACTCCCCCAGGAATGTATGAAGGGCTAGTTGGGGGAGCAAGTGTGGAAGATGTATAAATTGACATGGATAGATCTCTAACGACACATGTCAGGGCTGCAAGGGGTGTGATTGAAAGAGAGCTCAGATTTCCAAAGTTTGGAAGACGCTGTCGTAAATCCCTAACAGTCTGCTTTCAGAGGTGGGTATGGAACACAGACAGTTTCCTGTTGAAGACTAATTATCTTCTGGTGATGGATAGAGCTAGAAAAAGTGTCCATTTTGCTTTCATTCAGTTTGTCAGCAGCCTGTGATGTCACCCATCATGAGATATTTTTAACTCATTGCAGTGCTTTAGTAGGGTGGCCCTTTTTCACGCCTTCCCCTCAGAGAGATCACAGACACTGCTGTTGGACAACTGCTCATTCTCCCCAAGAGCAGCATCCTGTTACACCAACTTTCCTTTTCAATGTGTATGTGTACCTCACATGCATTCAGTGTGGTGTTTGGCTCTAATGATGGCTGGGCCACATAGAGAAGGTCTCAGCCTGCCTCATGAGATACCAGAGATGAGGCTTTTATCTCAGGCTGCAGTAGCTCATACTTCAAGATGCAGAGGTCCCAGGTTTGATGACTACTGCTGATGGTGTGTGGCATTACAAGTGGTGGTCTGTATGGGGATTTGTGGTGGGTGAACCTCTGAAGCCCACTTTCCCCGTAGATGAGGCCACCATAAGAGGTATTGTGAGAGAGGCTTCACTCTTGTCACATTGCTTATGGTTAAGGCTACGGCTATGTTTATGTCACAGAGGTCATGGAAGTCACAGAATCCGTGACATCTGCTTCAGCCCCAGGGGCTGTGCTGGCAGGGTTCCAGCGACAGGTGACAGCATCCTGAGGGGGACCTCCTCAGGGTTGCAGCACCAAGCGACAGCCTGACGGGGAGTGGGGGGAGAAGAGTGAGTGCCTTGGGCGAGCAGCTGAGGGTGTCCCGTTTTCTCTCTGGGAAATATGGTCACCCTGCAGCTTCCAGCTGCTGTGGGCAGAGGGGGAACCCCACAGCTCCCAGCCACCATGGTGGCAGGGGAAACCATGGAGCTGCAGCAGCAAAAATCACGGCAGATCATGGCTTCCTTGAATTTTTGTTCATTGCCCGTGACTTTTACTAAAAATCACCATGACAAAATCTTAGCCTTATAGTACTCCACTTTGCTTCTTTTAATCAAATCCAAATTTTTCATTATCACTGCTTCCTCAGCAGCTGGGTGAGAAACACGTGTTAACACTGGGCTTTGACTAAGACAGTGATAGCTGCATAGAAAAGAAGTAGACAACTCAGCATTATGGTAGATGTAGTGTATATATATATGTCTTTTTAAAAAATGTTACATACATTATAAAATTGAAAACATTTTTTGGCTATTGAGCTCAGGTTAAAAACCAAAACCAAACATACTAATGTTATAAAGTACATAAAATCATTTAAAAACCCCTGTGTTAATTACCCACTTCATTTTGATCTCTAGAAAGATTAGATGAAGGTGATGGCCTTCAAAACCATGGAATTGGGGGCTAGTGTATTTAAAGGGGGGTAATCATTAGGCTTCTGTATTTATGAAAATATTTAGAAAGTATCAGACCATTTGAAATGTAGACCCCTAATACTGCAGGATCATTTGGATCTAAATTTATGGGTTACTCATATTTTAGCATAAATACCACACACTGCTGGATTTGAGGTGTTTGCTGTTTTTTTTTTCTTTTTAATTTCCATCCTACATTACCATGTGCACTAGCTGTATTTTGTTTCCTGTTTTTCTGTTCTATTTGTAATGTAAAATCAGGGCTCAAATTGAGGGAGTAGAGCATAACAACAGTAACACTCAGCACTGACTATTTTCATCTTCAGAGCACTTTGCAAACATTAACTTATCCTCACAACACCACTGCAAGGTAGCATTCAATCCATTTTACAGAAAGGGAACCTGAGGCAGAGTGACTTGTCCAAGGCTACAAAGGAAGTTAGCATCTTCCTTTAGGATTTAAACTCATGGAAAATTCATGGCTCCTAGACTGCTAGATAAACACATCTCTGCTTTCTGTTAATGCAAAATAACTAGGGCTGTCAAACTATTTTAAAAAAATCACGATTAATCACGAGATTTAAAAAATTGCAATTAATCGCAGTTTTAATCGCACCGTTAAACAATAGAATACCATTTATTTAAATATTTTTGGATATTTTCAAAATTTTCAAATATATTGATTTCAATTACTACACAGAATAAAGTGTATAGTGCTCACCTTTTTATTACAAATATTTGCACTGTAAAAAAGATAAACAAAAGCAATCATATTTTTCAATTCACCTTTTACAAGTACTGTAGTGCAATTTTTTTTATCGTGGAAGTGCATTACTGGGTGGAAAATTACAAGTAGGACCCCGTAAATGTAAACAAACTTGTTTGTCTTAGTGATTGGCTGAACAAGAAGTAGGACTGCGTGGACTTTGTTTTATTTTTGAGTGCAGTTATGTAACACAAATGTAGAATTGTTTTTAAGTTGCACTTCCATGATAAAGAGATTGCACTACAGTACTTGTATGAGGTGAATTGAAAAATATGATTTCTTTTGTTTATCATTATTACAGTGCAAATATTTAATCAAAAATAACAGTGAGCACTGTACACTTAGAATTCTGTTGTAATTGAAATCAATATATTGAAAATGTAGAAAAACATCCAAAAATATTTATAATAATTTTAAATTGATATTCTATTGTTTAACAGTGCAATTAATCACAATTAATTTTTAATCGAGTTAATTTGTTCTGAGTTAATCGCTAGAGTTAACTGTGATTAATTGACAGCCCTAAAAACAACAAGTCTGATATGTGAGAATAGAGAGAGAAGATGGAGGAGGTCATATCTTTTACTGGACCATCTTCTGTTGGTGAAAGAGA
>NW_020664471.1:9987112-10006249 GCF_002925995.2 Terrapene triunguis
TCTGATATATGTGAGAATAGAAAGATAAGACAGAGGAGGTCATATCTCTTACTGGACCATCTTCTGTTGGTGAGAGAGGCAAGATTTCGAGCTTGCACAGTTCTGTCCAGACCTGAAGAAAAACTCTGTGTAAGCTCAAAAGCTTGTCTCTCTCACCAACAGAAGATGGTCCAGTAAAAGATATGGCCTCCCCACCTTGTCTCGCTAACTTCCTGATCCAACACAGCTACAACGACATGTGAGAATAGGACACATAAGAAGAGTTTGCCCCCACAATCCCCATGTAACAAAGCAAAAGGCTAATAAAATATACATAAAATATACCTATGCGCCAAAAGATTTTTTAAAAATGCATTAATGCAATTTCCACAAAACACTCGTATATATGTTTTAGCATCACTATTGAACACTAAGTTATGCAGCTCTTATTGATATAAAACCTTCTTCTCTAAGACTGTTCAACATTTACTTTTGAATAGAGTGAGCTGCAAAATGTTTGTCTCTATTGAACATTTCATTTATAAAACCAATATTTATCAGTTTAATTTACTGCTAACATTTACTCAGACACATACTGCTTTTAATGCACATTCCCAAGCTGATTTGGCATGAGGATAGTACGATATCATTACAGTACATTTAGGATATACACAGATGTATCTCAAAATACATTTGCTTGAAAAATACAGTATCTGTAGGGCCCTTTTTGGTTTTTATTTTATTTAATTTTTCCCAGGAATTTATCGGTCTTTTACTACAACAACAAAAACAGATGAAAATTGGTGCAAAAAACTTTAATTTTTCTGGGTAAATATCAGGGTTTATTTTGGTGGATATTCATTTCCTTCCCATTTTAGTGTGTCAAATCATTAAACTGTTATCTGCTAACAGCTTGAAATGTTTATGTGGTGGACGTGAGATTCATCAGTATGTTCACATGCACTTCAGAGCTTGCATGCGTGCCTGTTTGTTTATTGTGTGTATCTTCTAAACTAATACATAGCCTTACTTCAACAGGCAGCTTTACATATACATACAGACTAATGTATTATCGTAATACTTATATCTCATGCAATGTATTGTATTTTCCTAATAAAACCAGGGTTGTTTTTTTATATATAATATAATACTATATTATATAAATAATTTGAATGATACAAAAGTAGGGTGAAAAATCAGAAAACAAATACTTGCTGTAAAACCAGGGAGTTTTTTGGTAAAAATCTGCTTAAACTGAAAACGAAGGGGCTTAAGTGTCTGTAAAATGATATTATTCCAACACTGAAAAGTAAATATTAAAAATCAAGCACCAGTCTGATGGGGGACAAAGCATTTAAAGAAAACAAGCCTTTATTTAAAACTCTGTTATGGCCATATTCTGCTAACCCTACTCAGGTTGAGTAGTAATGCCTCACTCCACGAGTGGTCCCATTGAAATGAGAGGAACTAACTGCACAGTAAGGGTAGCAGAAAATGGCCCTCTAGTGTTCTATATTTATGATCTCCAGGAGGAAATTCCCTAGCTACCTCTTTGTTCTGACTGGTTTAAGTATTGCTATGAGGCTTACGATCAAAACAAATGTCAGTTCCATTGCAGGGTTAATAACAAGCCTTTATAAGAATTCAGCTCTCCAGCATTATACATACACTGCAGTTTAAAAAGAGCTGATCTTTTATCTGTGCATGGGGATCTGAAAACCTACTCAGTCCCAGAGACAATGCTTGACTCAGATTATGGTATCAAAAATTGTATCATGACCTTAAGGAACAATCCTAGTACCATATCATCTCCTGCTTTTTCTTCAGAAGGGATCAAAGCAAGGTTTAGAGTGAGCTGAACTGGGACTTAGCCATAAACAACAGATCTTTGTGGTGGGTGAGAGGTATTGGGATATTATGCAGCACTAATGGGTCACTAAGATCTAATGAAACACTATTGTGTGGCACATCCATGGGTACTGTCTGCCTTCCATTCATATCCCTAATGGTGGCTGTGGGGATCAGCCAGGCCTTGGGCTCTCTGCTACTCCATGCTACACCCAGCTGGCTATGGCCCCCAAAGGCCATTCACCAGATAGGAGTTGGTGGAGCACAGTGGTCATGCCCCTTCCCATCTGGCAATACTTCTCTCATGCCCCCCTACCCTTGGGGCCAGAAGAGGATGGTGTAGGATCAGATTACAACAGTTCCATGCCTCCCAGACATCGCCATACATCAGATGAATCCCCAGTTGGGGAGATCTGCTGGCTTTCTGCCCCCTTTGTCTAATACAAGGAACACAAAGGGGCTGAAGATTGAGTCATAAAGGCCACAGGATTTTGTGCTCAATTTCACCTTCCTGTGGCGGCTTGTTTGGTTTTTTTTTGGTTGGTTTTTTTTTTTGTGGGGGTGGTGGTGGTGGTGGTGGCTTGTTTTAGCTCCCATCTAGCAACACCTTTCCATAGCACTCTATGGTTAGCATTGGGAAACAGCTAATCTCTTTTCAGTTCAGTAATTGTGATTTAGGCACATTCATTCTCTCCCACATATTTTATGACATTACAAGGCATTAGTGAGAACCAAGCTGTCACACAGCTATTTCTAATACACAGACTCTACAAACAGTCCTGCATCACACACAGTAATTAGTTTCTGGCAATTGGTTTTACTGTTAGAGCCAACAAACAGTGAGTGGGAAGCTGTTTCCATTTAATTCTTGATCAGTGTAAGAAATTCCTCTCTGGTTTTTGGATCTTCTCGCAAGACTCCGAGCATGGTGCTGGTGACAGTCCTGCTGTTCATTTTCTGAACCCCTCGCATAACCATGCACATGTGCCTACAAGGTAATTAGTTAAATGGCCAACCTTAGTTTAATATGTTAATAACCTGCACACTGGGATAACTGGATCTAATTACCATTATGATAATCAGCAATATACTGTGTGACAAGTAGTGCCTTTGATTAATTAAAACATGTCCAAATATTATTGGGAGCCACCAGTTCACTCAGAACTACTGATAGGAGAATCATTCTTGAATTCTATTTTCTTTAAATGTTGTAGTATTTCAAAACAACATTTAGTGAGGGGGGTTGTTTGTTTACAACCATACTTAGTGACTGAAGTTGAAATAAATGAATAAATATTGACAGGAAGCTTAAGCAGATCGTGTTTGAACTATTCTGTCTACGTTCACCAATTTTGCCCTGCAGAACAGCACAAACCGGGCCAATAAAGGTATGTGTACCCTGTAATTAAACACCCATGGCCAGCCTGTGTGAGCTGACTCAGGCTCATGGGACTAGGGCTACGGGGCTCTAAAATTGCAGTGTAGATGTTCAGGCTTGGGGACCCCTTGAGGAGGGAGGGTCCCAGAGCTTGTGCTCCAGTCCAAGCCCAAATGTCTACTCTGCCATTAAACAGCCCCTTAGCCCAAGCCCCTCAAGCCCGAGTCAGCTGACATGGGCCAGTCACAGGTGTTTAACTGCAGGGTAGACATATCCTAAATGTATTGGTGCCAGATGTGACTGGTCCACATGTTAGAATACATTTGGACAATTTTTGGGGTAAGCCTGAAAAAACTATTAAGACTTGTACCAATTTGAGCACACAAAGTGACACACAGTGGAATATGTGCCAAAATCTGTATACCCCACTTTTAGTCACTTTCACTTTACATTGTCACTTCAAGCTAAGTTACCCATACATACCCTGCAGCATTTGTTGGAGTGTGTGAGAAAGGATGATGTTGACAGAGGTCACCATTTCTGATAAGCTAGTATCTGGAGTACTGTAATATTTCTCTATACTTAGAAGTTATCTATCCAGGTACTTAAATTGCCCGATCATCGTGGCATCTGAATACCTCACAGTTATTAGTGAAGGCATCCTGATGTGCCCAGTGAAGAGCAGTGATATCAGGATCCTCATTTTACAGATGGGGAACTGAGCTAGAGAGATTAAATGACTTGTCTAAGGTCCTACAGGAAGTCTGTGGTAGGAACTGAAACGCAACTCTCCCAAGTCTGTTTAGGTAACAATGACATTTCAGATAGTGTGGTAACTGTTCTTAGAGGTTGACTTTAATGGGACTAACAATAATGAATTACTTACGATGCTTCTACAATCACAGCCACTCCGGCAGGTTTCAGAGCCTCAGTAATTGCCAGAGCGATCTGTCTGGTAAGCCGCTCTTGAACTGGAAAGAGAACAGTATGATTTTTCTATATGTCATTGCCACTCTTGGTACTCCTTGCAAATTCGTAAAGAAAATACATTCCTAATGTGCTCTAAATACCGTCCATCAAATTCTCCCACTAGCTAACTAAAATAAAATGAGCCCCTATGCTAGAAATGGTTTTTTAAATTATTTTTTCAATGTGAATTTAGTGCTTGTAAAAAGTGCTGGAATGACAGCTTTGGAGCCCTGAAATCTGTTCTTTATCCAGTGAGCAAATATTTATCCACCTTGATTGCCCGCAGGATTTATAATAGTTAACAAAACCGCCCTCACTCCCTGTGAAACACATTATCCAAAGTCAGTTTTCCGCACACTGCAGAGACTGCTGTCCTCCTTGGCTACCTATCAGAGGTGGCCTATGCGCTGAGTACACTTCCTCATTCTTTCAGAAAACAGGGCCCCAACACATTTCCTATTTCATATGCATAACTGCCCCACTATACCGACCCAGCTGTTGAATTGTAAACACTAAGGTTCTGGACTTAGGAATAGACGCCTCAAGCTTCCAATAAAGTCAATATACTGTTGATGTGTAGGATCAGGCTGCTTTAGTTTGATGTTTTCTGCTTGGTCCCTTGACAGCTTTAACAAATATGCCACACTGATTATGGTCCCAGTTCAGGAGAGTACTTAGGCCTATGCCTTACTTTAAATACATTTACTTCAACAGAACTAGTGCCATAATTAAAATTAGGCACACACTTAAGTACTTTCTTCAGTTGGGCATCATCTAGCTGAAATATAGTTCAGCAGAACAGAGAGATATTATAGAAAGGATACACACCTTGCAGTCTTCGACTAAAGATTTCAACAATTCTGGGGGAGGAAAATGTAAGAATAATAAATATTTCCTCCTGATTTAAACACAAAATTTCAGTTGAGCTTAATAGACTTTCTGGGTATCACAGGTGTTAAAGTAGGATGTTATCTTGGCTATTTAGAAGGCTAAATATAATGTAGTATAAGTGATTTTACATTACAGTATGTAATGTGATTTACATATAGCTGATATTCAGTCCATTTTAGAATACCTTATATATTGAGTATTAATATATTCTACTTTGTACCACTTATTTTAACCAAAGTACCTTATAAATGGATTTAGAATCCCTTGTAGAAAGCATATTTTTTAAAAAAAATTAAGTACTGCCTCAAAAAGATCTTATTTAACCACATTATAATCTATTTTCAATCTGTGGATTATCAGCCTTTGTGTCACATTTGTAAAGCAGCTCTGATCAATCATTAACATGCTGGTGCTCAGAATGCAGAAGACACGATCATAGATTATAACAGGGCTACTACTAGACACTTAATTATAGTCTGCCTATTGACATCAGAACTTTTAAGATGTATAGCCATCAACTTTTACTTAACAAACTCAGCCTGTTAAGTAGAAAAGTGAATTTCATTTATAAAAAAATGTTCCTATACAAAAAGAGGCAGATATCTGAAAACTGCAGGCAACCCTGATATATGCTAACAAAACAAATAAATTAAACCCAAAAGCTAAGGCGGCACCACTTGCAGCAGCTGCCAATAAACATAAAACTGCCAGCCATTGGTTCCTAGCTGAACTATTCACACAAATCCTTAGCCAGGGTTAAGCCCCTCCTTCCTGAGAAGCAATGCCGAAGCACTGCAGCATGCCCACGAGGCTGTTTCATCCAAAGTGGAGAGGCAGTGCCAAAACTGACAGCCCCTCAAAGAGAACGTTCTCCCACTAGCCCCCTTCTATTAGCGGTGATGAGGAGTGCTCTGTATGCACAGATTGAGGGGTCTCAGTGGTTGGGGGGCATTACAAATTCAGCACAATTATGGGATAAAAGGCTTATATCAGCCACAAACGCTTATGCAGTTTCTCTTAGGGTAAGTTATCCTTAAGAATCACAGTGAGGAAATCCAAATTTTCTATTGAGAAGGGTCCTTCTCAGCTCACCTTCATAATCCTGGTTATTGGCTTACATGAACAGTGGAAAATCCTGCCCCCTGGAGTGAGAGGGGATCCCACACCACTGTGAAAGGCAGATCAGAATGCCATACAGGAGTTCCACATCCCTCTGCACGCTTCAGCAGCTCCACAGTAGACTCCATGCACTCCAGTGTGCAGGGCAAGTGGGAACAGGGGATCTGCTACTGCAGAGCCACCAGCCCAAAGGAACCCCAGGGCTTACTGCAGCCCTAAAGCTTCAGTAGTGCCTCTGGAGCAATAACTTTGTTGCTATCATACATCTCAGGGGAAGTTTCCTGTCCCTTTCTCTCTGCAGAGCATCCCAGTACATGGCATCCTCACTTGGGCTGTGCACTGAGAACAGGATTTGGCCTTTACACCTTCACTATAGCATTGCATAGATGCACTTACCTTGCAAGCTTGCTTAGTCCAACCACTTTCTTTACAGGTAAGTATCCAATATGTACCTGCAAATATGAACAGGAGTCTAAGTGCTGAATGATTACTACACACCTGATTCTGCAGGAAAGTTGAAGGTCTGAATAAACTCAGGGCTCTGAGGTGCAATGTACAATGCACAGTCATGACTGTCTGTGAGGAGCCCTAGCCTAGTCAATGGGTCTCCACATTCATAGCAGTCTGCCCACTCCAGTGGAAATTGCAGGATCAGGGCTCCCAGAACCTAAACCTGCCGGCTTCAGGCCTGATCTTTCCTCTAGTGATGTCAATGGGAGTTTCAGTGCTGCTTTTAATGGGAGCAGGACTGGATCCTTAATGCAGACAAAGTGCCCTGTGATGTCAGACCTGCACCATGTAGTAGATGGAAAAGGTGCATATGTATAGATCAGTGGCTCTCAAACTTTTTTACTGGTGACCCCTTTCACATAGCAAGCCTCTGAGTGTGACTCCCCCCCTTATAAATTAAAACACTTTTTATATATTTAACACCATTATAAATGCTGGAGGCAAAGTGGAGTTTGGGGTGGAGGTTGACAGCTTGCAACCCCCTGAGGGGTCCCGACCCCCAGTTTGAGAACCCCTGGTATAGATGCTGTGTAGCTTATGGGCATATGTAGAGCAAGTAGATTTATTGGTAAGGAAGAAGACGACAGTCGTTCCTGTTGTTGTACATTCCAAACAGTTTGAGCTCTCAAGAATTATCAGTCTTCATGGAAAAAGTGTTGGAGAGAGGCACGAGAAGGGAAAGCAGCAAGTAGGAGAGGAGGTTTATTGAGAGAGAGAGAGAGTGAAGCAGGAGAAAGGAAAGAAGGAGATTGTTACAGGAGAAAAAGCAATGTGGAAGGGAGGAAGATGGGGCTGGGAAGTGGCAGGAGTAAGATACATGGAACTATTTATTTATTTAATCTTCATTCTAGCAGGCCCCTGCATTGGGAGCTTTGGTTGTACAATGATTGCCAGTTTGGGATGCTGAGTGCAATCACTTTTAAGGAGTTTAAGTTGTGTTTGGAAGAGACTTCAGGAAAAATTTCCCTGTGCATACTCAGACAAGCTTAATCCCATATATCTATGCAGGCAATGCCCCCCCTCACAAATCAGCTTCAGTGGATATTTAGTGTGTAAGGGGCAGGAATCCTAGTTTTCCATGATTAAAAAAATCCAAAATTCTCCAATTTAAAAAAACATAAAAATCTGTGTTTTTCCACAATTAAAATGAAATGCTGCACTTTAGTTTCCCTAGCTACAATTTATATAGGTATCAGCTGAACACGTTTTACTGATATATTTACAATTTTAAAGCAAGTTCCAAGCCTACCAGCGCCATCAATCATTATAATAAAATCATCCAGTCACAGTGTATTGTTTCTTTATTGTTGTTGATGGCCCTGCTGTTTCAACCTCTTCTTTTCATTGTTTGTTTAGTGCTTTCCATGTGTTCTACAATTGTCTGCCTTTGAACATAATTTACAGCCTTGCTGCATACAGTACAGAACAGCACATCACCATGAACGTGAAATTTGTCCTTGCCAAACTTAGTGACACGGGCTTTAGGGGTGATTTTTAAAGCTTTTTGGCATTTTTTCATACGTTTAATTACTCACAGCTGGAGGCTGAAGTGAACTCAGTAATAATGGGGGATTTCAACTATCCCCATATTGATTAGGTACATGTCACCTCAGGGCGGGATGCAGAGATAAAGTTTCTTGACACCTTAAATGACTGCTTCTTGGAGCAGCTAATCCTGGAACCTACAAGAGGAGAGGAAATTCTTGATTTAGTCCCAAGTAGAGCTCAGCAGCTGGTCCGAAAGGTGAATATAGCTAGACTTCCTGGTAATGGGATCATAATAAAATTAAATTTAACATCCCCATGGTGGGGAAAAACAGAAATTAAAAGGTACAATGCCAAATGTGAAATCCCTGCAAGCTGCATGGAAACTTTTTAAAGACACCATAATAGAGGCTCAACTTAAATGTATACCCCAAATTAAAAAAACATAGTAAGAGAACCAAAAGTGCCACTGTGGCTAAAAAACAAAAGTAAAAGAAGCGGTGAGAGACAAAAAGGCATCCTTTAAAAAGTGGAAGTTAAATCCTAGTGAGGAAAATAGAAAGGAGCATACACTGGCAAATGAAGTGTAAAAATATAATGAGGAAGGCCAAAAAAGAATTTGAAGAACAGCTAGCCAAAGACTCAAGAAGTAATAGCAATTTTTTTGTTAAGTACATCAGAAGCAGGAAACCTGCTAAACAACCAGTGGGGCCACTGGACGATCAAGATGCTAAAGGAACATTCAAGGATGATCAGGCCGTTGCAGAGAAACTAAATGACTTCTTTGCATCAGTCTGAGGATGTGAGGGAGATTCCCTAACCTGAGCCATTCTTTTTAGGTGACAAATCTGAAGAACTGTCCCAGATTGAGGTGTCATTAGAGGAAGTTTTGGAACAAACTGATAAACTAAACAGTAAAGTCCTGTGGCACCTTATAGACTAACAGATATATTGGAGCATAAGCTTTCATGGGTGAATACCCACTTCGTCAGATGCATGACAGTAAACAGTAATAAGTCACCAGGACCAGATGGTATTCACCCAAGAGTTCGGAAGGAACTCAAATGTGAAATTGCAGAACTACTAACTGTAGTTTGTAACCTATCATTTAAATGAGCTTCTGTACCAAATGACTGGAGGATAGCTAATGTGATGCCAATTTTTAAAAAGGGCTCCAGAGATGATCCCTGCAATCGCAGGCCGGTAAGCCTGACTTCGGTACCGGGCAAACTGGTTGAAACTATAGTAAAGAACAAAATTGCCATAGAGACATAGATTAACATAATTCATTGGGGAAGAGTCAACATGGTTTTTGTAAAGAGAAATAATGCCTCACCAATCTACTAGAATTCTTTGCGTGTTGACCCCCTCATGTGGGCAAAGAGCATCCAGTGGACATAGTGTACTTAGAGTTTCAGAAAGCCACCTCACTGTTTACCCCCAAAAGCCTTTGACAAGGTCCCTCACCAAAGGCTCTTGAGCAAAGTAAGCTGTCATGGGATAAGAGGGAAGGTCCTCTTATGGATTGGTAACTGGTTAAAAGATAGGAGACAAATGGTAGGAATAAATGGTCAGTTTTCAGAATGGAGAGAGGTAAATAGTACTGTCCCTCAGGGATCTGTACTGGGACAAATCCTATTCAACATATTCATAAATGATCTGGAAAAAGGGGGTAAACAGTGAGGTGGCAAAATTTGCAGCTGATATAAAACTATTCACGATAGTTAAGACCCAGGCAGACTGCGAAGAGCTACAAAAGGATCTCTCAAAACTAGGTGACTGGGCAAGAAAATGGCAGATGAAATTCAATGTTGATAAATGCAAAGTAATGCACATTGGAAAACATAATCCCAACTATATATATAAAATGAGGGGGTCTAAATTAGCTGTTACAACTCAAGAAAGATCTTGGAATCATTGTGGATAGTTCTCTGAGAACATCCACTCAATGTGCAGCAACAGTCAAAAAAGCAAACAGAATGTTGGGAATCATTAAGAAAGGGATAGATAATAAGACAAAAAATATCATATTGCCTCTATATAAATCCATGGTACTCCCACATTTTGAATACTGCATGCAGATGTGGTCGCCCCATCTCAAAAAAGATATATTGGAATTGGAAAAGGTTCAGAAAAGGGCAACAAAAATAATTAGGAGTATGGAACGGCTTCCATATGAGGAGAGATCAATAAGACTGGTACTTTTCACCTTGGAAAAGAGACGACGGGGGTGGGTGTGTGTGAATATAATAGAGGTCTATAAAATCATGACTGGTGTAGAGAAAGTAAATAAAGACGTGTTATTTACTCCTTCTCATAACACAAGAACTAGGAGTCACCAAATGAAATTAACAGGCAGCAGGAAGGAAATATTTTTTCACACAACTCTCAGTCAACCTGTTGTGAAGGCCAAGACTATAATAGGGTTCAAAAAAAAGGAACTAGGTAAGTTCAGGGAGGATAGGTCCATCAATGGCTATTAGCCAGGATGGGAAGGCATGGTGTCCCTTGCCTGTTTACCAAAAGCTGGGAATGGGCGACGGGATGGATCACTTGATGATTGTCTGTTCTGTTCATTCCCTCTGGGGCACCTGGAATTGGCCACAGTCAGAAGACAGAATAGTGGGCTAAATTGACCTTTGGTCTGACCCAGTATGGCCGTTCTGATGTTAAATTTGAGATGCATTAAAATATGAACCCCTTTATGCTGCTGAGTAACTTATATGCGCCAGAAGCAGTTTATTGGAGATGTTTAGCTATGTAGATTTAAAATGCATTCAAAAATCAACCACAAGAGGGGCAGGTTACATGCACTGAAAAAGTGAAACTGCTACTTTCAGTAAAATTTAGTTAATAGTTAATACATTTTTAGTTTTCCACAAAATGTAAAAACTAAAGATTCTCTGTAAAAATGCATATTCCATGTTTTTCTGCAACAAATGGATTTCTAGGATCCCTGCTAAGGAGCCTCTCCAAGGGTAATCAATTTCCTATGACCATATTGTAGAAAATATGGCTCTTCTTTCCTGACGCTAATATGCTTCATACTGCAGATGCAGTTAGTCCACAAAATAAATCCTCTACTTATCACCTCAAAATGCCCACATCATAGTTGGCATATTTTAAAACTCTTCCTAAGAATGACTATTCTGGATTCTACAGGACTACACTGGCTATGAGCAACAACCCACACCTTTTCAAAACACATTTTATTTCCCTTTATTCAGTAGAACACCCAAGACCTCTGAATGACAAATATTTGCTATAAGCCAGATGGATAACTACCTTGCCAAAGAAGGGTACCAAGTGGTGCTCACAAAGGGAAAACATATCAATATCCTTAACGATCACCATTTCATTATGGTCTTCATCAAAGATTGCATCATTGAGTATATCTGAAAGGACAAGATGAGCAGTTAATGAAAGATTCTACACAGGATTCTATCCTAAATAGCGTTACGCATGTACTGCAATTGATACATACTTTCCTAAGCACAAAACAAAATCTGATGGGAGAGAGAAAAGCACAACCCCAAACCTTTTAAAAATAGTTTTAATATGGACATATTCTTAGCTGAAATGCAATGGTTGTATAGAACTGAAAGCATATTTAAAAAAATCAGTTCTAAGTACAGGTGGAATCCTACACTCAACTCGCACACCCCATCTTACATGCATAAAAGTAACTTTATACACAGGTGTCATCCAGTGGGCTTCAGCCCTGCCAAGCAGTTCTTACTTTTTATGCAGTTCTTACTTTTTGGGGCCTACTGAACAGGGCCGGCTCCAGGCACCAGCCCACCAAGCTTGTGCTTGGGGCGGCACCTGGAGGGGGGCGGCACGGCGCTCCGGCCGCCGGGGAGAGCGGGGCCAGGGCCGGGCTCGCCGCCCTCCCCCCGGCGCTCTGGCCGCCCTCCCCCCTGACGTCCTCCCCCCAGCCGCCGAGGGGAGAGCGGAGCCCCCGCCGGGGCTCCGGCCACCCCCCCCCGTGGGGGGGAGGGGGGGGCGGCCGGAGGCTTTTTTGCCTGGGGCGGCAAAAAAGCCAGAGCCGGCCCTGCTACTGAATGGTCCCAGCTCCCAGTCACAGGCAGGGTGAAGGGAGCACTGATCACAGCGCATGCCTATAAATAGAAAGAGGACAGCACCCACTGTTTAGGTGTATATGAGCTTATTTCCTAATAAACTAGTATAGAATGTTATCTGTTTGGAGAAGATGAGTCCCTAGTACACAAATTCTTTATCAAATCTGTTCTTCAGAAGCTTATTTGTTTATGTTCATTTGAAAGAGAAAAGTCTAAACACCGAAGATGAGAAAAAATTGTCATCACAGAGACCAGCTCCTATTGTGGATATTAAGATACAGAATAGAGAACCAGAAAAATACAAAATGGGGGAAAATGTAACTAATATACATGTCAACAGTGGAAAAAGAAAAGTTTAGGATAAAAATCCCTGAAAGGTAAAACTGCAATTGATTCTTACTCCTGGATATAAGTGTTTGCATAACTTCACTTCTGCGAATAGTAACATTAAACTTATTTGCACACCCCCCCAAAATGTTTGCAGGCGCAGGGCCTTATTTTACAAAATTAAGGTAATAAAGATACTATTTAAGTTTAAATTTTATTAGTATACCTCCAGGAATAATTCATACACAACCATCGAGCCTGCTGCCACTTGCCTTCCCCCTCCCTCTTTTTTAACTGATGCTCAAGCTGAAATTCTTGTTTCCTGTTATTTGTATGGCACTAGTGCAAAGGAGCCCGGGTCCTGGACCAGGACCCCATTGTGCTAGGCGCGGTACAAACATAGCACAAAGTGGCAAATTAGTATTCTATGAGTAATATACCTGATTCTGCTCAGATTCATTTATTTGAAAATTACTTCCCCCTTCTTCCTCCCCCTTATACATGTGAACACCATCCTGAAGCTGGAGAGTAAAATGGAGAAAATTCCCTGTTTTTAATTCCCACATTTCACTGATAGGATATTTCATACAGTCAAGTTTATGAGACTGGGAAGGGTTTTGAAGGTTTACAGAGGTGAAGGCTGTTAAATGCAAGAACTGAAACCCACAGAGCACCTTCCAGGAATGTGAGAATCTGCCCCCTTAATGAAGTGAAAAATGAAGTGTGATTATAGCGCCAGGATATCAGAGAGATAAGGTGGGTGAGGTAATATCTTTCATTGCACAGGTGCCAACTTTTTTCTGCACCAGTGGGTGCTCGCGCCCCCGGCCACGGCCCCGCCCCAACTCCACCCCTGCCCCAAAGTCCCTGCCCTAACTCTGCCCCTCCCTGCCCCTATTGGACCCCTCCCCCGCCTCTTCCCCCAAGCACATCATGTTCCCCTTCCTTCCCCCTCCCTCCCAGGCTTGCCACGCAAAACAGCTGTTTCACGGCGCATGCTCTGGGAGGGAGGGGGGAGAAGCAGGACAGGGCGGCGTGCTCAGGGGAGGAGGCGGAGCGGAGGCGAGCTGGGGCAGGGGGGGGGGGCAGAAAGCAGCCAGTGGGTGCAGAGCACCCACCAATTTTTCCCCATGGGTGCTCCAGCCCCGGAGCACCCACGGAGTCAGTGCCTATGTTTCATTGGACCCACTTCTCTTGGTGAGAGAAACAAGCTTTGGAGCTTACACAGAGCTCTTCTTCAGGTCTGGGAAACTTATTCACAGTGTCAGCTAAATACAAGGTGGAAGAGATTGTTTAGGATCATTAGTTAAAATGTATTTCAAGGGGCCAGTCAAGGTGAAGTGGTCCATTAACCCTCCAGTTGAGGGAAGCACCTGGGGGAGGAAGGGGTTATTAGTGGGTTACAGATTGTTGTAATAAGCCATAAATCCAGTGTTTCTAGTCCCTGACTTTTAGTGCCTAGCAGAGTTATGAATTTAAGCTGCCAGGCTCCTTTTTTGAAAGTGTTGTGCAGGTTTCCTTTGAGGATGAGGACTGAGGGATCAGATATAGACACGCTGGATTTGTGGCTTATTACAACAATCTGTAACCCACTACTCTCCCCCCGCCCCAGCTGCCTTTTCCCCTCCCTTTCCCCCCTATGACTGGAGGGATGTTAATAGGCCACTTCACCTTGAATGATCTGTTCCACCTTGTGCTTAGCTCTGACCCACTGAGTCAGTTTCCCAGGCCTGAAGGAGCGCTTGGTGTAGCTGAAAAGCTGGTCTCTCTCACCATCAGCCCTGGGTCCAATACAAGCTATACCCTCACCCCCCTTGTCTCTGGAGGAGGGGTGGAAGACAATGAAGCAGCAGCTGGGAGGAGAGGCTCCAGCTGAGGGACTTTGGTCTCCATGAGCAGGGAGGCAGAGACCAGGGGCGCTTGCACTTTCCCCTCCATAGAAGATCAGGGTCGGAAGAGACCTCAGGAGGTCATCTAGTCCAACCCCCACAACCTTCACAGGCAGGCGTCGGCAAAGCGCATCCCCGCGGCCAGCAGGACTCACCCTCGATGGTTTCTTGGTAGCCTTTCGTGAGAAACTGCATGGCTTTGGCAGCCCTCCTGGGCGTCTGGAGCAGCCCCTGCCTGGCAGGGTTCTCGCCCAGCCCCTCCAGGATGCTCAGGTAGGCGTCCTCCAAGGCAGGCAGCTCGCCGCCCTCGGCCGCCTCCTCCCGGCCGCGCTTCTCCGGGCGATACTGCACCAGGGCCCGGCGCATCTCGGCCGACAACAGCTCGCTGTAGCCATTGCAGCAGGGGCGCGGCATGGCCCCGCCGTGGGGGCGCGGCAGCTCCTCGCCGGCCGCTTGGCACTCCATGCTGCGGGGCAGGCCGCGGGGAGGCGCCGTGCGGTGCCTGAGGCTGCGGGCCGCTATTTATCCCCGCTGCCTCGCCACGGCTATTTCCCCCGCTCAGCAGGAGACGTCCTCGGGGCTGTCAGCTGGGCAGGCTCCTCTGAGCGGCCATTGTCCCCGGCTGCCCCTGTGCCCGGCGGGCAGAGCCCATCTGACCTGCCGCCAGTAATCAGAGGACACGGGTGCTAGTCACGCTCCACGCTCCTAATGCGCCCGCTTTCCAGGGCCCCAGGACCGTAACCCAGCCGTGAACTGGTACATATCCGCCCTGCTCCTTCCCTCCCGCTTGGGGGTGCTTCCCTGGGGCGCTGCTGGCCCCTCTTCCTGGCCGAGGGGGCAGCAAAGCAGGAGGATACAGCTGGTTCCTTGTCCCCAGCTCCTGATTTGTGGTTCCCAGGTCCTTATTGCACGGTCCAAACTAGGCACAATACATCAGCATGGGATCTTATACAATCACATTCCATCACATTTCTGTGGTAAAAAATTTAAATGACGAGCCAATTCGGTATTCATTCAGTAATCAAGGAGTTGGGTGGGGTGTGTCTGACTGTAAGTATAATGTGTCATTCAGGTCACCCCAAATGACCCCTTCCCCACAACCATCAGATTTTGCTGAAGGAGCTGGGACATGCTACTCCATGACCCAAAGCTTGGTTCCTGCACAATATGCTGCCCAGGGCTGCCCAGAGGAATCAGGGGGCCTGGGGCAAAGCAATTTCGGGGGAGCGGACATAAAAAAGGGCGCCACCCACTGCAGCGCTTGTACTCACCGGATGGCGCTCCGAGTCTTCGGCGGCAGTTCAGCGGCGGGTCCTTCACTCATTCCGGGTCTTCGGCGGCACATATAATAGCCCCACCTCCTTTCCTTTTTAATTCCAAAATTCTATCATAGAAATGCCAGCCCTCAGTATGACCAAGTTTGTGGAAACTTACAAAATATGTATTGTATGTTATCCCAGCATCTTTGTATCTACAATGACACCACCTTTGTTTTAATAAACTCTACTGTTTATGCAAATAATTTTGGTGACTTCTATTGAACTAATCAATATTTGAAACATTACGTTAAATATGAATGCTATATTCAAGTTACATGGACAAGTGCTACAGAGAAGGCAGATAAAGTATTTTTCTGGGATAGAGGCATTTCATATTTATCTGAATAGTCAGCAAATGGTATTTGAAAAAATTCCGGTCACTATTTTGAGATGCATCCACCAAAATGCACCTTGTTTCCTTTCAACTTACTATCATGCACAGAAATCGCTGATGGAAATAGCCACAGGTGAAATTTTTGAATCTTTCTATGATCAGACTTTACTGCAAGTGGAATGAGTAAGATGCATGGCTCACCACTGATGAAATGACGTGTATTTACCTGACATAATCCATTGCATTTGTTCACTTTGACTCTGAAATTGTGAAATAAGAAGTTACTATTCAGTATAATAAAAAAAATTGAGCAATTAACTGAGCAATTGTTACTCTTGTCGGTGCTGCCCATTAGTGATATCCCCAGGGACAGGAGTATGTGCAGTGGAGTGTCTTCTTTTGGCTGGGTTTTACGTTGGTTTTTTATTATTTAAGTATATCTGTTGCTATGTGTTTGTTAGAGAAGTCAAGGCCAAAGAAATGAGCCTTGCAGGTGGTGAGGTTTGTGATGATGCCTTAGTTCCTGAAGGAGGTCATTCCACAGTCTGGGACCAGTCGTTCTTCCCCCCCCCCCCCAAAAAAAAGTTTGTCTCCCATACAGATAAGCTTTGCCCTTTGTGACATTCCCCTCTGGTGTCATCTGGACCGGTGGTCTGCTAGGTCACTCCAATCCTTGACTCTGGGAGCCAGCCTTACCCTGCTCTGCTGGGTAACCCCCACTCCTGGGCTGTTCACGCACAGCCTCTGGCATGTAAGCTGCTTCGTCTTGCAGTGTCCAGTTATGCCCACTAGACGCTGCAAGCTTATATGAGTTCATCAATTTAACAAAGAAATTGATGTGTACCAGGCTTGTTATCCCAAGGGGAGCCTCTGACATGCTTTAAACCAAACACACCGCTTCAGGTAGACTAAACAAACAAATTTATTAACTACAAAGATAGATTTTAAGTGATTATAAGTCAAAGCACAACAAGTCAGATTTGGTCAAATGAAATAAAAGCAATACGCATTCTAAGCTGATCTTAACACTTTCAATGCCCTTACAAACTTAGATGCTTCTCATCACAGGCTGGCTGGTTGCTCTTCAGCCAGGCTCTCCCCTTTGATCAGCGCTTCAGTCGCGTGGTGTGGTGCCTGTAGATGTAGGTGGAAGAGAGAGAGAGCACGGCAAATGTCTCTCCCTTTTATCATGTCCTTTCTTCCCTCTTGGCTTTGCCCTCCGCCCTTCAGAATCAGGAGAGCATTACCTCATCGCAGTTCCAAACTGAACAAAGGAAGGGGGGTGACTCCCTCGAGAGTCTAAGAGATTCTTTTGTTGCTGCCTAGGCCAGTGCCCTTTGTTCCTGTGAGGCTGGGCTGGGTTTGTCCCATACCTGCCCTGATGAGGTGTGAACTGCCTCTCTGCTCTTGGAGAGTTTTTTCCTGGGCTTATTTTAAGCCGTGAGGATACATTTTCAGCCTCATAACTACATACATGAAATGATAACCTATAACATTACTGTAACAATGATGCTCAGTGCATCATGAGCCTTCCGAAGACACCTGACATGACAAACTTTGCATTGGATACCACACAATCATTTTACAAGAATGAACATGGGCGTGCTAGATGTTCCCCCGAGGTACAGAGCGTCACACCCTTATCCTAGAGCAGTGGTTCCCAAACTTTAACAACCCATGAACCCCTTTCACTAAAATGTCAAGTCTCGCAAACCCCCTCCTAAAAATGAATATTTCCAGGGATTTTCTCCTTTAGCTGAGTATAAATTAGAAAAGCAGTGATCTTGGAAATATAAAATTGGTTTTTAGGACATGCTGATTACACACTATGTATTATTAATTATTATTTATCATAACAGTATTTTTATTACATTATGAAAATGGCAGCACTCTTTCAAGATCTCACTTTCGTCACTTGTATCACTTTGAATAAGCCTGTTATAATAAAAGGCTTGTAGGCTTCATCAAGGAGTATCAGACGTGAAACAGCATGAAGGGATTTAAGAAGCCAACTCAGAGTTCCTCCTACACAAGCATTCAGGTCTTGAACAGTCCAGGCAAACAATGCACGTTACAACAAAGCTTAAACTTGTTCTTCATAATCATTTTAAGAACAACACTAGCTGCCTATTTAATTTTAAAAACATCAAAAAATATCCACCTCCCTTTGCATTTCTTATAAGGAGTCTTAAAGTTTAAAAAATATCCACCTCCCTTTGCATTTCTTATAAGTAGTCTTAAAGTTTAAATCTCAGTGTGATCGATATGCTTGCTTTGATCTGCTTAGCTCTTGGAAGTCCAGGGGCTCCGGGCTGTGTCCCTAGGCACAGCTCTGTCCGCCATTAGGGAATTTTTTCCCGAGAACCCCCTGTAACATTTTGCGAACCCCCAGGGGTTCATGAACCCCAGTTTGGGAACCACTGTCCTAGAGCGTTCCATTGTGCCTGAGAAGCAGTGATATTGACCATGGAATTTGTTCCGGAGCTTAGGACCTTTATTTATTTATTTTTTTAAAGATATCCTGGGCTCAGGCCATTGAGTGCCTTGAAAATAAGGACGGAGACCTTGAACTTGATTTGAAATTCCACGTGAAGCAGTATAGAGAGTGGAGGATAGGTTTGATGTGTTCGGAGTAGCTTGTGTTGCTGAGGAGATACACAGCACTCTTATGGAGTTTCCTAAATGCTAAAAGCTTCATGCCCAGGTATATTGCATTGCTATAGTCCCACTGAGAAGCAATGAAGGCCTGAATAACTGAAGCCATGTCCTTGCTCACTAGATTGGTATGGCATCTCCTAATCAACCAGAGAAGGCAGAAAGCATTACTTGCAGCTGCTGCTATGGGAGAATTCAGCATCAAAGAGGAATACAAGAGTACTCCTCTTGTATGGATCCAAGTGGCTAATTGTGGATGTGCACCTTTAGCCAAAGGAGACCGCATTGTGCCTGCAAACTCTTATGTTACACTGCTCTACAGCCAAAATGCTTCTGAAATAAATGTAGTCAA
>NW_020664471.1:10006649-10025658 GCF_002925995.2 Terrapene triunguis
CTCTGAAGCAGACGACTTCTCAAAAATTGTAGACCAGTGTTATCTATGCTGATGGGAGAACTGCTCCCCTCAGCATGGGTAGTGTCTACACTGAAGTGCTGCAGCGGTGCCGCTGTAACGTTTCAAGTGTAGACTAGCCTTAAGTCTCAGTATTCAGTTCCCATCCTTGCAAACAGGGAGGGAATAACCACTCAGAGACTTCAAACACTGATTCTGTTCAAAGCCCCAAGGGTCTCAGTGTCAAGGCCTTCTCTGAGACACAGACAGACCTGTCTCACCTGGCCAGTTCAGGGGCCCATAGCCCAGCCACACAACCCTCATGGAGAACAAATAATCTATAGAACAAAGAAAACACTCACCAGGTCCCTCTGCCCACAAGCATAGAATCCACAGCTTCACCCTCTGACCCTCCCCCTGTAACATTCTGTGCCACAGAGTAACACTCTGCACCCCATATTCACCACAGTGATATAATTATGACATGTTTTGTACAAAGGATGTCTTGTGAGGTATTTAAAAAGTTTTAATCTGTTGAACATTAATATTCTATTAAGTTGTATGTGCTAGCATTGTATATGAAGTTATGAAGTTTTGATATGTATGTGCCACTGAAACATGTTGTGAGGTTGGAAACACCCACAATAAAGAGGCCAAACAACGTTGATGGCCCATTGAGGAGAATACAAACACACAAGGATTACCCCAGGAACTGTGTACAATGGAAACCTCTCAGAGATAGCACATACCCAAGGGAGACTGTTTGACTAATGTCACAGCAAAAGATTTTTCCAGCAAGTTGGAAGAAGATATAAAAGGGGGAAGTGGCATCATGACTGGGCCTCACTCCCCTACAACAACACACCTGAAAACTCCTTAGGAAAAAAGATTGAACTGGGGAGGTGCTGGTCCCAGGCGGGAAGGAAGGATTGCTGCCTGTGTATGTAACAGTTGTAACTTGCTTGTACTACCTAACAGGGTAAGACACTCCTTGATTCAAATCCTGTCTAGTGTATAAGACTTAGACTGCAGTTTTGTTTATTTCTTAGGTAATCTTCCTTGATCTGTACACTATTACTTATAATCACTTAAAATCTATCTTTCTGTAGTTAATAAATCTGTTCTATATTTGTACCTAAAACAGTGTGTTGTTTAAAATGCTAAAGGGAAATCTGTTCAGGAGCAAGGGTTGGTGCATTGTCCTCTCCTCACTGAGGGAGAGGTGGGCTGGCTAATTACTTTACACTGGTCAGGATTTTGACCAGGGTAGGATAGGGGTGCAAGGCTAGGGAGCTGTGGGGGAATAGGTTAGAGCCTCTATTGTTGATTCATGAGTAACTCAGCTGGGTGTGGCCGCTGCTTGTGAATGCTGGTGTGAGTGCCAGCTTGGAGAGCCTTGCAGCTTGTCACAGTGCCACAGTGTGAGAGTGAGCCCAGGCTGGTGAGACAGGGCTCAATAGTACCCCAGTTTCAGGTTGCATCCTGGGAATATTCATCACACCCCCATTTGCAGCTCCTGTTACCTTGCTAAAGGGTGCAAGTGTGTTTGGGGGTGGGGAAGGGCTGGTGACATGAACCACAATTTTTTGCAAAGAAAACGTTTCAAGTAAGGGATTTCCATGCCTCAGATACATCAGGACAATTTAATAGTTGTGGGGACGTGTCACCTGAAGTAACCTGATACTTATATTGTTACATAGAGCCAGTCAAAATCCACTTCCTTATTCAATCACTATTTACAATACAGAAGAGGGGTGGGAGCATGACGTGTGGCAGTGTATTGCTCAAGAATGAAACTTTGGGTCAGTAAGTGGCATATCCAAGCTCCTTCACAGCAGTCTGACTCTCACAGGGATGTCACTTGGGATGACCGGAGACTTATTTTATTCCATACAGCCACCCAAAACCCAGCTTCCTATTCAAGCCCTATGTATGAAAGTGGGGTTGTGAGGGGCAGAGGTGCATTTTGCAGCCTATTGCCAGGAACAAAGCCTTAGGTTGGCAAGTGGCATGTCCCACCTCCTTCACAGTAGTTGCAGGGATGTTTCACTTGGGTGACCCAAAACTTATTTTGTCACTTACAGTTGGTCAAAACCCAGCTCCTCATTTGATTATTTAATTAATTAATTAAGTAATTAGTAATTTACATTTTTATCACATTGATTTGATTACATTTCTAAAAATGTAATCTTACATTGATATATTTGTATATAGTTTTGGCCTTTGAAAAGGAACTGGGAACCACAAATAAGGAGCTGATATCATGAATAAAGAACTGGGAATAAGGAACAAACTTCAACCTCTTTAGCAACGGAAACTTCTTGAACAGGGCATAGTCTCTCTTTTATCAGGATAAACCCATGAAAGGGAGGATATTTCCTTTCATTGATTTACTGCTTTATCAGATGGACCTTTTAGAGAAGATAAACTGTGACTTTAATTTAGCAGGGTTTGTCCAGCTTTTCAACAGCTGTATTGTTCATACCAACAGTAACTCATCATTGATGTAAGAGTGATTCACTTGTCAGATTGATCAGGGCATCATTGCACATCTAGGATTGTTTTAATTTGCACATTTGTATTTTACTTTGTTTTATTCTTAAATCAGTTTAGTATCTTTTTAAAATGAAGTTCACTGCTAATCTGTTTTTATGGCTAAAGGGCCAGCTGGTATAAATCACCATAGCTCCTCTGAAATCAATGGAGCTATGCAGTTTTACATCAGTTAAACATCTGACCCAACCAGTAGATAATTTGGGTGCTCTTTCTGATTTTGTCATTCACCAAACATTTGGCAATATTGGTTAATAAGTAAAATATTGGCTTTAAAAAATCAGAAATATACCTCTTTGAATGCATTGCCCTTGAAAAAGTTCCCAGATTCAATGTAGATTAACACAACATATAGTATACATCAGAAGTGTTTCTTTGGTGGCGATCTGCACAAGGGACATTTACTAGAAGGTTTGTCAGGTGAAATGAAAAGCTCTTTCAGTGGCAAAGTTAGAGTTTGCAATGGGTGGGGTCACTATGTAAATAAGTAACCCATGCAAATGTCGTTATAAATTAGCTTCATTTTTATGAATGACTTGCACAATATCAAATGTGTTGCACAGCAATCGTTTTTGAGATCCTAGCAGTTTTGCAAAGTAGCCACTTGTATTTTCTATCAGTTTGTAAGTGTCTTGGGTCAACTCTCAATGCTAAACGTCAAAGTTAGTGCCTTCAGATGGGCCTCAGCCACTGTAAGACGTCAGTAACCTTTCATGTAAACCCAAGTTTTGTTCTTTTCTGTGCAGGTTCTTATACCACACTCATCACCATAGTATCGGAGCACCTTCCAACAGTGCATTGAGTGATTGGCTAACATCTGTCATGTGTGGTTTCTCTCTGACTTGGGGAGAACTGTGTGCGCAATGGAATGATTTGCTCTGGTTTTATTTTGTTTTTAGAAGAGGAAAAAGTATGAGGAAAGTGGAATATGTGGATATTGTAAAAAAATTCTGCTTCATGCTGAGGCAGAGTTTCTGTAATGTTATTAGGAATGGACTCCTTTTGTTGCCAATATCTCTTTCTCTGCTGGTACCTAAAACAGTTTTGATGTTTATCATTAGGTAAATATGGCAAGTAGTGGCTAACTAACTGATCGAGTTCACTGTAATTTGCTGAAATATTTAGGCAGCAAACCCATAAAACAGAGGCACTTTTTTTTAAAACTGTAAGCTCTAACTTAGTCATTTAGCTACATGAGGAAATCTTCCAGAAATAGAATAAATAGTGCAGTTCTGTGATTTTGATGAACAGGATGTGATGGTACATTCTATCAGTGTTGTTATTACTTGACAAAACCATAGGCTAATGTCACTTTGCATTTCTTTACTTTTGTAGAGTTTGTTGAATAAGTCCTCATTTTGATATCAGGCTTGAAAGATCTGATCCATCGTTTTAGTATAGTTGTTGGCTGCAAATAAATCTGTAGCAGTGCCCTGTTGTCTACTCTCTCTCAGAAACTGCTTCAAGAATCTGAGTATTATTATAAATTCTATGTCCTGTAAAGCATGCATCTCCTAGTGTATTCCAACCTTTCATGTGGAGCAGGTCAGACCAGGAGGGAATAATACAAAATGTTTCCCCCTCAATACCCTTTTGTTTGTTTGTTTTTTCAATTGAAATCTGAAGGAAAAATGTTGACATTTTGAATTTCAAAAAAAGTTAGCCTGCTCTGTAACTGGTTGGAAAAATGAAGAAAAAAGTTTAATGACACTTCCTGCCCTGCCTTCTCTTTCCAAATTCTCTTTTCTTCGGGGGGCAGAGGGGGGAAAGGGTGGTCAAAATTCAAAATTTTGATGAAATGTTTTGATGAGCTCTATCTGCATATCCTCCAAAATAGCCGAAACACATGGATACAAGTATGGAAAATGACAGCATCATGTTGATCATCCCACTGAATGTCAGTAAATATGTGAAACCATTCACTTGCTGTACCATCAGAAGCACTGTTGACATGACGTTCCAGACAGGGTATTCTTTTGGCTGAGATGAATGCTATTGTGGTTGCAATTTTACCCCATAGGTTATGAATGGAAGGAATCTCACTCTCTGTACTGACCACAGAGTTTACACCGTGATTTAAATAATGGTTCTGTTCAAAGCCCTCCCCCCAAAAATATTGTGCAGCTGGGTCTTCCTGTGTTGAGAGCCTGAACTACAGCAAAACATCCACTGAATGCACAAGCTCCACCAAAACTCAAACCCAGATGTCTGAGATCATGCTATATGGTTCCAAGCTCAGTCATTATTTTTTCTGCTCTGCCTCGGCCAACCATACCAATGATTTCTGTAAACTGAAGAAAGCTCCCTCTGATAATATTTTTATGCAAGAACCTTAAGCAAAGGGTCATTTGTTCCTTTTCCCCATTGTCCATGGTTTTAATAGCAGTCACACTCTCAAACAGTCAATTGCTGAAAGTGTTTCTTAAGCATATCTATTATTTCTTGACTAATATGCTAATACTATATGATTTTGAATAACTTTGCTTATTGACTGCACATATTTGGAACCATATTTTAGGTGGTTTCTGAACTATTTGTCACCAGTGTGAAAAAATACATGAAAAATCCTTCATTCTGAGTTGGGTTATTCCCTAAGGCAGGACTGTTATCTCTGTGACAACATAACAGTGCCACACAGACTCCAACACCTTGTTGCCACTATTGAAATGCCTATGTAAGTATTTATGCACAGTGCAATAGCTTCAACAGCAGAGACTGAGAGCAATCTACCCCAGCATACCCATAGCCCAATGGCTAGGGAACATTCCTGACAGGGCAGGGGAGAGACCCATATTCAAATCCCTTTGCTGCAGTGGGGGCACTTAACCCCAATTTCACACATCATAGGTGTGTGCTCTAACTACTGGGATAAAAATCTTGCTCCAGTGTTGTTTTGTGTGGGCCCCGATCTGGTAGGAGGCTTCTGAGAACACCTACCTGATTGGGCCCTGCAAGCAAGATAGGCTGTGGAATGCCTAGTATGAGAGTCCCAGTGGGGCTTGGGTGGGAGCTAGGAGCCCAGGAGTCTAGAGTGAGGTGGCTGTGCACATGCCCAGTGGCAGATTTTTAGGTGCCTAGTGGACTTTACCAGCAGAAATTTAGGCTCCCTAGGGACTTTAGGCTCCTAGAGAGCGAGACCAAAGCTGAGCTGGGATTTTGAGTATCCAAATTTTAGATTTAGTCACTTAAAGTGGCAGTTAGATCCCAAGCTGATGGTAAAACATCTGGCTGAAATGAATAACTACAAGACTGCAAAAATGAAAATTTAAGCATCTTCTGAAATCAACTGTGAACACTGACAATCTGTATACAGCATTAGTTATACTTGATTGTTCTGAAAGCTCTGAAACAAACATGGATTCATACATTACAAAGCCAGAAGGGATCATTTTGATCAACTAGTCTGACCTCCAGTATGCCACAAGCCATAGAACTTCTCCAAAACAATTCCTAGTGCATATATTTTAGAAAAACATCCAATATTGATTAAAAAAATTGTCAGTGATGGAGACTCCGCCATGACCCTTGATAAATTGTTCTAATGGTTAATTACTCTCAAGGTTAAAAATGTACCCCTTATTTCCAGTCTGAATTTGTCTAGTTTCAACTTCCAGCAATTGGATCACATTATCCCTTTCTTGACTAGATCAAAGAGCCCCTTATTAAATATTTGTTCCCCATCTGGATACTTATGGACTGTGATCAAGTCACCCCTTAACCTTCTCTCTGTTGAGCTAAATAGATGGAGCTCTTTTAGTCTATCACTGCCAGGCATGTTTTCTAATCATTTAATCATTCTCATGGCTCTTCGCTGAATCCTCTCCAATTTATCAACATCCTTCTTGAACTGTGGGCTCCAGAACTGGACACAGTATTCCAACAGCAGTTGCATCAGTGCCAAACATAGAAGTAAAATAATCTCTCTGCTCCTACTTGAGATGCCCCTGTTTATGCATCTCATGATAGTATTAGCTCTTTTAGCCACAGCATCACACTGGCAGCTCGTGTTCAGCTGATTATCCACCATGACCCCCTAATCTATTCAGATTGCTTCTTAGAATAGAGTCCCCCCATTCTATACGTATTGCCTACATTCTTTGTTGCTAGATGTAGACATTTAGCCATATTAAGATGTACAGTGTTTGCTTGAACCCTGTTTACCAAGCAATCAAAGTTGTTCTGAATCAGTGACCTGTCCTTTTCATTATTTACCACTCCACCAATTTGCGTGTCATCTGCAAACTATGTCAGTGAATTTATGTTTTCTTCTTGGTCATTGATAAAAATGTTAAATAGTGTAAGTCCAAGAACTGATGCCTGTGTGACCTCACTGAAAACACACATTGGCTTGATGAGGATTCCCCATTTACAATCACATTTTGAAACCTATTAGTTAGCCAGCTTTTAATCCATTTAATGTGTGGCATATTAATTATATATCATTCTAGTTTTTAAATCAAAATGCAGTGCAGTACCACGTCAAATGATTTACAGAAGTCTAAGTATATTACCAAACTTGTAATCTACCAAACTTGTAATCTTATCAAAAACCAGATATCATGTTATCTTGACAGGATCTACTTTCCTTAAACCCATGTTGATTTGTATTAATTACATTACCCCCCTTTAATTCTTTATTAATCGAGTCCTGCATAAGCCACTCCATTATATTGTATGGGATTGATGTCAGACTGACACACCTATCATTACCCAGGTCATCCCATTTACTCTTTTTAAAATTAGATTTAAAATTAATCACAATATTAGATTTCTTCAAGTCTTCTGGAACTTTCCTAGTGCTCCAAGATTTATTGAAAATCAACATAAATAATCCAGTGAAATCCTCACTAACTTTATAAAAACTTGGCTGTCTTTAGTAGCTTCTATTTAACATCACCCAGAAATACCAGTGATATGGAAAGAGTGTAATAATCACCATATGATGAGACAATATCTTTTTTCCCCAAATTCAGAACAAAAATATTTATTGCACACTATCTTTTCTGCATTATTATTGATAATTCTACCATTTCCATCTAGTAACAGACCAATAACATTGTCAGGATTCTTTTTGTTCCTAATAAATTTAAAAAACTCCTTATTGTCCTTAACTCTGCTAGCCATAGATTTTTGCCTTGTGTCCCTTTGCTTCCCTTATCAATTTTCTACAGTTCCTAACTTCTGATTTATATTCATTACTATCTATACAAGTCAGGGACAGTACTTGGTCCGGCTGTAAAGGCAGGGGACTGGACTCTATGATCTCTCGCTCATATTATATATATATATATATATACACACATATATATATATATATATACACACACATACATACACACACACCCCTAAGTTATGAATTCTAAGACCACACCACAGCCTGGTCTAGATAAAAGGTGTTAAACAGGTCTGTTCTATACAAAGGGATGTGGGTTTATTTCAGTTTACATATAAGCGGTAAACAGGGGCATCATGCTAACAAGGGGAGGAGGTTACAGGAAACAGAACAATTTGCGTTTTAGCAAACACCACAGGGGAAACAGCCAGCACTGAGCTTCCTTCACCACTAAACTCCATGTTGCCTTCCTCACAGCTTGAATAAACTGTACTTTGAGGGGTAACCTTCAGACAAATCCATTTAAAAGGTTCATTGGACTGTGACAGAAAGGAACAGACTTTTCACCTAAGAAGATAAAGGAACCAATGCTTTGAGCTTCTGGAGGAGATCCTGACCAAGCGGGGAGCCAGTCATCTTGCTGGAAGACTGGGGGGGGGGAAGAAAAAAAAAAAAAAAACAATTGAGAACAGACTGGTCCTTTCTAGGTTAAGTTTCAGTCACTAGAAAGTTAGTTTCACTTTTATTTGCTTCTAACCTCTTTTCTTATACTTGAAATCACTTAAAATCCTATCTTTTGTTAATAAACTTTTATTTTTAATCTAAACCACCAATGCTGTGTTTGAGTTAAAGTGTCTATTAACTTCAGTTAAAGTGGTAAGCTGTGCATTGTGTCTCTTTAGAGTAGCAAATGGACCTTAGTATTCCTCTGAATATTGCTGGACAAGGTTGGACATTGCAGAGCACAGGGGTTTGGGATAATTCAGGACTGGGGATGTGACGACAACATCAGCTGGACTATGGCATAGTCTGATTTGGGACTCTCAATCTCTCCTATGGAAGCCATTCCACTTTAAGTATTCATTGACCCAGAGAGGAAATTAAGGCGTGGTCTACACTACGAGTTTAGGTCAACTTTAGCAGCGTAAAATCGAATTAAGCCTGGTCCACACGATGAAGCCCTTTCTTTCGACTTAAAGGGCCCTTTAAACCGGTTTCTTTACTCCACCTCCGACGAGGGGATTAGCACTAAAATCGGCCTTTGCGGGTCGGATTTGGTGTAGTGTGGATGGAATTCCACGTTATTGGCCTCCGGGAGCTATCCAGTGCTTCATTGTGACCGCTCTGGACAGAGCTCTCAACTCAGATGCACTGACCAGGTAGACAGGAAAAGCCCCGCGAACTTTTGAATTTCATTTCCTGTTTGCCCAGCGTGGAGAGCACAGGTGACCATGCAGAGCTCATCAGCACAGGTAACCATGATGGAGTCCCAGGATCGCAAAAGAGCTCCAGCATGGACCGAATGGGATCTGCTCGCCATATGGGGAGACGAATCAGTGCTAGCTGAACTCCGTAGCAGTAAACGAAATGGCAAAATATTAGAAAAAGTCTCAAAGGCCATGAAGGACAGAGGCCATAACAGGGACGCACAGCAGTGCCGCGTGAAAATTAAGGAGCTAAGGCAAGCCTTCCACAAAGCCAGAGAGGCAAACGGAAGGTCTGGGGCAGAGCCGCAAACATGCAGCTTCTACACGGAGCTGCATGCCATTCTAGGGGGTGCATCCACCACTACCCCAACCGTGTGCTTTGACTCCATTAATGGAGAATCACTCAACAGGGAAGCGGGTTCGGGGTACGCGGAAGATGATGATGAAGACAATGAAGATAGCTCCCAGCAAGGAAGCTGAGAAACCGGTTTCCCCAACAGCCAGGATATGTTTATCACCCTGGACCTAGAACCAGTAACCCCCGAACTCACCCAAGGCGTGCTCCCAGACCCTGAGGGACCTCTGGTGAGTGTACCTTTGTAAATATTACACATGGTTTAAAAGCAAGCGTGTTTAATGATTAATTTGCCCTGGCAATCACGGCCAGTACAGCTACTGGAAAAGTCTGTTAACGTGTATGGGGATGGAGCGGAAATCCTCCAGGGACATCTCCAGAAAGCTCTCCTTCATGTACTCCCAAAGCCTTTGCAAAAGGTTTCTGGGGAGGGCTGCCTTATCCCGTCCGCCACGATAGGACACTTTACCACGCCAGGCCAGTAGCACGTAGTCTGGAATCATTGCATAACAAAGCATGGCAGCGTATGGTCCCGGTGTTTGCTGGCATGCAGACAACATCCATTCCTTATCTCTCTTTGTTATCCTCAGGAGAGTGATATTCACGGTCACCTGGTTGAAATGGGGTGATTTTATTAAGGGGACATTCAGAGGTGCCCGTTCCTGCTCGGCTGAACAGAAATGTTCCCCGCTGTTAGCCACGCAGTGCGGGGAGGGGTGAAGTGATCATCCCAGAGAATTGGGTGTGTGTGTGGGGGGGAGGCGGGGGTGGGTAGTTGGGTTTGTGCTGCCTGTTAACCCAGAAACCGCAGCCCCTCCTTTTACATTGCAAACCCATTTTAAATGGCCAACCCAACAGGTCCTTGGTATGGGAAATGAGGGCACTGCTGTTTGAAACCATTCCCACATGTTATGAAGGTTAAAAAAGCCAAAAGACTGTGGCTTACCACGGCTGCCTACAAGCCTAATTCTGTTGCCTGGCACTGCATGAGTGATCTCTCACACCAAACCGGCAGGCCCTCAATATAAGAGGAAAAATGCGACCTTGTAATGAAAGCACATGTGCTGTGTAATGTGAACAGCAAAATTTAACGTGAAAGAGTGTACCCATTGTTCTCTAAAATGTCTCTTTTTTAACCACCTCTCCCTTCTCCTCCACCAGCTGCAAATGTTTCTCCTTCACAGAGGCTAGCGAAGATTAGAAGGAGAAAACGGCGGACGCGGGATGATATGTTCACGGAACTCCAGATGTCCTCCCACGCTGAAAGAGCACAGCAGAATGCGTGGAGGCAGTCAATGTCAGAGTGCAAAAAAGCACAATATGAACGAGAGGAGAGGTGGCGGGCTGAATCGCGGGCTGAACAGAGCAAGTGGCGGGCTGAAGATGATAGGTGGCGTCAGCTTGCAGACAGAAGGCAAGAGTCGATGCTCCGGCTGCTGGAGCATCAAACTGATATGCTCCAGCGTATGGTTGAGCTGCAGGAAAGGCAGCAGGAGCAGAGACCGCCGCTACAGCCCCTGTGTAACCAACAGCCCTCCTCCCCAAGTCCCATTGCCTCCTCACCCAGACGCCCAAGAACACGGTGGGGGGCCTCCGGCCACCCAGTCACTCCACCCCAGATGATTGCCCAAGCATCGGAAGGCTGGCCTTCAATAAGAGTTAAAGTTTTAAACTGCAGTGTGTCCTTTTCCTTCCCTCCTCTCCCACCCATCCCGGGCTACCTTGGCAATTATCCCCCTAGTTGTGTGATGAATTAATAAAGAATGCATGAATGAGAAGTAACAATGACTTTATTGCCTCTGCAAGCGGTGCTCGAAGGGGGGAGGGGAGGGTGGGGTGGTTGGTTTACAGGGAAGTAGAGTGAACCGGGGGGGAGGGGGCAGAGGGTTCATCAAGGAGAAACAAACAGAAGTTTCACACCATAGCCTGGCCACTCACAAACTCATTTACAAAGCTTCTCTGATGCGCACCGCGCCCTGCTGTACTCTTCTAACTGCCCTGGTGTGTGGCTGCGCGTAATCAGCGGCCAGGCGATTTGCCTCAACCTCCCACCCCCCATAAATGTCTCCCCCTTACTCTCACAGATATTGTGGAGTGCACAGCAAGCAGCAATAACAATGGGGATATTGGTTTCGCTGAGGTCTATCCGAGTCAGTAAGCTGCGCCAGCGCGCTTTTAAACATCCAAATGCACATTCCACCACCATTCGGTACTTGCTCAGCCTGTAGTTGAACAGGTCCTGACTACTGCCCAGGCTGCCTGTGTACGGCTTCATGAGCCATGGCATTAAGGGGTAGGCTGGGTCCCCAAGGATAACGATAGGCATTTCAACATCCCCAACGATTATTTTCTGGTCCGGGAAGAAAGTCCCTTCCTCCAGCTTTCGAAACAGACCAGAGTGCCTGAAGATGCAAGCATCATGTACCCTTCCCGGCCATCCCACGTTGATGTTGGTGAAACGTCCCTTGTGATCCACCAGGGCTTGCAGCAGCATTGAAAAGTACCCCTTGCGGTTTATGTACTCGGTGGCTTGGTGCTCCGGTGACAAGATAGGGATATGAGTTCCGTCTATCGCCCCACCAGTTTGGGAATCCTATTGCAGCAAAGCCATCCACTGTGACCTGCATGTTTCCCAGAGTCACTACCCTTGATATCACCAGGTCTTCGATTGCCCTGGCAACTTGGATCACAGCAGCCCCCACAGTAGATTTGCCCACTCCAAATTGATTCCCGACTGACTGGTAGCTGTCTGGCATTGCAAGCTTCCACAGGGCTATCGCCACTCGCTTCTCAACTGTGAGGGCTGCTCTCATCCTGGTATTCTGGCACTTCAGGGCAGGGGAAAGCAAGTCACAAAGTTCCATGAAAGTGCCCTTATGCATGCGAAAGTTTCGCAGCTACTGGGAGTCGTCCCACACCTGCAACACGATGCGGTCCCACCAGTCTGTGCTTGTTTCCTGGGCCCAGAATCGGCGTTCCATACCATGAACCTGCCCCAGTAACACCATGATTTGCACATTGCTGGGGCCTGTACCTTGTGAGAGGTCTATGTCCATGTCAATTTCCTCATCACTCTCGTCGCCGCGCTGCAATCGCCTCCTCGGCTGGTCCTGGTTTTGCTTTGGCATGTCCTGGCTCTGCATATACTCCAGGACAATGCGCATGGTGTTCATAGTGCTCTTAATTGCCGCGGTGATCTGAGTGGGCTCCATGATCCCAGTGCTATGGCGTCTGGTCTGAAAAAAGGCGCGAAACTAGTGTCTGACGGAGGGAGGGAGGGGCGAGTGACGACATGGCGTACAGGTACAGGGAATTAAAATCAACAAAGGTGGCTGTGCATCAGGGAGAAACACAAACAACTGCCACACAGAATGGCCCCCCCAAAGATTGAACTCAAAACCCTGGGTTTAGCAGGCCGTTGATTTCACGGAGGGATGGGGAAGCAAATGAATACAGAACAAATCTGGTCCATCTATTTTTTACATCTTAAGCTGGCAGCAGACGGTGCAGCATGACTGATAGCCATCGGCATCTTCTGGGTGCTTGGCAGAAAATGATTTACTACGACTGATAGCCATCATCGTCAAGACGGTTCAATAGGACTGCCGGGTCTCCAGGAGACAAAATGAAGAATCAGATGCCCAGAGTGGAAAGCTTGGTTCAGTATTTCTTAGAGGAATCTGCTGAAGAAGTTTCCCGGGTGCCTCTGATTGAACTCACTGAGGAATATGACGATGACGGATATCAATCGTAATACACCATCCACTGCCAAAAGGCAAGGAGCTGCTGCTGTGTAGCAATGCAGTACCACGTCTGCCAGCACCCAGATGACATATGGTGATGGTGAGCTGAGCTGAGCGGGCTCCATGCTTGCCGTGGTATGTTGTCTGCACAGGTAACCCAGGTAAAAAGGCGCGAATCGATTGTCTGCCGTTGCTCTGACGGAGGGGGAGGGGCCTGACGACATGTACCCAGAACCCCCTGTGACACTGTTTTTGCATCATCAGGCATTGGGATCTCAACCCAGAATTCCAATGGGCGGCGGAGACTGCGGGAACTGTGGGATAGCTACCCACAGTGCAACGCTCCGGAAGTAGACGCTAGCCTCAGTACTGTGGACGCTGTCTGCCGACTTAATGCACTTAGAGCATTTTATGTGGGGACACACACAATCGACTGTATAAAACCGATATCTATAAAACCGGCTTCTATAAATTCGACCTAATTTCGTAGTGTAGACATACCCGAAGAATGACTCAAGCAGAGGGGGAATTGAACAGGGGTTTAGTATAGAAAACAAGTTGTTCACAGTTATTGTTGATATTAGTGTTGTTAGTTCTCTTTCTCGGTTATTACATGGGGGTTGGGGCCTATAACTAAAGCCCTACTTAATCTGCAATATTGCTGATCCCGCATTAGGCTTCCACCGCAATTCTGCCAGCTGCCCAAGGCTGATGCAGGAGCCCCAGGCAGTTGATGGCCAGAGCTCCTGCTGTCAGCCTTGCACATTAATAACTAATATAGTTGCAGCAAAAGGTCTGGTTATCAAAAAAAATTAGCAGGCATACCATAATACTTGAATATTTATATTGTTCCAGCAAATTTTTCTTAAAATAGGTCTTCTCTGGCTTTTCCAAATTACCACAATAAATAAAGGTCCATTATTACTTTTCTGTGATTTTCCAGGTCTTGTCTGCAGCTCAACCAGTTATTTGTCAACCATCTTGTGATTCAAGGAGGGCCTTACCTAGGGCCTGATACAGGCTCCCAAACACACATAGTACACTTGCATGTGTTTCTATTACGGACACGCACAACACAGCTGTTCTTTTCTTACCATCTCATCCTCCTGCTGCTTTGAGGAGGGCATGCCCTGATCCTCTCTCCTTTGTTATGCTCCTAAAGTCCATCAGAAGAAACTGTTCTGGAGTCAGTTTCTCACTTTAAACAATCTTCTGTTATACTTAGGAAACTATTTTAAAAAAACAACAAATGGGAAATTTTATCCACAACTTCTACTCTTGATTTTTGGTCTAGGTTAGAGTACAGGTGATCTTAAAAAAAAAAAAAAAAAAAATCTGCTCAGTACTCCCCCTCAGGAGCTACCCAGCCACTCTATGCCTACATGCCACCCACCTTCACTGTGTTTCCTACACAGAAACCAATGCCACATCAGATGTGAGAGAAATTCTGAAAAAAATCTCTTTGTAGAATTTCTGTGACAGTGTGATGGGGTGACTGAGCCCCTTAGGGAAGAGTCTGTCCTTTCTGGAGCAATTGGCCCTGGAAGGCCCGATAAAGAGTATCAGCTTGGATAATGGATTTAAGGAATACCTTTGAGAGGTGATTCCCCAACCCCCACTGTACCACATCAGGTTAGAGGACAGGTGAAGGCAGGCAGCTAAAGTAGAGAGTACCGGTCAGTCAAGAAAGGAGGCTAAAGGAAGAGGAGGTGCAGAATCTCTCTCCTGGGTATGAAGGCAGATGTGGACCCAGCTGTAAGGGAAGGTTAGGAATAACTATGGGGCCAGGATTAGCTCCATTAGTAGGCCTTGGTGAAGAAGGCAAGACTCAAAGGAGACAACTCTCTAGATTAGCATCTGGAGAAAAGGATGGAAGGTTGGAGGAAAAAGTTTGGAACCCTAAGCCCCATCAGGGATGGGAGGGGCTCAGTAGCATTTCTCTTTCTTTGTTAGTCATGGGGAAAAAGTTGGGACAGAGGAGAATCTCCAGCAGGGCCAGCAGACTTTTTGGGGTTCACTGCATGCAGGGCTGGCTCTAGGTTTTTTGCTGCCCCCCCCACTGCACCCTCCTGCCGCCCCAGCCCTGGGTCACTGGTAACTCGCTCCCAGGGCGGGTCATTCAGCAGGAATTTTGGATGTGCACAGAACACAGACAGGATTGGTTCCCATATGGTTACAGAACTGCAGTAAAGTGGAACAATTTTCAGCTTGTGTGATTGAAGGCTATCTGGATGCATATTATAAGACTGTCCTACATAAATGAGGAAAAGTTGAGGTGCCTTTATTATTCTTTTGTTCCATTCTTTGTTTCTATGGGGAATTTGCCAATGCAATATCACTGTCTTCCTTTTAAATAAATAAAACTAAAACTTAAACATAAAATAAATAATAATAATAATAATAATAAAAAAAGCAATGGCTGTTGAAAATAGCAATTCCAGTCCTAATAACCAGTGGGAAGAATTTCTTGCTCAATTTATTCTACTTTTTCCTACAGCAAGTTACAGTGGATCAGTATATTTGATTTGGGAGAAATGAAGTAACAGCTGCCCAAATTGAGCTTGAGCACTCCTGAATTTTGAGGGTGTTCAAATCTGGAAGGCAGGTGCTGGATTCCCTTTCTGAATATTAGCTAAATCTGGAAAAGAAAAGTCAATTTCTGCTTCCATGGCTCAGAAGTGTAAATCCTCCTACGTGCCTGGTACTGTATCTAAAGCTGCCCAGTCTAGTAGAGCCTCCCCTCCCTTACTTTTCATTTTAAATTCTAGTGGGATCCACGTACCTGCCTTGCTAGGCTTCAGATAGAGAGGTGCAATGTCCATTTAGTCCACACAATTCTTTCTTTGGGGGAGAGCCCAGGGCTGGGGCGGCAGGAGGTGCGGGGAGAAGAGCCCAGGGCTGGGGTGGCAGGAGATGCGGGTGGGGGGAGAGCCCAGGGCTGGGGCAGCAGGGGGTGTGGGCCGGGGAGACTCCAGGGCTGGGGCAGCATGGGGTGTGGGCGGGGGAGACTCCAGGGCTGGGGCAACACAGGGGTGTGGGGGGAGCCCAGGGCTGAGGTGGGGGACGGCAAAAAACCTAGAGTTGGCTCTGTTCCTACCATTTACAGCAAGCTGCAGCATGAGGTTTCAGTTCTACACTCCTTCCCCCTCCCTTTCCTGTTAATTGCGGCCGAGGGAATGCTGGGAAATGTAGTTCTTTCCCTGCTCCAGCACTGGCTCTATAGGCAGGGAGCTAACCAAGGAACTACAGCTCCCAGGGCTCCCTATTGGTTCTCAGCTCTCATGCTGGATTCTTGTGCCCTTGCAAATTTGCCGCCCCAAGGACCTGCTTGCTTTGCCGGTGCCTAGAGCCGGCCCTGACTGCATGCATTTAATGCTGGTGGAGGACATTGTTGAAGACAATGAAAATATTGCTACCTCAGAAGGTTTGGGACTGTAAAGAGACTCGGCTTGAGAGCCAAGACCACAGGATGCTCCAGGACAGGGACTCTGTCACAGACAGGCACAAACTGAGTAGTAAAGGAACCTAATGTATGGTGAGCACATCAAAGTGTGTTTTTTGTTTTCACATTATTTTGAAAAAAAACCCCAAAGTTAAGAGGAGGGCGTTCCTCACACAACTCCTCCCAGCCTCCTTCCCCACCAGCAATTTAATAGCAACATTTCTTCTGTGACAGGCTCACACAGAATAGTAAAGAAATCAAATGTAGTGGGAGTTCACCCTCAAATGTGTTTTCATATTATTTAGCTAAAATTAAAAGAGAGAGAAACAGGTGTGTTTCATGACAACTCTTACCAACCTGTCCACAGCACCAATGAAACCTAATAAACAAAAATCCACTCAGCAGAGTCCTCTTCCTTCTCTGTAGCCATGGCTACACCAGGCTTCCACATCTTCCACCAGGCTGCTGTTGGTGTTCTCTGTCACACTCAGGGCATGTTTCTGAGGAAGCCAGTGTCCATTCATTTGGATGAATGAAAGCCTCTCCACATTCCCTGTGGAGAGACAAGTGTGCTTGTCAGAGACTACGGTGCCTGTTGTACAAAGATGCTTTTTGAATATATGCTTGATGGTAGGCAAGGGAGATGGGTGATCACCTGCTGATGCAATGCTGGCCATACATCCTTCTTCAGCTGCCAATAATTAAGGTGGTCTAGGTTAGTGAGCACCAGCATTGGATCTTGTACATATCCATTTACTATGCTCTCCACTGCAGCAGCACACTTTTCCTGAAGGAGGAAGAGGCAATGTGGGCCAGTCCTCCTACTTGCTCCCAAAGGACCTATTGCTTTCTCCCTCAGTGCCCATGGTGGTACGGGTAGGAGGGTATCCTGCTGCAGCAGCATCTACTGTGGTGTAGCCTCCTAGTGGTGAAGATGGTGCTGCCAGATTTTGGAGGTCCACAGGCAATGACTTCAGCCACTATGTCACTCAATCTGTTTTTCAGGTGAGGTAAACCTGCCTCCCTGTTACTTGAGAGCAAGGAAGCCAGGGTGCTTCTGAACTGAGGCTCTAGATATGTTGCCATCAAATAGTGCTAATCTGATGATTTGAAGATGGTGATTTCTCAGCAGAGCAGACAGTGTCACTCCCACCAGGGATCCCCAGTGCTGTAACTTGTGGAAGAGGATCTTCATGTGTGTCAGTTTTCTCTCGGGTAGGCACAGCAAGGGAATTGCTTGTCTTAACCCAGCATCATCCCCACTGATCAGTTTTGTGGCCTCCTCAAAATACTGAATTCTGCCCCTTGATACCTTCACAGATGGTCCTTATGGATAGATTTGGATTTAGTCCTGGGGCCCAGCTGTAGCCTATACACCACTTCATTGATATATATATATATATATATCACACACACATACACACACTCACTCTGTAGGGGAGGTGGTCACCCACTCCTGCCCTGAAGGGCTTGAAATCAGCCCTGGGAGAGGGCTGAGACTGCGAGAGGGCTGCTGCTAAGAAAGCAGCAGGCCTCTGCTGATTGGGGAAATAGCCACAGGTGTGGCCACACCTGGCCCTATAAAAGGCCAGTGAGCCAGGCGCTGGCAGAGACTCTCTCTAGCTTTGAGAGGGAGGGACCTGGCTGCAGGGAGCTGAGAGAAGGTACCTGGAGTGGAGCGGGGAAGGCCAAGGGAGCTCCAGCCTGGAAACCCCCCAGGCTGCAGCCTAGTGGAAGGCCAATTAGGTACTGGGGTTGCTGGGGGCAGCCTACAGGTAGGCAGAGGCAGCAGGTCCTAAACTCCCTTGCCTATGATGAGTGGCTTTTACACTGCAGTCTGCCCTAGTGAGCGGGGGCTAGACTGTGACTGGCAGTAGCCCATGACTGAGGGTTGGTGGTTCCCCTGGGTGGGGAGACCCTGAGATTGCAGGGGTATTGCCAGGGGGCAGCACCCCAAAGACAAGGGGCACTGGGAGGAACATGGGGACCAGCAGCAAGCAGGACACTGGCCTGCAGAGGGTGCTCTGGAGCTGGAAAAAGAGCTAATTCCCAGGACACCAGCAGGAGGTGCCACAGGGGTGAGTCCCACCCCATTACACAGTCCCTCCCAAAGTTTATCCAGTTTAGGGCTTCTACTCTTCTTTTTCCTAGGATTAGGGAACCAGACCAGGTCTCCTCTTCTAAATTTTTTTCCCCCATGTGACCTTACACTGTAGAGTGTTTTCGTTTTGTCAGAGGCTATTCTCAAGTTTACTCTAGCAAAGGTGAGCACTTTTTTTAGTTTTGGATTACAGGGGTTTTAAATAGTCCAAATCTCTTCATGCCTCCTCAGGAATTCCATAAGAGGTTTGCTGGGGTCCTTAGCTCATTCCCAAAGAT
>NW_020664471.1:10026058-10059757 GCF_002925995.2 Terrapene triunguis
AAACACATTCCAGAAGAGTGGTACCAGAACATCCCAATATCCAGGATGGTACAAAAACATTCCCCAAGGATAACCGGAACACACTGACCCTTCCTAGAAGATCAGGTCAGGATGACAGTGTGATAAATAGAGATGTTTTAATCAAACCAAGATGTACAAGGAGATGGGTGATAACTAGCATGTCAGGGGGCAATAACAAACTATGTGTGGGGCAGTATTAACTTGTTTGTATCAGGGCATAGAGAGGTATCTCTGAGAGAGTGTCTTGGTCCAGCCAAGGGGGGGAATGGAAAGTCCCGCCATTCACTGAGCTGTGTCTATTGTCACGGGCATACATGTCTTAGTATCCTCATAGAGTCTGTCAGGTGCTATTACCGTGCTTTGTCGACAAACCTGGCATGGTGCCTTCGTACCTTAACAGATCTTGTGGTCACTGGGTGGTTCGCTTAAGGTCTGCTGTGCCAGCTGTCTGCGCAGAGCTGGGGCAGCACACAGGAAGAACACACACATGCAGCAGAACATCTAAGCACATATTATGGGTTACCCTTACTGCTGGTTGTCACCCTCTGGTAAGCTTTGCTGGGCAGGAAACAGGAACTGCTAGTTTCTGTTTCATTGGTTGCATTGCTCATTGATACACCAGTAGCTGATGTAGATTCAGTTGTTTCTTATGAATGTTGTCTTCCAGATAACCTACTGAATGGACAGTAACCAATTTTTCAAATATTGCTGTGTCAGGATTTAGTATTGGTACCCAGACACTGAACAAGATTGTTTTGAATAAAATGTGTCTCAGAATGCAGTGTCACTAACCCAAATTATGATTGGTACTAACAGGAAATTGGTTTACCCATTTGTAGTTACTGTGTAACTTTTTTTTTTTTTAACCACTTTGTTTTTTTCCTTGCCTTCAGGTTGTTTGCTGCCATTCGTTTGTTGATTTTCACCTGTGTGTTGGTTAAAGAGCTCAGCAATTGTATGTGCATTGTAAATGATGTACAGTGATAATACAGCAATAATATAGTAATACAGCAATAATGCAGTTGCTTTTATATAGTAGCCAAGTTTAAATTAACTCACAGTGTTGTTTAGCTGATTGCCAACTTAACTGTTTATATATCATAGATTGCAGTGTATTTGACCAGTCTCTTATTTATTAAGCTCTTTATTTTTATTTTTTATGGTTGGGGATTCCTTTACTGTACACTGATTTTTTTTGGTGTTTTTGTGGTGTGATATCTTTTGATGGTTTTGGTCTGTGGAATGCAGCCTTAAACAGCTAGTTAGTTAACATAATAAAGTTTTGTTTTGTTTTGTTTTTACATTTCTCTTGTTTTCAGTAACCCAAATTCAATACACAGATTAATTTAGTGTGTTTACAATGTAATAGGGACCAAGTATTTTATAACACAAGTTATGCTTTTGCAATTGTTGTATAGACATCTATTTTTACTTCAGATGCATTACTAATATTTTATACTAAATGTAATGTTTAACTGCTAAAATAGATGCTTATAATCTTCTATGAGAAGGTGTATTGCTTTTCCCTGATGAACACTTTGTTTTAGCAAAAAAGAGTTAATAACATAATTTTTACCCAAGCTTTTAGAGTTAATTTGCTTGTGATACCAATTCCACTTTTAACTTTTTAGAAGCACAAACTTAAATAACTTAGAGTTACCATATTTTAATTTTAAAAAAGGAGGATACTCCACGGGGCCCCGGCCCCACCCCAACTCTGCCCCTTCCCCTTCCCCAAAGTCCCCGCCCCAACTCTGCCCCCTCCCCTGAACGCTCCGCCCCCTGCTCCTCCCCCTCCCCTGCTTCCCGTGAACATTTGAAACAGGGAGGCAGCAGGTAAGCTGGGGCTGGGGTTAGGGCTGGGGCGGGGCGGCCCAGTCCGGCTCCCCCGGCAGAGCGGCTTTCTCCGGCGGCCGGCCCAGGCCAAGAGGCTCTGGCCCCGGCGTCTCCCACCCGGCTCGGCTCGGGCCCTGCGGCACCGGCCCCCGGCCCCCGGCCGAGCACCGCCGGCCCCAGCGGCTCCGGCCCACGGCCGAGCACCGTTGGCCCCTCCCTCCCTATTTTCCCGGACATGTCCGGCTTTTTGGGATTTCCTCCCGGACGGGGATTTGAGGCCCCAAAAGCCGGACATGTCCAGGAAAATCCGGACGTATGGTAACCCTAAAATAACTACTACTTCCCTTTAACATAACATAAAAGAAAAGTATATAAAAGTTAAACCAAAATAATTTTAAATGCAAATTTATGCAAACACTTTATGATGCTTTGTTGTCTTTGGGAGCCAAAGGTGGACACCTGTTGAAATTGTTTGGTTAGCTTTATGCATACATTGTTATTTTTAAACATTTTTGCTATGACATTCTTATAACTATATTTAAAAGTGCAAACAAGTTTATAAAAACCCAAACAAGAAATTGACTTTGTTAATATTACCTTTACCTTAATATTGAGTTTTCCCCTTACATTTTTTCTTTGAATATAAAAAAGAAATTTTAAAAACTGTGATTAATAAAAGAGAATTCTTTCTGAGGCAGAAATATATGTACATATCTTTATAATTGAGATCTTTTGAACTTTGCAAAAAAAAAGGGGGGGAATTAATAATATTATGATAGATATGCCCCAACCATAATATAAAAATAATGTGGTACCACTTTTTTTTTTAAATATATATATAATTGACTTTTGTTGCAACAAAATAAAAACAAAACAAAAAAGTCACGTGACACACACAATGAACAACACAGGACAACTTCTGGGACAAACTTACAATTAAAAACAAATGGTGCCAGAATTCTATTTATAAGTATACACAATAAGGCAAACAAACAAAACAAAAATAAAGGGTTAAATATTTAAATAAACAAGTCATTACCTTTTTATTTAAAACTTTGATTAAAAAATGATAAAAAATATATTATTATTTGCTAAATTTATTGTATTAATTTAGTAATTTAAGGCATTTTCCATTACTTTATATTAACTTTATTTTAAAACTTTGCTATGTGGTAATAAGGAAATCCCATGTTTTAAATATTAGTTAATAGTTGGAATTAGAAGCAGAGTCTGCATTTCTGTTGCTTAGCAACAATCTTTTTAAGAATGTTAGGAGTAATTCCAGCTGCTGCATTCCTGAAGGGTTAAAATTAAGTTCCTGGATTTATTTAAAGTAAAATTTTTACCTTGTTTTTTCTTTGTTTGATTGTTGTTTTGATCTATTTTCAATTGCTTTATTTTTTGAAGGTTTTTGTAAAAACTATAACTTTTAAAACAAAGAGAGAGAGCAGACGTAAGGAGAGACGGGGAAGGGGTGGGTGAAGAGCAATTTAGGAAGGTAGCGAGATCTGAGTCAAGAGAGATTAACTATATCAAGGTATCCTAAAGTACAGGCAGTAGCAGTGAATTTAGCAACCTGAGAAAGGATATAAAGGAAAACTTAACTGGTATGTAAAAATATTTGAGAAAGAAGTTTATATTTTTAGCTATAAACACGGAATGTGGTTTTGTGGGTTGAAGCAGTTGGGATCTCGAACCCCGGGGTTTTATCCTGGCTCTGAAAAGAGAGTGGGGGTAGTTACATGCTCTCATAAAACCTGAATTTGTCCCCCCAGTGTATGTTGCTTTTCTGTGTGCATGCCATATGGATTGCAGGAGTGCCCTTTTTGCTGCAGTTAACTGTTTTGGGGCAACTTCATGTATTAATGCATTAATTTTAGGTGTTAACCAGCTTAATTTTGGTTTTTCACTTTGAAATTCTTTTTTATTCACTTCCCTGCAATTGAGTTGCAGATCCTGTTTTCTAATGTGCTTTGTGAACTGTTTCATTTTTTCCTTCATTTGATTTACCAGTTCAGTGAAAGTAGGGCTTTCCCCGGACATGTCCAGCTTTTCGTTCTTTAAATAGCCGCCCGGGGGGGGATTTCTAAAAATCTAAAAATGTCCGGGATTTCCCCCCGGTCGGCTATTTATAGACCAAAAAGTGGCAGCCAAGCACCGCTCGGCAGCCAAAGCCCTTTCCCAGCTCCCCCCATCCCCTGCAGCCTTAGCACGCCGCCCGGCCCCGCAGCTGTCCACCCCTCCCCCAGCTCACTTCCCTCTCCTCCCCTCCCCTGAACGCTCCGCCCCCTGCTCCTCCCCTCCCCTGAACGCTCCGCCCCCTGCTCCTCCCCCTCCCCTGCTTCCCACGAATCAGATGTTTGCGGGAAGTCTGAAAACAAGCAGGGGCAGGCGGGCAGCAGCAGGTAAGTTGGAGCGGGGGGGGAAGCGAGGAGGAGGGCTCCGGGGAGGTGCGGCGCGGCGTGGCCCAGTCCGGCCCTGGCCGAGTGGCTCCCTCCGGCCCTGGCCAAGCGGCTACGCCCCTGGCCCCAGCGGCTCCGGCCCAGCTCAGCTCGGGCCCCAGGGCACCGGCCCGGCCCCGGCCGAGTGGTGCCGGCCGAGCGGCTCCGGCCCGGCTCGGCTCTGGCCCCAGGGCACTGGCCCTGGTTCCGGCCGAGCGGCGCCGGCCGAGCACCCCCTGCCCCAGCGGCTCTGCGGGAGGGGGTGTGGATATGGGGTGGGGGTGTGGAGAGGGGTCGAGGCAGGCAGGGAGCAGAGGGGGTTGGATGGGTTGGGAGTTCTGGGGGTCCTGTCAGGGGGCGGGGAGCAGTTGTATAGGGCAGGGGAGTCCCTGGGGTCTGTCTGGGGGCGAGGGTGTAATATGGGGTGGGGGTGTGGATAAGGGTCGGGGCAGTCAGGGGACAGGTAGGGTCCTAGGGGGGCAGTTAGGGTGGGGGGTTCTTAGGAGGGGGCAGTCAGGGGACAAGAAGCAGGGAGACTTAGATAGGGGGTAGGGTTCTAGGGGGCAGTTAGTGGCAGGGGTCCCAGGAGGGGGCAGTCAGGGGACAAGGAGCACGGGGGGGTTGGGGGTTCTGAGGGGGGCAGTCAGGGGGTGGGAAGTGGGAGGGAGTGGATGGGGCGGGGCGGGGCAGGGGCGGGGCTAGAGCGGGGCTCCTCCCCCCCTCAGTGTCCTCTTTTTTGATTGTGGAAATATGGTAACCCTAGTGAAAGTATTGTTTGCTACATTTTTTTCCTTCTGTGCACTTACTTTTCCCTTTCTGACAGGCACCAGTTAGGTCCCAGTTTAGGTTTTACCAGAACCTGGCTTTTATTATATGGTGGTGGTTGCAATGCAGTGGACCCCATTTCATCTTTTAATTTTGCTAGGGCCACCTTTTTCCATTTTTGTCCCCATTCTTCAGGCACAGGGCAGCTACCTCAAGCCTGCTGTTGACCACAAATATTTACAACAGGGGATGGCACATCTCTTTTTTGTAGGTTTTTTTACAGCTGTTTTTAATGTTTTATTCTGTTTGTGTGCTTGCTGTCCCTGGACTACTTGCTACCCTGCTAGGAAAGCGGGAGCATTCCAGAGCTCTGTAGCTTTTCCTGCTTCTTTTCACTCTTTCTTTGTTTCTGTTACTTGCTCTGCCAATTTTGTGGTGTGTTGTCTTAACCATTTAACAGTCATGGTTATAGTTTGGAATATTCTACATTTCAAGACTACAGTCTCTGTTTTAGCCTTACAGATTCCATTCCATATTCCTTCCCCACTATATTTTTTTAAATTCATATGGACTCCTTTTGCTAGCAACCCATACCTTATTACACTCTGTGGGGATTTGCAGGGAGGGGTTAAGGGGATTTCCTACCTTGTGGTTTTCTGTCAAGTTAGATCACGATCCCTACAGAGGACAGCTTGCTTACTTACCAAATCAGTAGTTGGGAGTCACCAGTGTGGTTAGATGTTCGTCTGTGTGTGTTCTCCCTGTGTGCTGCCCCAGCTCTGCTCAGACAGCTGGCACAGCAGACCTTGAACAAACCTCCCAATGACCACAAGATCCGTTAAGGTATGAAGGCACCAAGCAAGGTTTATTGTCGACAGAGCATGGTAATAACACCTGGCAGACTCTATGAGGATACTAAGACATGTATACCCGTGACAATGGATGCAGCTCAGTGAATGGTGGGACCTTCCATTCCCACCTCGGCTGGACCAAGACCCTCTCTCAGAGATTCCTCTTTATACCTTGATACAAACAAGTTATCCTTGGGGAATGTTTTTATACCATCCTTGATATTGGGGTTTTCTGGTACCACCCTTCTGGAATGTGCTTGCGATTTCATAGTTGGGACCCTCCTGCCAGATGATGACATAGTATTCTGTGCCTAGCACTTCTTAGGAATGTGTGTTTCTGCAATATCAGCCTTTTTCTTGACAGATTCTGTGAACCTGCAAGCAGGCAGAGCCTGACGTTTGCTCACAGCCTGACTTTTGCTAACTTTGCTTTATATCAGCAAAGCTTGCCCACTACTTTAGCTCAGGCCTCAAACCAGGCCTCTGATATAAGGGCTTAAAACACGTTCATAGAATCATAGACTATCAGGGTTGGAAGGGACCTCAGAACGTCATTAGTCCAACGCCCTGCTCAAAGCAGGACCAATCCCCAATTAAATCATCCCAGCCAGGGCTTTGTCAAACCTGACCTTAAAAACCTCTAAGGAAGGCAATTCCACCACCTCCCTAGGTAACCCATTCCAGTGCTTCACCACGCTCCTAGTGAAAAAGTTTTTCCTAATATCCAGCCTAAACCTCCCCCACTGCAACTTGAGACCATTACTCCTTGTTCTGTCATCTGGTACCACTGAGAACAGTCTAGATCCATCCTCTTTGGAACCCCCCTTCAGGTAGTTGAAGGCGGCTATCAAATCCCCCCTCATTCTTCTCTTCTGCAGACTAAACAATCCCAGTTCCCTCAGCCTCTCCTCATAAGTCATGTGCTCCAGCCCCCTAATCATTTTTGTTGCCCTCCACTGGACTCTTTCCAATTTTTCCACATCCTTCTTGTAGTGTGGGGCCCAAAACTGGACACAGTACTACAGATGAGGCCTCACCAATGTCAAATAGAGGGGAATGATCACTTCCCTTGATCTGCTGGCAGTTCCCCTACTTATACAGCCCAAAATGCCATTAGCCTTCTTGGCAACAAGAGCACACTGTCGACTCCTATCCAACTTCTCGTCCACTGTAACCCCTAGGTCCTTTTCTGCAGAACTGCTGCCTAGCCATTTGGTCCTTAGTCTGTAGCAGTGCATGGGATTCTTCTGTCCTAAGTGCAGGACTCTGCACTTGTCCTTGTTGAACCTCATCAGATTTCTTTTGGCCCAATCCTCTAATTTGTCTAGGTCCCTCTGTATGCTATCCCTACCCTCCAGTGAATCTACCACTCCTCCCAGTTTAGTGTCTTCTGCAAACTTGCTGAGGGTGCAGTCCACACCATCCTCCAGATCATTAATGAAGGTATTGAGCAAAACCGGCCCCAGGACAGATTCTTGGGGCACTCCGCTTGATACCGGCTGCCAACTAGACATGGAGCCATTGATCACTACCTGTTGAGCCCGACAATCTAGCCAGCTTTCTATCCACCTTATAGTCGTCATCCAGCGCATACTTCTTTAACTTGCCGACAAGAATACTGTGGGAGATCGCATCAAAAGCTTTGCTAAAATCAAGGAATAACACATCCACTGCTTTCCCCTCATCCACAGAGCCAGTTATCTCATCATAGAAGGCAATTAGTTTAGTCAGGCATGACTTGCCCTTGGTGAATCAATGCTGACTGTTTCTGATCACTTTCCTCTCCTCGAAGTGCATCAGAATTGATTCCTTGAGGACCTGCTCCATGATTTTTCCAGGGACTGAGGTGAAGCTGACTGGCCTGTAGTTCCCTGGATCCTCCTCCTTCCCTTTTTTAAGATGGGCACCACATTAGCCTTTTTCCAGTCATCCAGGACCACCCCCGATCGCCATGAGTTTTCAAAGATAATGGCCAATGGCTCTGCAATCACATCCGCTAACTCCTTTACCACCCTCGGATGCAGCGCATCCGGCCCCATGGACTTGTACTCGTCCAGCTTTTAGTAGTAGTAGGAAGAGAGCCTGAGATATAAGCCCTTGTGTCAGAAGCCTGGTACACATCTTAAATATCTTGAGGAAGATCGTGAGTTGGTGTAAATTGTCATAGATCATATCAGCTAAGGATATGGCCCCTACTCCGGATAGGGTTACCACGTGGCCAGTATTTGACCAGCCTGGAGGTTTTTTTATGGATTTGCCAGTTGCCAGAAAAATAATTTAATCTTCCGGGTTCTTTTTACCTGGGTCTAAAATTAGCATTATTATCACAATTCACTGGGATATCTAATGTTAAAAGTTTCTGTCCAGCTAAAGATGCTGCAGAGTTCCCATTTCTGCAGTTTAAACGATAACAGATCAAAACTGTTGAAAATACAGTATCCGTCTGCCCACCAACACACCATGCGTGCACCATGCGTGTGTGTGAGAGAGGAGTGAGGAGACATGCAATGTTATTAACCTTATCTAGATGTATTATCTCTCTAGATACTATAAGTGGCTGTTGAGGGGAGTGTTGCAGAGTTGCCTTGTGGCTGGGGATTGGGGTTGCAGTGGGCTTGTCTTGTGGAGTGGGGGGGTGACAGTTATTTTGTATTTCAAGAGGCTCCTCTTTTATGCCTTCTAAAAAGTTAAACATGACACAACAGGCTCATAAAGGACTTGGGAACTTTCCTCTTCATAGAAAGTCTGGAGGATATAGTTCTTTTGCAAAATAAGCAAACAAAATATTAAAGAAATTATATGGTATCAGTAAACATCTGTAGCTCACAGCTGATTTTGCAAACCAGGTGCTCTCTAGCACCACCTGTTATGACTAGTAGCCAGGAGTAACACCCACTGAGCTCAACAGGGTGGTGGGCAACCCCAGAAAGCCTTCCCATGTGGAAGCACATTCTAGAAGGAACACAGGGGTGGCTCCCTCCTCCTCCTTCTCCAAAGGCTCTCTGCCCCCATTGGCCAGCCAGCTGGAGGAAGGGAGCTCCCCTGCTCACAAAGAGTAGGGATGGGACCGTGTGCACGGGGTGCTGCAATGGCCAGCTCCCAGAGCTGTTCTTTGGGGCCCAGCATGGTGCCACAGTCCAAACCCATTCCCCTGTTTTGAGGAGGGAAGAGAGAGCCCACATGAGAAAGGAGCTACAGTGGAGACCACACCTGAGCTGGGAACTGCATCTACCCTGCGCCCCCTGCTCATGGGAGGTGGTCAGCCCATGGCTGCCATGTTCAGGCAGATGGGTATAGAAGAAATGTGGTAGCAGCTGCTCCTGCCCCAACTGTTAGTGTGGAGTGGAGCAGCCAGGGGCAGAAGGGGTGCAGGGGCAGCAAAGGGGGTCACCCCCTTGCAGGCCTCAGCCTCGCCCTTCCGGAGGCTTTAACAGTGGTGGCTTTCAAGATGGGTGATGACTCCTTTGCGCAGCTGTGCTCTGGAATTGTGGCCTTTAGAAGGCCTCTTCTTTTCCACAGGCAGTCAGAATGGATGAGGAGCACTGAGAGCAGAGGGAGGTGTACCTCAAATGGCAGACTGAGGCTACGGGCCAGCTTCCGAGCCAGCCTCAGGAACCAAACTTCCCCCACCTATGAAAAAATTAAAACACAAAATGATTTCTGTATTGTGTTTGTTCGTGGTTATTTGTCTGTTAGTTAAATTCGTTCTAGTAGCAAGGGGAGAGAACCGCGACTGCCCCCAGTGGGCAGAGCCAGGATACCTGTGACCACCCCCCACCCCCAGAAGCGGAGGGGCGGGACAGGAACCAGAAATATAAAAGGCCGGCCCTCCAGCTCAGTTGAGCCAGAGCTGCCAGAGGAGCAGAATGTCTCCCCCCCACCCCCCCCCACCCTCCCTGGAGCCCAGACCTGATGGAGGCCATGCAGTGCCAGAGACCCAGAGGGACTGCCAGACACTAGGGACACCACTTGCCATTTACCCCAGCGAGACCGACGACAACCCCAGAACCCAGGTACCCCCAGACTGGGAGTGTAGGAAGGAGCCTAGGGAAGCCGAATTGGGTTCAGCTGTGTTACTGCAAGGCGGCCAGCGTGTTGCGGCCAGATTTCCCCGTTGACCCAGTGGCAGACCACTCCACCACTGTTAGGGCCCTGGCCTGGGTCACAGTGGAGTGGGTTGGCCTGCATCCCCCTACCCCTGCCACCCCAACTGGCAGCCTCCCCAACTTTCGGCCAGGAGACCTGCATTGGTCTGATACCCACTTGAGCTAGGACAGCAGACCGTTTAGCTGGCTCTTTTGCCAGAGAGCTAATCCTCCCTAGACTGCAGGTCAGAGCCATTACCTGATTGCTGCCCTGCCCTGATTGAGGGCCCCGGGCAGATAGACTCACTACTGCCCTGCCTGACTGCAGGCCAGAGCCTGTAACTGAGTGATGCTCAAACTTTTGTACTGGTGACCCCTATCACATAACAAACCTCTGAGTGTGACCCCCCCCTTATAAATTAAATACACTTATTATATATTTAAGACCATTATAAATGCTGGAGGCAAAGCAAGGTTTAGGGTGGAGGCTGACAGCTCGTGACCTCCCCATGTAATAACCTCGTGACCCACTGAAGGATCCTGACCCCCAGTTTGAGAACCCCTGCCTTAACTGATTGCTGCCCCGCCCCGAGTGAGGGTGCTGTGCCTACAGACTTACTACTGCCCTGCCCAACTGCAGGCCAGAAACATTAACTGTGTGCTGCCCTGCTCTGGCTGAGGGCTGTGGCTCACTGACCCAATTGCTGCTCAGCCTGGACTGCAGTCATAGGTGCTGACTTTTGGTTTTGCCAGAGGGTGTCCCATTCTGGCTCTGTCCCCTCCCCTGCATCCCTGCCCCCTCTGTCTTCTAAATCCCACCCCCCACTCCACCTCTTCCTGTTCCCACTCTGCCCCTTCTCCCTAGGTCCGTTCCCCTGAGCTGAGAAGCTGCCCACCCGCCTCTCCCCAGCCCCAGCCACATGGGGCCAGCCAAGCCTGAAGAGCTGTACTTCGTCTTTGGGGTTTCATCTTTATCTTTTAAGTATCTCCATGAGGGCCAAAACACAAAGTGTGATCCTGCAACATGTTATTAACAGATGTTTGTATTTGTTTTATTGGTACATAATTTAATTACTTAGTAGGGTATGAAATATTCTGAACATAAATAAATATTAAAAAGCAGTGTTTTAATGAAGCTCAAAGATCATGCATTGTGAAAGTTTGGGGAACATAGAATCATAGAAGATTAGGGTTGGAAGAGACCTCAGGAGGTGATCTAGTCCAACCCCCTGCTCAAAGCAGGACCAATTCCCAACTAAATCATTCCAGCCAGGGCTTTGTCAAGCCGGGCCTTAAAAACCTCTGAAAACATGTCTGTGTCCAAATATAAATCCCTCTGTTTTATAGCATTTACTTGTAACCTTCGGAGTGGATTTAACTTCCATTTTTGTAGCAGAAAACAGGCTATGTCTGGAAACTGAACCATGGTCATCAATAAGTCATCAACGTTGATTAGCTCTACCTTGGAATTAGAGGCAGATCTCTTGAATTCTAACAACTCTTTGCCAGCAATCCCATACAGGGTTGCAGGATGGAAATCCCATCAGAAGGACAGGACCAAAGAAAAATTGTCACGGTTTCTAAAAATGACATGCTCTTTAAGCAAGGGGAGCCATGTCACTGCCAGAACCAGACGTCTCAGCAGAAAGAATGGAGGCAGGAGGGATCTGGCCTCCCTTAAGGACTTGAACCAAACCCAGAGATTCATAACAAGGGTGAAACCAGTCTAAGGGGGACTGTATTCAGAAGCCTAGCTCTAACTCTTGTGCTCTGTGTGTGTGTGTGTGTTTGTGTGTATGTGACTTTGCAAAGGAACTTGTGTTCCTTCCTTTAATGTTCTGTGGTTCCCAAAAAGTTAACCTATAATCCAGAGTGCCTGTGGGGGTAGACTGGGGGAGAGTGCATAAGCTACTAGATTGGCTTGGGAGGTTCAGGATTGGTCTCAGGGTGGAGGGAAGTTGGGATTTTGAGGTCTTCGTACTAAAGAGGGGTGCCAGACACTGCATCTGTTTAACTGCCCAGGCTGTCTCCCCCCAGCCCCCTGCGGCCAGCCGAGAAGCTGCCGGCCTGCCCAGGCTGTCTCCCCGCAGCCCCCTGAGGCTGGCCCAGAAGCTGCCTGTGTCCCTGCTTGCCCCAGACTGGCTTCCTCTGCCCTGGAAAAAGACTCACCCGCCTGCACTCAGAGCCCAACTGGGAACTGCAGCCATCACACGCTCGGGAACCTGGCTTCTGGCCACAACAGCTGAAGATAGCCTGATTGGCCGAATGGGGAGAGCTGATTGGCTGCAGTGGGTGCTCCAGCACTGATTGCTGCCCACCCTGAGTGAAGGCCAGGGGCGGATAGACTCACTACTGCTCTGCCTGTCTGCAGGCCAGAGCCCTTAACTGAGTGCTGCCCTGCCTTGAGTGAGGGCGCCGGGCCTATAGACTTACTATACTACTACCCTGCCCGACTGCGGGCCAGAAGCATTAACTGTGTGCTGCCCCACCCTGGCTTAGGTCTGGGGATCACAGATCCAATTGCTGCCCGGCCTGGACTGCAGGCTTAGACCTACGGACTTCAGAAAAGCAGACTTTGACCCCCTCAGGGAACTGGTGGGCAGGATCCCCTGGGAGGCTAATATGAGGGGGGGAAGGAGTCCAGGAGAGCTGGCTGTGTTTTAAAGAAGCCTTATTGAGAGCGCAGGAACAAACCATCCCAATGTGCAGAAAGAATAGCAAATATGGCAGGCGACAAGCTTGGCTTAACAGAGAAATCTTTGGTGAGCTTAAACACAAAAAGGAAGCTTACAAGAATTGGACACTTGGACAGATGACTAGGGAGGAGTATAAAATATTGCTCAAGCATGCAGGGGTGTAATCAGGAAGGCCAAAGCACAATTGGAGTTGCAGCTAGCAAGGGATGTGAAGGGAACAAGAAGGGTTTCTACAGGTATGTTAGCAACAAGAAGAAGGTCAGGGAAAGTGTGGGCCCCTTACTGAATGGGGGAGGCAACCTAGTGAGAGATGATGTGGAAAAAGCTGAAGTACTCAGTGCTTTATTTATTTATTTTATTTTTTTGGCTTCGGTCTTCACAGACAAGGTCAGCTCCCAGGCTGATGCTCTGGGCAGCACAGTATGGGGAGGAGGTAAGCAGCCCTCAGTGGTGAAAGAACAGGTTAAGGACTATTTAGAAAAGCTGGGCATGCACAAGTCCATGGGGCCGGATGCAATGCATCCGAGGGTGCTGAGGGAGTTGGCTGATGTGATTGCAGAGCCATTGGCCGTTATCTTTGGAAATTCGTGGCAATTGGGGGAGGTCCCGGATGATTGGAAAAAGGCAAATATAGTGCTCATCTTTAAAAAAGGGAAGAAGGAGAGTCCGGGGAACTACAGAACGGTCAGCCTCACTTCAGTCCCTGGCAAAATCATGGAGCAGGTCCTCAAGGAATTCATTTTGAAGCACTTGGAGGAGAGGAAGGTGAGCAGGAACAGTCAACATGGATTCACCAAGGGCAAGTCATGCCTGACCAACCTGATTGCCTTCTATGATGAGATAACTGGCTCTGTCAATATGGGGAAAGTGGTGGATGTGATATACCTTGACTTTAGCAAAGCTTTTGATATGGTTTCCCACAGTATTCTTGCCAGCAAGTTAAAAAAGTATGGATTGGATGAATGGACTATAAGGGCTGCATTAGTAGGAGCATTGCCAGCAGATCGAGGGAAGTGATTATTCTCCTCTATTCAGCACAGGTGAGGCCACATCTGGAGTATTGCATCCAGTTTTGGGCCCCCCACTACAGAAAGGATGTGGACAAATTGAAGAGAGTCCAGCGGAGGGCAATGAAAATGATTAGAGGGCTGGGCACATGACTTATGAGGAGAGGCTGAGGGAACTGGGCTTATTTAGTCTGCAGAAGAGAAGAGTGAGGGGGGATTTGATGGCAGCCTTCAACTACCTGAAGGGGAGTTTCAAAGAGGATGGAGCTCAGCTATTCTCAGTGGTGGCAGATGACAGAACAAGGAGCAAGGGTCTCAAGTTGCAGTGGGGGAGGTCTAAGTTGGATATTAAGAAACACTGGAATGGGTTACCTAGGGCGGTGGTGGAATCTCCTTCCTTAGAGGTTTTTAAGGCCCGGCTTGACAAAGCCTTGGCACGGATGATTTAGTTGGGGTTGGTCCTGCTTTGAGCAGGCGGTTGGACTAGATGACCTCCTGAGTTCTCTTCCAATCCTAATCTTCTATGATTCTATTAACTGTCAGCCAATTCCCCCCCGAATGGAATCGCTCTAGGAGCATTGCAGCGAGAGGGCGTGGTCTCCCTCCCTGATGGATGCGTTGAGCATCGTGACTGCCTTACAGTTCTTTCTCTACTCCTTCCCTGGGGGCTGCACCTTGAGGCAGTGGGAAGACTTGTGCATTCCAATGACCCTGAAAGCTAGGCCAGAGGCAGTTTTAACTCCTCAGAGGGCCACCCGTTCCAGACACATCAAAGGATAGGGACCAGACAGACAACAGTCCACTGGCACTCCAGGTTTGGGGCTGAGCAATAGGCCTACCTCCATCCTCAAGGGAAAAAAAAGTATGTTATAGAAACACAGCAAGCTAGCTAGTCCAGGAAACAGCATGATAGGCAGAGATGGCAGCACCTTGTTTGTGCCTTAATACATCTGATGGCATGGGAAGGATTCAGAAATGTCTTTGTTACTTGTAGGGCCAGGACTTGTAACATCACTGCCCTTCCTAGTGCATGATGCTGGCTCTCAAATGCACTTAGTACACACTTGTGTATGTTCTATTACTGACACCCAGAACACAACTGTGCTGTGCTAGCATCTCTTCCCCCTCCTGCTTTGGAGAGGTGGGAGTGTCCCTGACCATCACTCCTTTGTAATACTCCTAAACACATTCTAAGGAAACTGAGTCAATAATTACTCATTTTCAACAAACATTTGTTTTATTTAGGGAAAAACACATGGGGAATGTATTATTGAGTTGTGGGCTAGGTTAGAGTTACCGTACAGATGCTCTAAAATCTTCCCAATACTCTCCCTTAGGATTTACCAAACAGCCCCTTTATACATTCCGTCCACCTACACTGTGGCTTCTACTGTGAAACCACAGCCATACCAAATGAGAGAAATTCTGAAAAATCTCAGTGTGGAATTGTTCTGTGAACATGAAACACATAATGCTAAACAAACAAAATGTCGTGCCAAGTCAGTTGCTGTTCTGCATTATTTGTGAAGAATGGTTAAGAAGCGTTTGTGTCCTCAGTCCTCATCCAATTCCTCCCAAGTTACTTTCTCCCAAATTGCAGCAAAGAAAACACAGCACAGACAGCAGCAATATTACTTGTGTGAACATGAACACACTGAGTAAACCAAATGTAGTGAAAAAACGGTTGCTTTTTCAACATTATTTGGAATTGGACAGTTAAAGGGAGAAAGGGGAGATGAGTTTCTTTACTCAGTTTCTCCCAAGTACATCCCTCACCCAATGTCAGTGTAAGTACAGCAGCAATATTCATTCTTTGACTGCCGCAGAGCCACCTACAGAAAGGTAAAGTTATCAATGATCATTCAGGGGCTGCCAGCACAGGTAATTGCTTCTCTGACCACATTGTTTTATCATGCCTGATGTCCCCATCCTTCTGGGGTCACAGCCCAGACTGACTGCACATCTGCATAACTGGCAAATGGCAATGGTTCTGTCCCCAGCATCAAGTTGGAAGTGGTTTGAAACTTGGAGGCTGGAAGACTGGGGACTGTAGGTGGTAATGGTTGCTGCTGAATTAAATGTGGTGGAGGAATACTGCCTAGTTTCCCACCTAAACCATATCTAGCAGACCTGGAGAGAGTGACCTTTCCCACCCGCGAGCTGTGACTAATAACCACATCCTTCCCAGAATGGAAAACCTGGAGCTGATGGTGTCTGGACTGTAATCTGGGATGTGGTGGATCAAGAGAACCAGCCTCATGTGGTGTTGGGCTAGCTGGAGATGCACTGATCACCACCTCCTGCTCATCACTAATATCAGCACCACCTCCTGCACCCAGAGTGGTTGACTGGGCCCCAGGTTCCTCTTCAGAGGAGCTGTGTGCCTCAGGCAAAGACATATCTGCTGGTTACCCTTGTGACACTACTCCCCATATTCTTCATAGTAATATTATTATGAGTCTTCATAATTATGATATATTTTATGCAAGATAAGGCATGTGAGATATCATTGAAAAGGTTATGATTTAATGAATATGATTATCCTATTTGTATGCATGTATCATTTTTGTATCAGAAGTTAGGAATATTGACTGTGTATCTGTATTTCATGTTGTTATTCCTGGGCAACGCCCAGTAGGCAAAAGGCTCTCAGTCTAAATGACTGGCTGGAAAGGGCCGATTCAAGTTGGATGGCCCACTGGGGAACACTTAGCTCACCATGGAGCATGGAAGACACCCATCTATATCTAATGGGCTTTCCTGTAAATGTTCTAACTAAAATATGGGTAATGGCCTCTGCTGTGACTAAGTGAAGCATGCATGGGCATGTGACTTGCCCATGTGACTCTACAGGGATATGTGCCCAAGTTACCTGGTACTGGACTCCATCTTGGAATACCAGTGTTTTTCCAGTGAAACGCATGGGAACCAAGCTTGGAAACAAAGGGTTCCCGCCATTAGCAAAAGGTATTTCAGTCAGGGGAGTGACATCGTCATGGTTCTTCATTGACTCCCCGCCCAAAGGAGATTCATGGAAAGACCTGAGGAACAAGGACTGAACTGGGGGGAAGTGCTGGACCCAGGCTAGAAGGATTTCTAGCCTGTGAAAGGAATACCTGGGGTTTTTAAGCTGCAGGCAAGGGTAGTTGGCCCCCTAAGAATCTCTTCAGCCAGCTTAAATCATCCTTTAGGGTGAGAATTTGCTACTCATATTCAAACTCTTTAGTATATTAAGCTTAGATTGTGTTTTTGTTTATTTGCTAGGTAACCAGCTTTGATCTGTTGGCTATGCCTTATCACTTAAAATCTGTCTTTTGTAGTTAAACTTATTTTTGCTTTGTCTAAAGCCAGTGTGTGGGAGTTATAACTTGGGACAAAAAACTGTTGTATATTCCTTCTCCGCATTGGGGGGCGGGGTGAATTTCATGAGCTTACGCTGTACAGATCTCTGTGCAGCACAAGACGGTATAATTGTGGGTTTACACTCCAGAGGGGGGTGTGCTCTTGAGCAGCTGGGCAGTTCCTTAGCTGTAGCCTCCCAGGCAGAGCTGATCACAGCAGCCAGTAAGTAATGCAGCTGGGTGTGTCCCTGTCAGTGTTTATGCTGGTGAAAGAGCAAGCTTGGAGAGCTTGGCAACTTATCACAGCAGCACATGTGACAGGGAGCCCAGGCTAGTGGGTCGGGGGGCTCAGCAGTACCCCAGTTCCAGGTGGCACCTCAGGGGAACCCGTCACATCCCTACCTTCACTTCCTTGGGTTCATGCTGCAGAACTTCCAAAAGTTAGCAAGTTTCCAGAGGAAGGAGTCTTCTTTCTTTTTCTCACCCTAAAGTGCTCCATATTAAAATGCAGCTTACAGATAGCCTCAGACTGCGGTCTCCCAGATCCATTAACACAGCTGTCAGCCTGCAGCTGTTGGAGTGATGGGGGAGATATTGCTGCTTGAACTGGCAGCATCACCAGAAACAGATCTTTTTCTTTTGGGGGGGTCAGAGACAATTGCTGTGTTACAGTCCCTGTCTTCATCTTGCAAAATGGTGATGTGGGGAGAAGAGAGGCAGGCTTTGCGGGGGTGAGGTGAAATCAATGAAGAATTGCTGCCTCACAAAACAGCCCAGCCAGTCAGCCCAGGAACTGGGATTGGGGTGGGGTCAGAGTAAGAGAATACTTTACTGTCCTACTATATTAGGAGAATCCTCTACAAAAGCTGTTGCTTCCTATGTTTCTTTCACCAAAGATGCCATCTGTTGTGTTCTGCTTCAGGGCTCCAGACACGCACAGCATCAACTAACCCTCAGCCACAAGGAAGGGCTGACTTTAAATGTGACTTCAGGTGGCTACATTGAACCAATTGGAAAGAACATGGACTGACTCAATGAAAGACCATACTGACAGAAGTGGAATTTTCCAACATCAGGTTGAAACAAAATGTCAATCAAAATGAAATGGCAAAGTCAAAACAAAATAAAATTGTCAAAAAATGTTCACGTTGCCCCAGTAATATTTTGTCAAAATCTTTAACAAATTAATATGGATTTGCAAAAGTATTCAGTGTCAATGAATTGGTCTTGTTGCCCCTTTTTGACCTGAGCAGATAGCTAAAGTTTAGGTCTGTGTGGGTGTTCCAGTTGGAGTAAGAATTGGTGGTTTCCTGGTACAGTACAGACCTGTTTATGCGCAGATGTCGGGAGTCAAGCCATCACGACTGCGTGTTAACAGACCGCGGGTTAAGAGGGCCATGCTGAAAAAAATGTCTATGATTCACATAGGAAAAAACGCCATTATTTTCTGCTCTTTCTGGCTCGCATTATTTTTCTTTCTTGTGAAGTCTGTCATTCACCGCAGATGAAAGATTTCGATATTTTCCACATTTTGCTCCTCCATAAATCTTACAACAGTTTCTACAGCACTAAGGGCTTCTGTGGGCGAAATTTTGACCTTTTCAATGACATCCTTGTCGTCGTCATTGTCATTTAGGCCTGCATTATTAGAATTCTCGCCATCACTTTTGCGCTCTGACGTAGCCTCGCAGCCCGTTAATATTTCTTCCTCGGACAGAAATTCTGAAGTCGGGCAATCGTCATCCATTTCCAGCCACTCGGTAATGATTTCCGGCGATGTATCCAAACTAAAATCTTTTATCATTTGAAAGAGAAGTTTACCTTTATCCTCTTTTGTCTGCGTGTGTGTTTGTAGGACGTCTTCTTCCGAAAATCCTTCAAAGTCTGGCTCTGAATCAGTGCCACTGCTGGAGTTTTCCGAGTCTGAGCCGTCTTTGACAGAAAAGGCATCACCGAGAGTCTTAATCCAGCAGTTTTCAATGGACTTTTGTTTTACTCCGTCCCAAGCTTTTTTAACTAAATAAATAATTTCCTTCATGTTTAAGTGTTTCAGGAATTCGGAAATGCCTGAAGACATGCATGACACAATTGCCGAAATCAGCTCCCGACGATAATTGTTTTTAAAATTCTGAATAATGCCCTGGTCTAAAGGTTGAATTTTTGATGTTCTGTTGAATGGTAGGAATAGCACTCGAATTTTTCCATCACTCGATACCAGTGATTCGGCTGGAGGATGGGCTGCACAATTGTCAAGTAGCAAAAGTGCTTTGGCTTCAAGTTTCTTCGACCGCAGATGCTTACAAACTACTGGAACAAAGCTGTTGTGGAACCAGTCGTCGAAAATGTGTCTCGTTATCCAAGCATTTTTGCTGTTAGCGTATATTACTGGCAGTTTGGCTCTATTGAGGTGATTAAAGCAGCGAGGGTTATGAAAGTGGCCAATGAGAAGAGGGGCAAGCTTATGGCTGCCTGTCTTATTACTACAAAAAAGAAGAGTCACACAATCTTTTATCTTTTTAAATCCAGCTGTTTTCTATGTCTCGTAATTAAAGGCTAAAGTTTTATCAGGTAGCAGTTTTGCAAATAAAGCTGTTTCATCACAATTATAAAGATGTTCTTCATGGTAGTGTTCATTTTGTAAAATAGATTTTAACTCGGCGGGAAACATGTTAGCGGCCGATTCATCAGCTGATCGGCTTTCTCCAGAAATCAATCCTACGCTATGCCTTTTTAAAATGACTTATAAACCCCTTGCCGGCTTGGAATGATTCATTCCCCATTAAATTTCCAAATTTTGTCGCTTGGGCTTGAAGAATTGTCCCACTTAGTGGCATTCCTTTCAGCCTTTCCTGAGCAAACCACATGCGCATGGCTTTGTCTATTGTGGGTTTTGATGAATAGCGCACACATTTTCGCTTAAGCCCCACGACAGAATGGATATTTTGTACAAAGCCATTCAGTTTAGATTAGTTTTTTAGCCACCCTCGGAGAGTAGATTCGGCAATCCCAATATCTTTTGAAACTTTGGCCTGGGTTTCTCCGCTATTTACTCGATCTATTGCAGCTAGCTTTTCTTCTACAGTGTAGGTATGCTGACATTTGCCTTCTGCCATTATAATAGGCCTATGGTTAAAATTTTCTAATGTAGTATATATATTACCACTATATATTATATATCTCTCTAGCGTAATGATGACTAAGTGTGTGTGATACATCTTTACCAATATCGGTAAAGACGTACAACACGTTTCCACTCCGCACTTCCTGTCAATTTCTATGTCAGTGAGTTAGTGAGCAAATCTGTAGTGCTACGTAGCAAGTTCCTGTATCGCATGTTAACGAGTCTCGCATGTTAAATAGGTAGCACTGGGAGGCATGGTGCTACCGCGCTTTAAGCGGATTCGCGCATAAATGGATCTGTATTGTAGTTCTTTGATGCAATATTGCTTATTTACAAGGAATGTACAAAGTTCTGTGTCTCTGAATGCAGCAGGAACCAAGAACAAAAAGTGGCAGTTTCTTAGCTTACAGCCCCCAAGACTCTTTAGCCAACACCAGACCCAAAAGTCGTCTTTCTAACTTTTCCCAGGATCACTCTGTACTTACAGGTTCCTGACTGGCTTTTCTTGCCCCTTTTCATCAGGTTCTCTGTTCTTGTCTGTGACCTCAATATCCGTATGTTCTCTCACAGTCCCACAAACACCTACCCAACACCTACCTCAGCCCAAAAGCTCCTGGGCAAGTTCACTCACACTTTTGTCTTAGGTGGAGCTTATGTTTACATTTAGGTGTGAATTCACCCTTCAATGAACATATCAACCTCAGCGGGGGTTTTAATCTAACTGTGAACGAGCAGAGAGACTGCAGCCCGGCACAACAGCTGTTGAAGAACACCTGTGGGTTCAGCTAGCTCCACCCCATTATACCTGCAGCCAATGCCAGGCCTGAAGGGGGGAGAAAAGAAGAGAGCCCCCCTCAGTCAGGGGCTGACTGGCAAAGAGGCAGGAGCTCTCTGTATGCCTTCCTGAAGGCACAGACCAGCAACCTGCTGCCTGCCAATGCAGCCACTGGAGACAAGTAAATCTTCCCCAGCCAAGGGAATCCTACAGAGAAGCCCCAACTGCAGGGCAACTGGACTAGTGGGGCCATGCCCCAAACTAAAAGGACTTGGACAGGGAGCAGGCCAGGAAAACAGAACCTGAACCTGCACTCCCCCCCCCCCACACACACACACACCTGGGAGGAAGATCCATCTCCCCTGTTTAGGGGTTGAACAACACAGGACCCTGGGCCAGGTCCTGAGGGAGAAGGAGGGGTCAGGCCCCCTACAGCCCTCCTAACCAATGTTCTAGCCACTAGGCTGCCCGGCCCCTGAGGGCCCTATCACACTAACCCATAACAAGATTTCACCCAGCTCATAACAGTATTTTTTTGGTGAAGAATAATTAATGGAAAAAATTCCAACCAACTTTGATTTTTCACAAAAAAGAAGGGTAAATATTATTCTGAGGATATAAGCAAAAGGCAAAGAAGGAAGACTAACCCTGCAAGCTCAATGTAGCTCAAGGCCCTGGAGAATTAGACTGCAGCCTTTTATATATACTTGTGCATATTTTGTGAAAGGAACCTTAAGCAAAGGACTTCTCCCTTCAAATATGAGGATTTAATCTCAAAGGCCCAGGCGATGTGTAGGGGTATGGCCTAGTTTAGATATAATGAGGCATCCCAACTGGGGGTGGTAGAGGCGACAAACTTGCCATGAGGTAGGAAGGACCAGGACCTGTGGCTGGAATGCATGACTTTGTGCCATCTAGGCCAGTTTGCTTATACAGACGACAGGTTACCAGTGCCAAAACCACATGCTCTGACAGCAGATATTGGGTCCAGTGTCTATTTTGTCTTTAATGATAGGAAGTATTTTTGTTCCCATTGCAAATCATCATCAGCGATCCCTGGATTGAAGGATAATCTCTACCACAGATTTACATATGGGTCCTAAAATGACTCAGGAGTCTGATCCTAGAACCACAGATCCACAAATACAAGCGTTGCTGTGGGAGGTGTGTGGGTCAGCATGGTTCCCTCATCTGCTGTGGAGGCAAGGGGAAGGCCCAATTGGTGGGAAGAACAGCAGTTTCCAAGGGCCCGGTACTCCAACAGGATTAGTGGGAGCAATTCTGGAAAAGTCTCCTTCTCCAATTAATTTACAGGTGTTTTGGGCTCTGCTATTGAATTATCCTAACAGGACTAGGGCCATGTCTACACTACCCGCCGGATCGGCAGGTAGTAATCGATCTATCAAAGTTCAATTTATCGCGTCTTGTCTAGACGCGATAAATCGATCCCCGAATCGACGCCCTTACTACACCTCGGCAAGAGGAGTAAGCAGAGTCGATGGGGGAGCCGCGGCGGTCAACTTGCCGCCATGAGGATGGCCAGGTAAGTCAAACTAAGATACTTCGACTTCAGCTACGCGAATAGCGTAGCTGAAGTTGCGTTTCTTAGATCGATCTCCCGCCCCAGTGTAGACCAGCCCTTATTTATGGAATGGATTTCTTAAGCAGGTTTTCAAATACCATATGAAGCAGCAAGGTGACGTGTGAGTGGAAAACTTGAAGTCTGTTGAAGGATAGTAACTACAGTTCAGGATAAAATTTTGGTGAAGACGGTATCTAAGAGAGTAAGTTTTTTTTGATCCAACCAGTGCCAGATCTATGGACATCACCCCTGGGTGTGACATCTAAAAGGGCTAAGGGAAAACACAGGATTATCCACTACTTATCCTACTTCCAGACTCCTCTGTAAATGACAATATTGCCCCTCGGTTATGTTCAGTTAAGCATTCTTTGTTTGATGTGGTGGTTACCATGGTGAGAGGGTGTGGCTCAGGGCTTTATTTGCCAAATGTGACACTAAGGTTATGTCTACACTGCAACCCTCCTGCTCCTCCACACAGCAGCGAGTGTCAGATACTGGGTCAACTGACTTGGGCTCATGGGGCTAGCACTAGGGAGCTAAAAATAGTAGTGCAGGCTATCTTGCTCAGGCTGGAGCCTGCGCTCTGAGACCCAACCTTCTCACTGGGTTTCAGAACTTGGGCTCTAGCCCAAGTGGAAATGTCTTCAGCAGGGGTGGGCAAACTTTTTGGCCCGAGGGCCACATCTGGGTGGGGAAATTGCATGCAGGGCCATGAATGTAGGGCTGGGGCAGGGGATTGGGGTGTGGGAGGGAGTGCGGGGTGTAGGAGGGGGTGCAATGTGCAGGAAGGGGCTCAGGGCAAGAGGTTGGGGTGCAAGAGGGGTGTGAGGTGCGGCAGGGGGCTCAGGGCATGGGGCTGGGGTGCAGGAGGGGAGTGGGGTGCAGCAGGGGGCTCAGGGCAGGGGGTTGGGATGCAGGAGGGGTGTGAAATGCAGCAGAGGGCTCAGGGCAGGGGGTTGGGGTGAGGGCTTCGGCCCGGCGCCACTTACCTGGAGCGGCTCCAGGGTGGCAGCGACGCACACCATGTCCCTGCGGCCCCTGGGGGAGGGGCGACAGAGGGTTCCACGTGCTGCCCTCGCCTGTGGGTACCTCTCCCGAAGCTCCCATTGGCGGCGATTCCCCGTTCCCGGTCAATGGGAGCTGCGGGGGGTGCTGCCTGCAGGCGAGGGCAACGCGCAGAGCTCTCTGCCCTTTCCTACCCCCAAGGACTGCAGGGATGTGGTGCCAGCTGCTTCCGGGAGCGCCGCGGGGCCTGCAGCGCCACGGGGGTTGGCAATCCCATGGGCCGGATCCAAAGCCCTGATGGGCCAGATCCAGCCCACAGGCCGTAGTTTGCCCACCCCTGGCTTAGAGCATCTTCATTAAAGTGGTACAGCAGTGCAGCTTCACTGATGCAGCATTTTAAGTGAAGGTGTGCCCTCAGTGAATGTCTATACTGCAAACAAAACAAAACATGATAGCAAGTTTCAGATCCCAGGTCAACAGACTCGGGCTTGCGCTATGGGACTAAAAATACAGTGTAGTCTAGGGATGGGCAAATTACGGCCCGGGGGCCATATCCAGCCCTTCAGACATTTTAATCCGGCCCTCGAGCTCCCGCCTGGGAGTGGGAGTGGGGTCTGGGACTTGCCTGCTCCGGTGCTCCAGCTGGTTAGCAGGGTCGGGGGCTTGCCCCACTCTGCGCAGCTCCCGGAAGCAGCAGCATGTCCACCCTCTGGTTCTTATGGGTAGGGGCAGCCAGGGGGCTCCGCACATTGCCCCCACCCCAGGCGCCGCCCCCGCAGCTCCCATTGGCTGGGAACTGCGGCCAATGGGAGCTGCAGGGGTGGCATCTGCAGATGGGGCAGCGCGCAAAGCTGCCTGGCCGCGCTGCCACGTAGGAGCCAGAGGGGAGACATGCTGCTGCTTCTGGGACCTGCTTAAGGTAAGCGCCGCCCAGAGCCTGCACCCCTTCTGTGCCCCAACCCCTTGCCCCAGCCCTGATCCCCCTCCTGCCCTCGAACCCCTCAGTCCAAGCCCGGAGCACCCTCCTGCACCCCCAACCCCTAGCCCCACTGCAGAGCCTGCACCCCCAGCTGGAGTCCCCACCCCCCAACCCCCAATTTTGTGAGCATTCATGGCCCGCCATACAATTTTCATACCCAGAAGTGGCCCTCGGGCCAAAAAGTTTCCCCACCCCTGCTATAAGGTCTTTGGATCTTGTGTTAGTACAGCACCCAGCACAATGGGAGCCCTCATACTGATTGGGGCCTGTGGGAACTATCATGTCAAATAATACATGATAATAGTAAGTGGTTTGTAATGTTACCCAGTCTGGAAGTATCCCAGTATTGCCAATCCCAAGTATTTAAAAATAATGAGTCAGGCTCTACAAATAATGAAATTGGCTTAAAAATCATGGGTCCGAAGACTTTTCCAAAATAACTTTTGGATTCTTTTTATTTGCCGTCTTGGTTTTGGAGCCCTTAGGGTTTGAGTTTTCAAGATTTTCTCTGCAATCACCACAAGGTGGGTAATTCATATATTTTTAAATGAAAGCTGAGAGTCCCACATAATGACACAACTCCAGGAAATTTAAGAAAAACAACAAATGTCATGAGATTCATGCTAAAATCACAAGAGTTGGTTGGCAATGCTGGAAACCTTTCTTCTAACTAGCATGATAAAACCTGAGAAGTAGCAGAAACTTTTCTGTTTGTTTTTTATTCAGGTTTCCACTTTTTGGAATAAATCTTGGAATAAAGGCACCTATAGTCTATGGGTCCAATCTAACTTCCACTGAAGTCAATGGAAAGACTCCTGTTCACTTTCTCAGTAAACTTTTTTAAGTATTACTGTGCTCAGAACAATTAATTTTGTGACAATTCACTAAAGCCTTTTAAATATTGGGTTCATAATTGAAACAATCTCAATTTTAGAGGCTACCACAATAAGGGCCTGATCCAACTTCCTTTTAAGTCAATGGGAACTTTCCACTGACTTCACTGGGCATTAGGTCAGGCCCTAATTCAGCCATTAATTCAAAGCACAGCCATAAAGGTTAAAGCTTGAATAGTTACTAAATAAAACTGACCGCCTCAGTGAGATGCTGGATAATGAGCTTAATACACTGCCAGACCATAATTCAGTGGGCACACACACAGGATTGTAATCTAATTTACGCAAAGAAGTGTAGGGGGAGGTTGTTTTGTTTTTTAAGAGCGTAGATGAATAGATTTAAATACAGTCCCAATTCACAACTAGATTTGATTATAAAACAATTTTTGGCCTACATAATGTGTATGAAATACTAGACTCATCTTTTGATCAGCTTATTGCTGCATGATGTAATTGTCCAATATCTGTAGATCCAGCTGCCGTCCATATTAATATGTTCAAGAGTGACTCAAACCAGGACTTCTGCTGTGTTGGTAAGAAATGCGTCAAATCAGGGCCTGCTTATGCTCTGCCCCAGTGACACTGTCATTGCTCATGGCCTAAGTGACAGCAAAATGGTCACCTACGTTAAAGACACTGCTTGTGACTAGCATTTGGCAAGGCAAGCCAGATAAAGTGTGGTAACTGTACACGGAGAGTTTGCCTGTTCTCACCCTATTGACACTTATATATTCTTACAGCTTGTCCATTTTAATCCAGCTGCTTGTTTTCATGTTCCCGGTATCACCCATTTGATCATATCATCCCCCACAGTAATTAAAATATTGTAGACGCTAGTTTGCAGCAACAACTTATAAGAGCAACATTTCTCCTGGGAACACTTTCCCTACCATGAATTGTCCACTTGGTAACAGCAACATAGCTGCCACATAAGAGCAACATTTGCCACATTGTGATGTCACCTACAGGGGTGGAGATTGGGGGGGCATGTAGGGCTGTTGCCCCCCCTAATTTGCATCTTCCACTCCTCTTCTGACCCTGACCCTTCAGCGCAGCTCCAGGGCACACAGCCCCGTCCACTTGCCCTGCCTGACAGAGCCTGTGCAGGGAAAGCAAACAGGGCTGTGCTCAAGGGCTGCCGTTAGCAGGGGGCTCTGTCCAGCAGGGGGCCAGTACTCATGGGGTGCATCTTTCCACTCCCTTCCTGACCCTGGCCCTTCAGCGCAGCTCCAGGACGCACAGCCCCATCCAATTGCCCTGCCTGACAGCGCCTGCATGTTGAGCATGTGTAGGGGGAATTTAGGGGGAGGGTCTGGAAGAGAGGGATTTTTCGGGGAGGGAGGAAGCTGGGGTCAGGGGAACAACAATGGCAAAGCTGGAAGGTTTCCTCCTTCCTTCCTCAGTGTCTAGCTTGCAGGTGGTGGGGGGGAGGATTGCTATTTTGCAGTGGGGAATATCGGGGATACCCTCCCGTCTCTGTTCGCTGTGCTTAAAGCTATGCCCTCCTCCCCACCTCATTGCAGGCAGCCCACCGTGCTCTCTTCAGCCATCTATCCTCAGCTTGTCCCCAGCAGCCGGCCTTGCTCAGCCATTTTGACGACTATGGGCTCCCCTGCCAAACCCACAGTTCCCCTACCCCATTCCATAATTAAAACCACTGCTTCAAATTAATCTCCTCCACCTCTTGCCCTGCTTCCACCCTCTTTTTGCCACAGAAACATCTCTCAGCGTGCTCTCATACCTCTGGAGGGACACATCTCGAGGCCTCAACTCCAACCCCATCTTCCTTGACTTCTCTGATGCTTTTGACACCGTCAGTCACACACTCCTTGAAATATTGGCCTCCCTTGACTTTTGTGAATCTATCCTCCCTTGGGTCTAATCACTCCTGCTGTTTCACTTTCAGTGAGTTTTGCTCCTCCTCCCCCATGCTTTTTGGATATCTCACAGAGCTCTGTCCTTGGCCGCCTCTACTTCTGTCTTTACACCCTCTTTTGGGGTGATCTTACTCTCATGGTTTCAACGAATATCCCCCCCCCCCCTCCGGCAGCCAGATACTTCTTCCAATTACTGCCAAAAGCAACTATAATGTGAGTGAGGGCAGGAGGAATAGGGAAGCCCACCTTCAGGGTCTTGGGCAGCACCTCCTCTGACAACAGCAGAACCTGTTCATTCTGCAGGGAGACTGTAATTCCTTATGACAGAGTCTGTGGGTTGCCAATGTCAATGGACATCAAGGATGGTCTTCAGCAAAAACCACATTGACATTGAAAGGGAACTTACTATTTTTCTTCCTTTAAAAAAAAATATATATATAACAAAACATGATTGTGTTAATCAGTAAGCAGATGTGCAGTGGCTGGGAAAATTAAGTTTGGCTTAAATATAAAGTATAAAATAGACTAGGGATAATAGTTAAAACTCAGAATGAACTAACAATAGCCAGATCAAATGGGCATTTTATATATAAATATGAAAGGAAACATCATGCCTATCATCACGGTGATCACTTTGCTTCTGAGTTTCATTCCTTTCCTTACCCTTCATTTGTCTTTTGTCTGTTCAGAGAGAGAACTTTTGGGGCTATGGATTGTGTCTTTCTGTGTGTTGCCTAGTCAAGTTTATGTTAAACCTACTCAGTTTTCATGAATTTCGTTTGAAAGCTCTATGGAGAAGGGACCGTGTCTTGTACAGCAAGTAGCACAATGGGGCCTGAATCCTGAGTGGGAATTCCAGGAGTTCTGCAATATAAATATTTAACAATAGTGGATTTCTTTATGTTGGTTATGAGTGACTTTCTTTTTGGGTGTTTGTCCTCACAGACCCTGTCCTTGGTGTGTGTGGACAGGCTAGAATAAGGGCACACACCATGGGAATAGGAGGAACTATTAGTATGGAAGGATTAAATATTACTAAAGGGTAGGTAGGCAATGCTTGCAATTAAAAAAAAAAAAGTTAAAATAAAAATACTAGAGGGGACGTTACAAGAACAGAGAATCTGGCCTGAATTGCTTTGAAAGCAGCCTAGGCCAATTTGTAAATATCTCCAGCATTGCTAACAATTAGTTCCAAATCTAATGGTCACGCATAAAGGGAAACTATCTCAAGCAAATAAAAGAGATAACAGCCATTCATTGAAGGTGAAACAAGGGGACATTCAATCAAACTGAAAAGCAGAAAATCTAAAACTGGTAAGAGGAAATACTACTACTACTTTTTTTTTTTTTTAAACACAACACATGAGTGGCCTGAGGAGCGCGTTGGCACAAGATACATACGTGGATTGAGACCTTGGCTCAGTCATTGTTATGTTCACAGTGGCTCTGATGCATGCAAAAGGGTATCCTGGTGGTCTCTACTGAGATATTCCCCAATGTAACATTTTTTTAATTCTTGAAACAGAAACAAAAGAAATTCCTTCCAATAGCTACACTAACAGAAAGTGACCATGTTCAATCCTTTGGCCACCAAAATAGGCACTGCAAGGAAGGGCACCACATGCATCCTCACTGTTTGGCATCCATAAGCCGAGCTATAATAGTGGCTTCCTCTCAGTACTGCTATGGCACATGACTGGCTCAGGCAACTGACCCCTCTTGCCACAGCTTCTGCACAGCAGTTTGTTGAAGATATACCTATCTTATAGAGCTAGAATGGACCTTGAAAGGTCATCGAGTCCAGTCCCCTGCCTTCACTAGCAGAACCAAGTACTGATTTTGCCCCAGATCCCTAAATGGCCCCCTCAAGAATTGAACTCACAATCCTGGGTTTAGCAGGCCAATGCTCAAACCACTGAGCTATCCCTCCCCAAGAAAAAGCACCCTTTTGGACAATGAAATAGCATTCAGACACACAGAGCCAGCTGCTTTTCTGAATATCATTCAAGGGTGCCTGAACTATGCCATTGTCTTTGCTGTGGACCGAGCCCCATGGGAAGTTGGCAGAAGTGCTTTCTTGGTCTGTTAAACATTCCTCTTCATGGACTCTAATTTCTCAGTCCTGTAAATGCTTATGCCTGCAGTCAATGCAACTAATCAAGTGATTCAAGTTAAGCACATGCATAAGTGTTTGCAGGATTGGAGTCTAAAGCTGTATTCCCAGCTCCTTCTATAGTCAGTTCCTCCATATTGTTGCCCATTTGCTCAGTAGTAGCAGATAACGATGGATGCCTCTACCCAGATCCTGGTGTGGATTTGCAGAGACTGCGGCCTGCATTTCCCACTCACAGAAAGCCAAGCTGGGGGGACCATCTAGTGTGAAAGGTGCCTGCTGATGGAATCTCTCAGGAAGCAGGTGGGAGAGCTAAAGGAGGCGGTGGCTAGGCTGAGAAGCATCTGTGCCCATGAGGAATTCCTCAAGAGTATTCATATGGAGACATCCAAGGCTGAGGAAGCTATGCAGCTACAGAGGACTGCTGTCACACCACCGGGGGAGGAGGATATGGCTCTGCCACAGGGAGGACACTGGCTTCTTGTTACTTCTGGCATCAGGCAGTGCTCCACCCCTACTCTCAACCCACACACCATGGTGATAGAAAATCGATATGTTGCCCTGGCAATGAGCGATGAGGAATCACCCCCAAAAGTGGAGGATGAGAAGCCATGAACTCCCAAGGCTGGGAGGATTGTGGCCACTACTCCCAGGAGGAAACATAGGGTAGTGGTGGTTGTTGACTTTCTTTGAGGAGGACGGAGGCACCCATCTGACATGGCATTCCAGGAAGTGTGTTGCCTGCCAGGGGCCCATATCCGAGACATTATGGAGGGGTTGTTGAGGATCATCCAGCCTGAAGGTGAATGCCTGGCTGCAAAGATGGTGTCACCAGGAGGGCTTCGGCTTCCTTGACCGTGGAATGCTGTTCCAGGAAGGAGGACTGCTAAGCAGAGATGGGGTCCACCTATCGAGGAAGGGGAAGAGAATATTTGGATACAGACTGGCTAACCTAGTGAGGAGGGCTTTAAACTAGGTTAAAAGGGGGCAGGTTACCAAAGCCCACAGGTAAGTCAAAAACATGGAGACCTAAGAGAAGGGTCAGAATTTGGGCGGAGCATGGGCTGTTACAGCAGGGATAAAGGAGATACAAAATAGAACTTGGGGGTGGAGGTGGGGAAATCAAATCAGTATCTTAGATGTCTGTATACTAATGAGAGAAGTATGGGAAATAAGCAGGAAGAACTCAAAATGCTAGTAAATAAACACAACTATGACATAGGGAGGAGGTGTCGCCTTGTATATTAAAAATGTATACACTTGGACTGAGGTTGAGATGGAAATAGGAGATAGACTTGTTGAAAGTCTCTGGGTAAGGATAAAAGGGGTAAAAAACAACAACAAGGGTGATGTCAGGGTAGGGGTCTACTACAGACCACCTAACCAGGAAGAAGAGGTGGATGAGGCTTTTTTTAAACAACTAACAAAATCATCCAAAGCACAGGACTTGGTAGTGATGTGGGACTTCAACTACTCAGACATCTGTTGGGAAAATAACACGGCAAGACACAGATTATCCAACAAGTTCTTGGAATGTATTGGGGACAATTTTTTTATTTCAGAAGGTGGAGACAGCTACTAGGGGAGAGGCTGTTCTAGGTTTGATTTTAACAAATAGGGAGGAACTGGTTGAGAATTTGAAAGTGGAAGGCAGCTTTGGTGAAAGTGATCATGAAATGATAGAGTTCATGATTCTAAGGAATGGTAGGAGGGAGAACAGCACAATAAAGACAATGGATTTCAAGAAGGCAGACTTCAGCAAACTCAGGGAGTTGGTAGGTAAGATCCCATGAGAAGCAACTGTAAGGTGAAAAACAATTGAAGACAGTTGGCAGTTTATCAAAGAGACATTATTAAGGGCACAAGAGCAAACTATCCCACTGTGTAGGAAAATAGGAAGTATGGCAAGACACCACCCTGGCTTAACTAGGAGATCTTCAATGATCTAAAAATCAAGAAAGAGTCCTACAAAATGTGGAAACTAGGTCAAATTACAAAGCACGAATATAAACAAACAACACAAATATGTAGGGACAAAATTAGAAAGGCCAAGGCACAAAACAAGATCAAACTAGCTAGAGACATAAAGGGTAACAAGAAAACATTCTACAAATACATTAGAAGCAAGAGGAAGACCAAGGACAGGGTAGGCCTATTACTCAATGAGGGGCAAAAAACAATAACAGAAAATGTGGACATGGCAGAGGTGCTTAATGACTTTTGTTTCGGTTTTCACCAAGAAGGTTGGTGGTGATCGGATGTCTAACATAGTGAATGACAGTGAAAATGAGGTAGGATCAGAGGCTAAAATAGGGAAAGAACAAGTAAAAAATTATTTAGACAAGTTAGATGGGCCTGTCACCAGGGCCTGATGAAATGCATCCTAGAATACTCAAGGAGCTGACTGAGGAGATATCTGAACCATTAGCGATTAGCTTTGAAAAGTCATGGAAGATGGGAGAGATTCCAGAAGATTGGAAAAGGGCAAATATATTGCCCATCTATAAAAAGGGAAATAAAGACAACCCAGGGAATTACAGACCATTCAGCTTAACTTCTGTACCCAGAAAGATAATGGAGCAAATAATTAAGCAATCAATTTGCAAACATCTAGAAGATAATATGGTGATAAGTAACAGTCAGCATGGATTTGTCAAGAACAAATCATGTCAGACCAATCTGATAGCTTTCTTTGACAGGGTAACAAGCCTTATGGATCGGGGGGAAGCGGTAGATGTAGTATATCTTGACTTTAATAAAACTTTTGATACCATCTTGCATGACCTTCTTATAAACTAACTAGGGAAATGCAACCTAGATGGAGCTACTATAAGGTGGGTGCAAAACTGTTGGAAAGCCATTCCCAGAGAGTAGTTATCAGTGGTTCACAGTCATGCTGGAAGGGCATAATGAGTGGGGTCCCGGAGGGATCAGTTGTGGGTCTGGTTCTGTTCAATATTTTCATCAATGATTTAGATAATGGCATAGAGAGTACACTTATATAGTTTGTGGCTGATACTAAACTGGGAGGGGTTGCAAGTGCTTTGGAAGATAGGATTAAAATTCAAAATGGTCTGGAGAAATGGTCTGAAGTAAATAGGATGAAATTCAATAAGGACAAATGCAAAGTACTCCATTTAGGAAGGAACAATCAGTTGCACAGATATAAAATTGGAAATGACTGCCTAGGCTGGAGCACTGCACAAAGGGATCTGGGGTCATAGCGGACCACAAGCTAAATACGAGTGAACAGTGTAACACTGTTGCAAAAAAAAGCGAACATCATTCTGGGATGTATTAGCAGGAGTGTTGTAAGCAAGACACAAGAAGTAATTCTTCTGCTCTACTCCACGCTGATTAGGCTTCAACTGGAGTATTGTGTCCAGTTCTGGGCGCCACATTTCAGGAAAGATGTGGACAAATTGGAGAGAGTCCAGAGAAGAGCAACAAAAATGATTAAAGGTCTGGAAAACAGGATCTCCGAGGGAAGATTGAAAAAATTGAGTTTGTTTAGTCTGGAAAAGAGAACACTGAGAGGGGACATAACAGTTTTCAAGTACATAAAAAGTTGTTACAAGGAGGAGGGAGAAGAATTGTTCTTCTTAACCTCTGAGGATAGGACAAGAAGCAATGGGCTTAAATTACAGCAAGGGAGGTTTAGGTTGGACATTAGGAAAAACTTCCTAACTGCCAGGGTGGTTAAGCACTGGAATAAATTGTCTAGGGAGGTTGTGGAATCTCCATCATTAGAGATTTTTCAGAGCAGGTTAGACAAACACCTGTCAGGGATGGTCTTCTAGATCCTGCCATGAGTGCAGGGGACTGGACTAGATGACCTCTTAAGGTCCCTTCCAGTCCTATGATTCTAGATCTGGGGCCTCAGGGAATGTCTACACTGCAATAAAACTCCTGCAGCTGCCAGCTGACTCAGGTTTGCAGGGGTTGGGCTGCGTGGCTATAAAATTGCAGTTTAGATGTTTGGGCTCAGGCTGGAGCCTGACCCTCTGGTACCCTCATTATTTGGAACTATGGAGTTGTCCAGTCTCCTAATGCACTGATTTGGGGTACTTAGTTTGTTCTTTGCAAACAGAGTTTTCATGCTTTTTAATGGTTTTCCCCTTTCCCCAGATAAAGATATGTGTACTGGTATTTCTATATTCTCAAGGACTTCTGAATGCTTGCAAGTGGGGAAGAATCACTTGTAAAGAGATGAGGGGGATTTTATTTTAATGTCCCAGAGTGAGAAGTAGGAGTACTTGGGTGGGGCCTCAAGCTCTAGATTTATTTTAGAAAAGGCTCCTTAGCAGGGCC
>NW_020664471.1:10060157-10106214 GCF_002925995.2 Terrapene triunguis
TTTTTTTTTTTTTTTTTGGCTGCTTGGGGCGGCCAAAACCCTGGAGCCGGCCCTGCTCCTTAGACATATTGAACCCAGCCTTTTATGCAGTCATTGGCACCTGGCAGAAAGGTTATACTTGCGTAACAAAACTAACCACAATACGCAGCATGTCTTCCCAAGACTGAAAACTTACTTGCATGCTAAGAAGAAACTTGGATGACTACGTGGGTTCAAAAAAGAATTAGAGAAGTTCATAGAAGATAGCCATTGATGGACCTGTTAGCTTCTGGCAGTCAGAGGTTTATAAATATCTGGAGCTGAAACTGAATGACGGGGATGGATCACTCGATAATTGCCCTGTTTTGTTCATTCCCTCTGAAGCACCTTGCACTAGCCCCTGTCAGAAGACAGGAATTAGGGAGGGATGGACCACTGGTCTGATCTAGTATGGCCATTCCAACGTTACGTTATGTGTAACAGTTCCACTTGGTGACACTGGCCATAATATGAATTGTGCTTTGTAACCTCTCTATTATCCTAGGGTTCTTTATTCTCAAGACAGACTGATCTTTAAGGGCTTTCAATAGAAAGTGAACAGTGAACTTATTTACAATAGTACCATAATTATAATAGTAATTCCACAGTATTTTCTTTTTCCATTTGTTGTCTTAGATGAAATACACCTTAGCTAGAAAAGTACAGTTTTGGTACCTAATGCTTTTTAAGCCCACCTATTAAAACTTTATACACCAATTCACCTGGTTATGTGGAAAACCTGTCTTCAACCACTGCAAATATCAGTTTTTCCAGCAGTGGTAGGAACTTCGAACACATGCTTCAAATTCTTCCTCCTGTTCATCACAGCTTATAGACCAATGTCTTGCTTCAGTAGAGCATTCCCCATTCAGCAAATGCTTAAGTGCTTTCTGGAATTGGGGCGTATAGGAGAGAAGCACAAAAGCCAGTTTGCCTTGGGAAATCCAGAGGTGGAAAAATGTCTCCCCCGTTTGCCCTATCAGAATTATTATAAACCCACTTCTTGTGGATCTCAGCTGTGTTTGGTGAACTGTTTGCATCTTGAAGAAACCTTTATTTATTGAAAGCCACCTGGTCAGTTCATGTTTTGCTATAGGATATGGACTGATGGTAACTTAATTCAGGAACCTGGGAAAAGGGACAGCCAAAAAAGGAGAGACACTAAATGTTGTCCTTTAAAATGAGACATTATCAGAACAGATTTTTTTGCAACTCTTTTTTTAAATCTTACAGTCAGAATAGCAAAAAGGAATTGACAATTAATAGATACCAGGAATATCCAGAGTTATCAAAATGAAATACAACAAAATTTTGGAAGGGATATTTAAACTTGTGCTTCAGGGCTTAAGCCAATCTACAATTATTAGAGATCAGGATGAGACCTAATATAGGGAGGACAGGTTACCTCACACGTGCCAACTGCAGGTTCGTACACCTTCTTCTGTAGCATTTTGCACTGGCCATTGTCAGAGACAGGATACTGGACTGGATGGATCTCATATCTGACCCAGTCTGGCAATTCCTATGTTCCTATATTACAGTTAGTTTTCAGAGTTGCTGTTTGGTCTTCCACTCTGTAGAATTTGACAACTGGTTAGTGACTTGTGAATTTACTTGGGTGCAGTCGTATCTGCATATAAATTTAATTATTTTTGTAATATGGTGGCTAACAAGATATTTTGCCAGAGATTTTGAACTAGTCCATGTAGCTACTCTTAGGCCAAACTGGAAATATCACCACTTACTGAAACAATGTATTTTTTTAAAATCAATCTTTCTTTTTATGTGAATCTTTGGCACCACCTAGTGTTTGATAATCTCAGTAATTCTTTTGAAGATTTCACTGCACGCTGATTGTCACTACATAAACCAGGTTTAGGTAACAACAACAAAAGCTGGAGATGCTGCCAAACATTAGCTAACTTGTTTAAAATAATTTTTTCGTTGGTCACATATTACAAATATACTGGAACACTATATGCAAAGATCTTTTCACAGTTCTTAATTGAAAAATCTGCCTCTCTCCCATATTCAAATTAGTAGATCAATTAAATCTTCTTTTGAGCAATAATAAGCAATGAGTGCCTGTAGTTTATTTTGAATGACTGAGACTATCAAGCACAATTTTGATAGAGAAAGTGACTTTACAACATTGACAAAATGGTGAAAACATACTAAAATTTGGTATCACATTGATGCATTCATAGATTCCAAGGTCAGAAGGGACCATCGTGATAATCTATAATGACCTGCTGTATAAAACAGGCCATAGAACTTCTCCAAAAAAATTCCTAAAGCATACACCATATTTCCAGTCTGAATTTGTCTAGCTTCAGCTTCCAGTCATTGTATCATGTTATACCTTTCTCTGCTAGATTGAAGAGCCCATTATTAAATATTTATTCCCCATGTAGATGCTTACAGACTGTGATCAAGTCACCCTTTAACCCTCTCTTTGTTAATCTAAATAGATTGAGCTTTTTGAGTCTAGTACAATAAGGCGTGTTTGGCTCTTCTCTGAACCCTCTCCAATTTATCAACAACCTGCTGGAATTGTGGACTCCAGAACACAGTATTCCAGCAGTGGTCACAACAATGACAAATATAAAGTAAAATCTCCTACTCGAGATTCCCCTGGTTATGCATTGCAGGATCACATTAGCTCTTTTGGCCACAGTCACACCGGAAGCTCATGTTCAGCTGATTATCCACCACAACCCCAAAATCTTTTTCCAGAGTCACTGCTTCCCAGGATACAGTCCACCATTCTGTAAGTGTGGCCTACATTATTTGGGCTGGCCTACACTAGAAAATTAGATTGACCGCCACTGTCGTTCAGGGGTGTGAAAAATCCATACCTCCGAGCGACATAGTTAAATTGATTTAAATCTCCATGTAGACAGCGCTAGGTTAACAGAATTCTTCCATTGACCTAGCTACGGCCTCTTGGGGAGGTGGATTACCTACACCGATGTTTCCTAAGGAAAAATCCTTGTCCCTCCATTTTTTTAGCCACAAGAATCCCTGGACAGATGGCTTCTCATACAGTTCTTACTAGTGAAGTAAAATACCCTTCCAGGAGTAACAAAGCAATGCACTTACGATTTAGGATTAAAGTGTACAGCCTAACAGACCAAAATAAGGGTCAGGACTTCAGTTTTAGGTGTTGACCAGGCCTAAGTCGACTTAGCTACAATCACTCAGATGTGAGAAATTCACACCCCTGAGAGATGTAATTAAGCTAACCTAAGACCCAGTATAGGCACTGCTAGGTCAATTGAAGAATTCTTCCATCAACCTAGCTACTGCCTCATGAGGGGGTGGATTTGCTACAGAGATAAGATGGAAATACCGCTTCTGTCACTGTAGTAAATGTCTATGCTTCAGTGGCGTAGCTGCAGCACTGCAGCTGTGACTCAAGTGCTTGTAATGTAGACATATCCTTAGGTAGGTCCCTCAGTTCTTTTGGGCATTTTGAGGCTGATATGAAGAGTTGTTACTTATGTGAGTTAAAGTGAAGGGGTCTAGAGGAACAAAGCTGTCCCTCTTCTTCCAGTGTCCAGTCTTCTTCCAGGCCTGGTAAGCAGTGCTCCCCCACTCCCTCTCCTGTTCCAATATACTTTAACTGTTGCTTACACAGGAATCCCCCCCATGGCTGTGATCCCTCCTTAATACTGTGAGCCACCAAACAAATAATTAAAGATTAGGCCTAACTGAAACTCCAGCTCCTGATCCCATGAACTTTGGAGGAGAAGGGAGATTTGGGGCTCTGGATCTGAATTGGACAGCTAAACTCTACCTCCAAGAAGGGCGGAACCACAAACACTGCTTCTAATACCCCAGAACATTAGGGATCCCACAATTTATAGTTTAGGCATGTCTCTACAAACAATCTTTCCACCGTATTTCTCTGCTTTGTCTTGCTGTTAATCCCTCCCTTTCCCCTCCCCCTTCTTTCTTAGCTCTTCCTGTCCAAGTCTATATTTTCCTAATGCTAGCTGGACAGGATTGAACTGTCCTAGTCAGGCCATTTGGATGACGATGCACTTTCTTAGCCTCCACTGTCCTAACTCTGGACAGTTACATTTTAATAAGGTAAGTGTAAGAAGCCATTTCTATTGCTGTCCGTCATCTTGCATGAGGAGGAGGAGGTGGTGACGACACTGGACTTGCACCAGTCTGCCTTTTCAAAGGCATGTCCTTGTGATTCCATTGGAGACCATCATCTCAAACTCAAATATGAAGCCTCTAGTCTAGCTTCTCCCTTTAGGTTAAATCCAGGGGCCATGTTTTTCAGCATTAAGTGTCCCACATGTCCCTTACCATAGCATAAACTGGTGCTGCATTAGACCAACCAATCAGACAATCTGAAGGTGCTACATGGCCATTATTGAGAAGAAGGTCCCCCTCAGAATCCCGCGAAATCTAAAACTGCAGGGCTGGGTTCAGCATGCAGATATGGAGTGAGCCACATGACAGAAACAGGCAGGACTAGGGTCTGAACCTAATCCTACCTTGCTAGCAGCTCACCAGGATAGGATAGCTCTCACCATTGTAAGTAACATGGGTATAAAACAAACCTTAGTTAAGAAAGCTGCTTAACTTATTACCTGTACCACCTTTATGGTTTAGACTTTCAATAGTTTAAACTAAAGAAAAAAGGACTCGAGAGTTGAATTTTATTGAGTTTTATTAACTAGCCTTAATAGCCACTAATAGTGTAGAATATAAGAAGGCAAAAATAGTATTGGACTATGATTTTGCTAACAAACTAGAAAACTGATCAATACAATAACCATCCCAGTTTTAAGAATCAAAAAACAATAAAAGACAACACTTGTACTCAACCACTATCCCAGGAAGTGGACTTTGTTTAGATTTTTGACTGAGACCCTCAGAATAGGGCCTCACTTACCATAGTTGATAAACAATTGGCTGTTAACACAATGGAAAAAAACATGACAATTTGGTCAGACACTTAAATGCCAATTTACCAATGGATCTATAGTAGTCAATCCTTTTAACCTACTTCCCAATTATATTAGGCCCAGGATCTGATTCACACTTCTAACTAGCTAACATAATGTCCTACATTTATGACAAATTGAATAGACCAAGTGCAGTTCAAGAGGCTTGCACACTTGGTCTTATATTATGTCTATCTACACCTAGAAATTGGAAGGCAGTGTGAAACCATTAATGGTTGTAGGAATGTATAGTGTTTCACAGTCTTCATTAACTATAATTTGTAAAGTAGCTATAAAATGGAACAATAATTTTAATTGGAACCTGTTACACAATAAAGACTAACTCTGTGACAAGCTTTACAGCTCATACACAAGCATGTACGCTTCCTTACTGATTACTTCCTGAAACTTGTTACCTAGTCAATTGATTTGGGTTGTAACCATAGGCTAGGTCTACAATCTACAATCGATCCCCGAATCGACGCGCTTACTCCACCAGCGGAGGTAGGAGTAAGCGCCGTCGACGGGGAGCCGCGGAGGTCGATTTTGCCGCCGTCCTCACAGCAGGGTAAGTCGGCTCCGATACGTCGAAGTCAGCTACGCTATTCGCATAGCTGAATTTGCGTATCTTAAATCAAACCCTCCCCCCCCCGTAGTGAAGACCTGCCCTAAGAGAAAGAAAGTAACACACAACCTGTCAGTTTTGAGCTCAATTACTATTCACAGCAGGAGTTGAAACTGCAAACACGGGTGGAATGAAGGACAGACATGACAAATCTTTTCCCAGGGAGCGTGTGTTGTTGGAACTAGAAAGAGACAGTTACTGGATATCAGCTGGAGGACTCCCAGGTGGCCGGCCCAGGACTTCAGTCTTCTCCCTTCCATGTGTCTTCAGCTTTCAGGAAGTGATGTGCTGAAGGATACAGGCCTTTTATCCCATTTCTGCTAGGTGGTCCAACTCATGAGATTTAAAAAAAAAAATATAGATAGATAGATAGATGTTGGGTTCTTCTTATTTGCCTTCTCGTTTTTGAGCCTTTATGGTTCACATTTTCAAGCTTTTCCCTGCACCCATGAGGTCATGGAATGTAGCAGTTTTGCTCTAGGTTCCTCCTAATGTCTGTATGTATGGCCCAAGTTACATTCCCCCTGCTTTCCAAGACTGGATCCCCAGGAGCCATTTAGACCTTTCTTCTGATCCCTATACTTAGTAGCTTCCTCCCACTTATATTCAGACAGTCAGCCATAATTTTATGGACTTATGCACGTGCATGAGCTTAAAATTTCTTACATCAAAGGCCAACTAAGCAGATTTACATGGAAGAGTAGAATAAGGAAATGTTCTTTAGAGATCTATGGTACCATTATTCACACACTTTCCTGAGACTGAATTTAGACCCACAAACCAAACAGGAAGAAGAAGCTGCATTTTACTTTTATTGTCACAGGGCATACCACTCACTGCTTGCAGCACCGCCTGCTGGTCATTCTGGGGATCAGCTCATTCAGTCAACACTCTCTTCCAGGGCTTGTTCCAACTCTCTGTCTGGCCTGCAGCCCCTCTCTCCATCTCAGGAACTGCAGTGTCCTCTCTGTGACTCAGCCCTCCGGCTAGCTCACTCAAAGTTCCCCCTTCCAGGGTATAGTTCCTCAGCAGTCCTAGACAGTCTTCCCATTCACTGCCTCTGTGTCACTCCCTCACAGGCGGGTAGAGGAACCCAGGCCCACCTTCATCTCTAGATTCCAGCTTAGGGACCCTCAGCTCAGCAGTCCAGGCTTTCTCTCTCTAGCCTCACTGCTCTTTTCCTGGTCTTCTTCCTACCTAGGGTTGCCAACTTGGTAATATTTAAAAACCAGACACTCCAGCAGGAGTGCTGGAACCTGACCAAACACTATCATGTCCCCTTTTTCACCAGACTTTCCAGTTGAAAACCAGACACATAGCAACTTTATTCTTACCACTGATTCCCCTTTTCGTCCTGGGTTTACCAGTTCCAAAAGCCTCCTCCCAGAGAGTGACTACAGCCACCACAACCTACAATCTCCAAACAGTCCAGTCCAGTCCAGTCCAGTCCTCTCCTCTTCAAGGTATCTACCCTTTCCCAGCAGCCCCCAGGGGTTCCTATTTCTTGTCTTTATATGTCCTGCCGCCCAGCTCATTCCTCCACAGCTGAGCTCCCTTACTCACTTAGGGGATTACTTGCTTGATTCCCCTCAGCTGTGGCTTGTCAGGTTAATTATCTTCCTTGGCTCTCAACCCTACTGGAGGGGTGGGGCACCCCCCATATTATGTTCTGCTATGTTTTCCCAACACATAGCCTAAAATTGAAATCATGTAGACTGAAGGCAAGTAAAATAAAAAATCTCCAGGAGAGGGCATCAGTCTCCATCTTAAAATCTCCATTTTAAGAGAGAGGGTGATTAACCATTGAAACAAATTACCTAAGGATGTAGTGGATTTGCCATTACTTTAAGTCTGTGGGTATGTCTACAGTTTGAGCTGGGGCTATGATTCCCAGCTCAAGGAGACATACCCACACTAGCTCTGATTGAACTAGTGTTCTAAAAATAGAGTGTAGCTGTGGCAGTGGGAGCCACTAACCACCCCAGTACATACCTGTCCAAGACACTAGGCACATACTAGGGGCAGCTAGCCCCTCCCACTGCAGCTACACTCAATTTTTAGCATGCTAGCTCAACCAGAGCTACTGTGGGTATTTCTCCTCAAGCTGGGAATGACACCCCAACTTAAATTGTGGACATACCTGTCACAGGGTGGCTGGCACCTGTAAATGAAGCAGGTCTAGCTCCCCTGTGCCAGAACAGTTGTTCCCACTTTGGCTAATTAAGAGAGCAGGCGAGCACCTGGGGGCTATAGATGATCAAGGAGAAACTGAGGGGAGACCTGGTAAAAAGAAGTCAGTGAGAAGCAGTCAGGAAAAGAGACAAGTCAGAGCTGCTGGGGAGTTAGAGCACTGGAGAAGATTTATTGGGAAAGCTGCAGAGAGCAGAAAACTCTCTGCTGATCCTCCCTGGAAAGAGGGAGGAATTCTCAGGAAGCCAGTGGAGGGACTGGCTATTGATCTTGTGAACCAAAGCTGAAAAGAGCTGAAGGCCAGGAAACAGTCCTTAATTTGTGCCAGGGCTTGCCAGGCCTGAGCTCTGGCACCTTTAGGCTTAGCACAGGGGTGGGCAAATTTTTTGGCCCAAGGGCTACATCTGGGTATTAGAAATTATATGGTGGGCCATGAATGCTCAAAAAATTGGGGTTAGGGTGTGGGAGGGGGTGAGGGCTCTGGCTGGGGGTGCAGGCTCAGGGGCGGGGGTGAGGGTGCTCTGGGCTGGGACTGAGGGGTTCGGAGGGTGGGAGGGGGATCAGGGCTTGGACAGGGGATTGGGGCACCAGGGTGTGAGAGCTCTGGCTGGGGGTGCAGGCTGTGGGGTGGGTCTGAGGATGAAGGGTTTGGGTTGCAGGAAGGTGCTCTGGCCTGGGACCGAGGAGTTTGGAGGGCAGGAGGATCAGGGTTTGGGCAGGGCGGTTGGGTGTGGAGGGGGTGGCTCAGGAGTGCAGGCTCCAGGTGACGCTTACCTCAAGCGGCTCCTGGAAGCAGCAGCAAGTCCCCCATCCGGCTGCTATTCGGAGGTGCAGCCAGGCAGCTCTGCTGCGTGCTGCCCTCTCCGCAGGCACTGACCCCATTGGCCGTGGTTCCCGGACAATGGGAGCTGTGGAGGCGGCACTTGGGGAGGGGGCAGCATGCAGAGCGGAGCCCCCTGCCTGCCCCTATGCATAAGAGCCAGAGGGGGGATGTGCCACTGCTTCTGGGAGCCGCTAGGAGTGCCCCCCCAACTCTGCTCCTTGTCTGGAGCACTGGAGTGGGGCAAGCCCAAGACCCTGCTCCCCAGTGGGAGCTCAAGGGCCGAATTAAAATGGTTAGTGGGCAGGATGCGGCCCACGGGCCATAGTTTGCCCACCCCTGGCTTAGCAGTTCATAGCCCTAGCACCTCTGGGCTTGCCACATCAGTTAGGAACATAAAAAGCTTGCTTGAGCCCTGGTACCTGTTTCATTACAAATTAAGCACTACCAAGAAGCCAGAGGAGGGGGCAGACCTGCTGACCTTTCTGAATCAAACCCAGTGTTGAAAAGAATGGAGGGCTAGGAAGCCAGAGGAGGAGCCAGCCTGTTGATCTCCCTGATTCAGAGAGTCACAACTACAGAGGGTGGGAGAGTGCTGAAGGCTGAGAGCAGCAGAAGGCGATGCCTATTGTCTCTGTGAGCTGAAGCTAGAGGGTCAGAGAGGGCTGAAGGCTGTGGTCAGGTGAAGCTAGAAATGCTGGAGCTGTACTGGAGAACTGGGGCATGGTTAGGGTTATCAGCCCTGCAGGATTGTCCTAGAGCAGGGGTTCTCAAACTAGGGGTCAGGGGGTCACGAGGTTATTACATGGGGGGGTCGCAAGCTGCCAGGCTCCACCCCAAACCCCGCTTCACCTCCAGCATTTATAATGGTGTTAAATATATTAAAGTGATTTTAATTTATAAGGGGGGGGGGTAGCATTCCGGAGGCTTGCTATGTGAAAGGGGTCACCAGTACAAAAGTTTGGGAACTACTGTCCTGGAGTCTCCAGGAATTAAAGATTAATATTTAATTAAAGATTGTCATGTGATGAAACTTCCAGGAACATGTCCAACCAAAATTGGCAACCTCAGGTATGGGGGGAGATGCCAGAGCTGTACTGGAGAGTTGGGGTGTGGTGCGAGATGCTAGAGGCATACTTGTTGTGCCACATGGACTGTTTAGACAATCCATGTGGGACTTTATGATTTGTGTGCACAGGACTTTTGTAATAAATTAACCCACACAAGGCTATATAGGGTTGAAAAGCCTTTAAGGATTACTTTGGGGGGCTCTGAAGGGGAAACTGAGGCAGGTGCACTGGTCATGCCATGGTTTGCTGCTGGAGGGTGCTCCAGGAGGGCTTGCCCTATGCCAATGCCCTTTAAATCAATAGACACCTTTCTAAAAATATGTTACAGCTCAAACAGAAATTATGGGCTTGATGCAGGAACTACTGGCTGAAATTCTATGGCTAGTGTAATGCAGGAGGTCAGACTAGATGATGAAATTGATCCTTCTGGCCTTAATCTATGAAAATATCTCATGGTCTTTTCCTCTTCGCAGACTGAGAGATGGGCTTCTTACACTTAAAGTTACACTACTCAGAAAACAGAATCATAGTTACATATGCATTGTATAGCTACATATGCTACTGTTTCCAAGAGTCCACCAGTAAGGCTCTTTTATTGTGAAGCTATCACCACTAAATATTTCAGGAATAGAGTTTACCATTATCATTAACAGCAGTAAATATATTTGCAGTTTCAGCATAAAGTTCTATGGCTCCTATCAAAGCTGAGTGAATGTGGCCATTGATCTCTGATATATTCAGAGCCACTACTTGTAGCACCCGAGTGACAATGAAATGGGAAAAGATGTATGCAAAAAGTACAGTCTGGTTGGTCAAGCATGAAAAGGAAGAAGTTGCTGCCATAGCAAGTTATACTTCCTTCTGCTCGCTGTAAGAAATGTAGTCAATCAAAAAAATTACATCCCCTAGTCACTTTATGCCAGACTGCATGAAATGAAGGGAGACGGCAATATCATTTTTACTAATAGCCTAGCTCATTCTCTTGTGACTCTGTGAATGTGACCCAGCTGCTGGTCTGATGATTCAAGTTATTGCCAGGAGTGGAGGAAAGATATTCTGCTTTAGAGAACAAGAGAAAGAGACAGAGGAGGAGTGGAAGGAGGATCCAGAGAATAGCAAACACATTCAGCATTTCAGCTGTCAAGTAGACACTTATCAAATACATAGGGATCCTAGCAGATACCTTGAATTTGACCCTGAACAGCACAGATTCACAGTGTTCACCTGTGCAAAATAATCAGGAGTACCAGGGAATCTGATCATGAATTAATGCCCACCAGGTCACACAGTCCTAGTAGCAGGAGGGAGGCCAAAGAGAGGAATGAAGAGTGTGAAGCTCTCTTCTCTTCTGACACACCTGTTCTCCACTACATCCTGACCCTTCTCTACTCTGAATTCTTGAGAATAAGGGAACAGGCCTGCAGCGGGCTTGAGAATCACTACTACGGTGCTTACCCTGACTTGCACACCTGGAGCTCCTTCTCCCTATTGTGCACTGCCTAAGGACTTATCTAATTATGTTTACAGACAGCTCATCAACATGCTGATGCTCAGGTACCACAGGTGCTCTGACACCACTGTGATGGGAATAAAAACTTACACAGAATAGAAATTGCAGGATCAAAGCCCTTGTCACCAATCAAAATTGAATCAACATTTCTACATAGTGTATATGCTATTAGTTCACCTGAGCTGTGATTTCAAACAAATTAGTTTGACCTATCTTAAGACAGCATTCTTATATGTTAAATTCCTGCTGTAAGCAGAAGACAAGGAAAATGCCATCACTTTGGCCAAAATATGGTATAATTGAATAAGTTAACTCACTAAGTGTCCTTTAGTTCCTGATTAGAGGTGATCAAAATTTCTCAATTTTTTTTGGTCAAAAATGGCTTTAAAAAAATTGGGGGGGGGGGAGAAATTGTCAAATGTCAGTTTTTCCATGTTAACTTTTACCAAAATTTCATTTGTCAAAAACAGTGTCTTCTTACTGAAGACTGGATTTTCAGTAAATAAAACAAAACAAAAACAGAAAGAAAAAATTAATAATATCGCTTAAAAAAACAAAAACAAAACCATAGAAAATGGGTTTGTTTCAATCCCTAAGAAACAGAATCAACTTCAAAATTTTGAAAATTTTCACAAAATTGTCCTGTTTTGTCATTGGCTTGAATCTGGCAACTGTGTTAATCATTGATTGTGCTGGGGGGGAAGGCAGTAGGTACCCCAGAGCAACTGTAGCTGAATTCCTCTGGAAGCTAGATTCCTCTAGAGTGCACATGCTGGAATGGGACCTCTGCCATCATGACACAAGGGGCAATGTGCATGTCCAATCCCTGCTCCAAAATGGCTCTGCTGATCAGTATAGGGTTAAAATGGAGCAATGCTTCCGTCATTAGCTCACCTCGGTGCTCTCCTCACCCTTGAACAGCTGCCCCTTGAGTATAAAATCCTTGTGGAGGACCCCTGGTTTGCACTGTCATGCTATCAGCACTTTGCAAGTACTGTGCTTGATTGAGCCAGATGGAATGGCAGAGAAATGCTGTCTGCCCCATTAATCAAGTGACACATGCCTTTTGTTCCTGTAGTTTGCATTCTAGGGGGTCTGTGGTTGCTTCTGGGTATCCAGATTGCAGCAGAGACCAAGAGTGCTTTTTTTCAGCTGTGCTTGACTACTGTCTCAGCTGAGGCCCTCACCACAGTCACCCATGCCTTTGTCACCTCCAGAATGCCTTCCTCTCAATGCTACTCTGAAGAACACTGGGAAACTTCAGCTGGTGCAGAATATGGCTGACCACTTTCTCTGCACTGTTTCAGACATGGAGCGTACTTCACCGGCATTGCGTAGGCTGCACTGGCTTCCAGTTCACTTGTAGGTACAATTTAAGGTGTTGGTTTTGAACTATAAAGCCCTTTAAGGTTTGGGCTTTGTCTACCTTAGAGCCTTCCTCTCTCCTTGTGTTAGTCAATGTCCTTTGAGATCAGCTAAGATGGTTGAGTTGACACTCTCTAGATTTGTACATCTCAGAACTGGTGGCTGCCTATTCTCAGTGCAGCCACTTGAATTTGCTTCATCTCCTTGGTTCACCAATCTTTAGGCCTAAGAATCTTGCAAGGCCTACCTATTTATTCAGATTTCTTCTGAGGATATGGATCAAGCTGGAAGATTTTGCTTTTCTCCTAGACTTCTGTGGGAGGGGGAGTTCTTGTAGTGTCATTTTTTTGGCACTGTGTTCACCTCCATTAGCTCATCTTGTGTGTGTGTGCCTAGACCAGGGGTGGGCAAACTACGGCCTGGGAGCTGCATCTGGCCCTCCAGGCATTTTAATACTGCCCTCGAGCTCCTACTGGGGAGCGGGGTCTGGGGCTTGCCCCACTCCGGCGCTCCAGCTGTGGACTGGGGTCGGGGGCTTGCCCCGCTCTGCACGGCTCCCAGAAGCAGTGGCATGTCCCCCCTCTAGTTTCTACATGTAGGGGCAGCCAGGAGGGCCCACACGCTGCCCCTGCCACAAGCGCCGCCCCCGAAGCTCCCATTGGCTGGGAACCACAGCAAATAGGAGCTATAGGGCCGGCGCTTGTGTACAGGGCAGCATGACGGCCGCCTGGCCGCGCCTCCACATAGGAGGGACATGCTACTGTTTCTGGGAGATGCTTGAGGTAAGCACCATCTGGAGCCTGCCCCCCTGACCACCTCCCACACCTCAACCCCCTGCCCCAGCCCTGATCCCCCTCCCACTCTCCGTCCCAGCTCAGAGCACCCTCCTGCACCCCCAACCACTCATCCCCAGCCCCACCTCAGAGCCTGCTCCCCCAGCCGGAGCCCTCACCCCCCTAATCCCCAATTTTGTGAGCATTCATGGCCCGCCATACAATTTCCATACCCAGATATGGCCCTCGGGCCAAAAAGTTTGCCCACCCCTGGCCTAGACTGTCACAGTAGGCAAACTGTACAACTCAAACAAATAAAGGCCAGATTGAGTAAGGGTATTAGAATATAGCCCTCAATAAACAAAGCCTTGTTTGTGGTCCAAACTAAATTCTGATGAGTTACTTTTAGTGCCTGCTTGGAACTCCCCCTGAATATTTACAAGTTTGCACTATATTCAGTCTGATTAACTGTGCACACTATTAGAGACTGGCAGTTTAAACCCAAAGCCCTTCTAACTAGCCAAATTAAGTGTCTTTTGAGAATTGTTTGGGAATGGGCCCACGCTGCCAAGTTTAGCTCTGGACTTGAACTTCCCAGCTTTAGTTTAGTTGGGTGATAAATTATTTATGATCCCATGTGTCTTGAAAGTAGCCTTGAGCAAAAACTGTCCCCCGGCATCTGCTTGTTTCCTTAGGGTAAGAAAAGCAAGGTTTGATAAAAGAATCATGAAAACGGAGATACAAAAGAGTGTCTAGTTTATCCCTATTAGGGCAAGACTAATGGTTCTAAAATATAACAGACCAGATCTCTAGTTTGGTGCAGCACTGAGGCGCAGGGAAGGTCTCTCTAAACCATTTTTCATTGTTCTTCTGATCTTGGCATAGGCCGGGACTGGAGCACCCACGGGGAAAAATTGGTGGGTGCTCTGCACCAACTGGCAGCTCCCTGCCCCCCCCGCAGCTCGCCTTCACCTCCTCCCCTGAGCGCACCGCCGCTTCCTGCTTCTCCCCCCCAGTACTTGCGCTGCGAAACAACTGTTTCACGCAGCAAGCCTGGGAGGGAGCGGGGAACGCGGCGTGCTTGGGGGAGGAGGTGGGGCCGGGGCGGGGATTTGGGGAGGGGTCCAATAGGGGCAGGGAGGAGCGGAGTTAGGGCAGGGACTTTGGGGCAGGGGTGGAATCGGGGCAGGGGCAGGGCCAGGGGCGCGAGCACCCACCGGCGCAGAAAAAAGTTGGCGCCTGTGGATCATGGGGCTGAGTTTTATATAGAGAGAAATGGTCCCCTAGGAAGCTGGAGAGCAGCATGCTTTAGCCACACTTCCTCATGCTTCCAGCCACACCCCTGGCCTGCCTGAATGCAGTGGTGGGGCAGAAGCACATGGCATATCACTCACTATGCAGATTTATGCCACCTTCTATGTCAGTTGAATCCCCAGCTGCACCATTAGGGTAGTTTTCTGGCTACTTCACGTGGTTGGAGCAGTAGACTATGGGTCAGGATCTGGTCCAGTGACCTTTTTCTTTTAGAATCCTAGTGATTAAGTATTAGGCTCTGATTTTAACTTCAGTACCTACTGAATTTCTAAAGGCTTGGCTACATGGTGCAGAGCAAAAATGTAGATGAAAGAAAACACGGCACTGCTCTGTTAGGGCTTGCCTATGTAATGCAACAGTGCACACCAGAAGGGTATAAATTGTAGAGCACTCTGAAGTGTTGTGCTCTAACTGCCCTGTGTAGATCCTGCTGATGTGCTCTGAAAGGTACTTAGTGCCTATTGGTGTAGTCCTGTCTGAAACAGTACTACAGTGGTGAGATCTTTAATTTCTCCTTCTTTCAAAACAGATTGCATAGAATTGATTTGTAATAGCCGCAGTAGCCCTGAAGCTCTTAAGTTTTGCTAGTGCTCTATTTCAGTGCTACAGACAGTATTCAATTTTTCCAACAGAAGGTCAGTCACATTTAAATCCCATACGCAGAAATAAGGTTTTAGGTCAGATAGACTGTAAAAAATGACTTTAGACTGACTCAGGCTGGTATTTTAGTGTAGAGACTGCTGTGATGGGTTGGATCACAGAATCCCCCCTGGGAACTGCCACCCGACGTGCCAAGACTACTTCTACCCCTGCTTTCCCTGCCAGCTCGGACTCCAGCACCCTGTCTTGCTGAGTCAGACACTCCCGTCTGCTCCAGTAAAGACCCAGGGTCTGAATTACTTGCCCCAAAGCTGCAGGTTTTCCGGAAAGCAGCTAACAGAAGTGTTCCTGTCTTTAGCACTCAGATGCCCAACTCCCAATGGGGTCTAAACCCAAATAAATCCGTTTTACCCTGTATAAAGCTTATGTAGGGCAAACTCATAAATTGTTCACCCTCTATAACACTGAGAGAGATATGCACAGTTGTTTGCTCCCCCAGGTATTAATACATACTCTGGGTTAATCAATAAGTAAAAAGTAATTTTATTAGATACAGAAAGTAGGATTTAAGTGGTTCCAAGTAGTAACAGACAGAACAAAGTAAGTTACCAAGCAAAATAAAATAAAATGCACAAATCTATGTCTAATCAATCAAACTAAATACAGATAATCTCACCCTTAGAGATGCTTCAGTAAGTTTTTTCCTCAGACTGGACACCTTCCAGGCCTGGGCACAATTCTTTCCCTGGTACAGCTCTTGTTCCAGCTTAGGTGGTAGCTAGGGGATTCTTCATGATGGCTCTTCCCTCTCTCCCTTTGTTCTGTTGCACCACTTTATATATCTTTTGCATAAGGTGGGAAACCTTTGTCCCTCTGGGTTTCCACCCCCCTTCACTGGAAAAGCCCCAGGTTAAAGATGGATTCCAATTCAGGTGACTTGATCACATGTCACTGCAAGACTTCATTACCCACTTGCCAGCACAGACAAACCACAGCCATCTGCAGACAATGGTCCTGGTTAATGAGAGTCATCAAGATTCCAAACCACCATTAATGGCCCACACTTAGCATAATTACAATAGGCCCTCAGAGTTATATTTCTAGTTTTAGATACAAGAGTGACACATTTATACAAATAGGATGATCACACTCAGTAGATAAGCTTTGTAATGATAGCTTACAAGAGACCTTTTGCAGGAAGCATATCCCAGTTACATTATATTCACTTATCATATTTTTATAAAACTATATAGACTGCACAACGTCACAACTGCCTTCTCTGATGCAAAGATAATTCTTGCAGACAGACAGCTTCAGTGTGCACTACACAGGCCAGCCTTCTACAGCAGCAGCAGCTGGCTACATTCTAAACACTCCCTCCTGCAGTAGCTCATTCTCTGTGCCCCCACCCTATTCTTAAAGGAGCAGCTCCCATTTCTCTTATTATAGATCACCATTAATAAAGATATGTGCAATAATAAATATTCAAAATTACTACTAAAAACACATCTGTTTCAGGGACCTCACACTGAGCTCAATTGAAAACCTGGCCAATGGTGCACATCCCCTTATGCATGTGTGTGAAGATTCTATAAACAAGAGTCTAATTTCTACAAATAAGAACTCCAGAGAGAGAATATTTTTCTGTAATAGTTCCTATACCACATCCATAATGAAGAAGAAATTTGCGGTACAGTCTAAATATTGATCATTCTTAAAGACAATAAGATATGCCTTTCTTTGGGTGCAGGGACAAATAATAAGGAATTGTTGTATACATTGTAACTATAATTTGATAAGAGGAAAATGCAACAATTATAAAAGAATAAAATAGTATTCCCACAGCATGCTTATGTTTATTTGCTCAGATACTTATGTGCACACACAGTATTGTGCAGTTCTTCCTTTTGGTTCAGTACTGTAGAGATCATGTGTTCAATGCAGAATATGTAGGTTAGAATCCACTATTAAAATTAATCTCTCCTGCACAACTGCCAGACTACCAATTAATATCAATCCTCTTGCAGAGCTTTTACAACTCACACCAGATAGTTTGGTAATAAATTGCTGAAACTATAGCCTATGTGCCTAAACTCTCTCAATATTGACCTTGTAAGATAACAACTGAACAAATAAGGAAACCACAATGATAAGCTCATGTTTCTTCAAATCTTGATTTATGTTACTTTAAATAGTGAGCTGCAGTATTTAACAAACAAAATAATTAAGCTTCCAAAATGGTAATCCTAAAGTACAGCTGGTAGGAGACTTTCCTCTAATTCCAATTGTCACATTTAAGAAACATTCCCCAGGGCAGTGAGCTCAGAATCCAGTTGGCTAGAATGATAATTGCTTTCCATTACTATCATCAGCAAACCAAAAGCTCAGCAAAGCACAGGGAAAAAAGTAAAAAAACACCCCAGCCAAAAAGCAACCAACACCCCCTCCCTCCAAAAACCCCACAACTCCTATGCTTCAGAATGTGCATATAGACAGTACAAGCAGTGTGAATTTTGATGTATGCAAAAATAAATACAAAAGCATTGCAGATGTGAGACAGAGGGCCCGATTCTGCCAGTTATGTGGAATAGTTTGAAATAGCCCCATTTATTTCCCTGGCGTGTCTCATATGGTAAGGTTATTTTCAACATGAAGAAGGGTGGCAGAACTGGAAGTGAGAATGAAATCAAAATTAAGTCTGACATTCCCACCTTAAATCCTATCATTAGGCAAAATCCTGACCACATCTGCACCCCTTTAAGTGGACATGGAACTTTGACTGAGTATTGAGGCCTACCTGGCTCCAGGCTCATACAACATTGCACCAGTCCTGAGAAATGAGAGCTGCTTGGGTAGCGAACACACAGCTGTCCCTTGCTTTTCTACCTGAAGGCAGAGAACCAGGGGTGAAAAACTGGCCCCACTGAAGCCGGTGGGAGTTTTGCCATTGACTTGAATGGAGTCAGGATTTCATCCCAAGATCCTACTATCATCCCCACTTCCACATCCATAGATGGTAGTGGGATTCTTAGGAGCTGACATCCGCAGGGAGGCAATGCCTCTCCCAGCAATCCCACAAGAGAAGAATCACTTGTGGAAGAAAAGGTGGTGATACAGCAAGGATTCCAAGCAGGCTCCTTTCCCTCTCCCCAGCCAGCATTGGAATTGGATGACCATACTACTGCCTGGCAACTCCATTTCAAAGACAGGCCCATTGCCCCAATAATGCTCCCTCCCCAAGCCAAAGGAAGTAGAGTCAGCAGCTAAGCACCTTGTGACTCACCCAAGCTCTCCCCCAGAAGTGCTACGTGTGGGGAGAAGCTCTGAGTTGTCCCCATCACCAGCCCCTTTTTCCCCCACACGTTGCTCCTTGAGGGCTTCTTCAGCCCAAGTTCTATAAAAGCCACCATGGTCTCTGTGAGGGGAACAGAGGGGCCAAGCGCTGTGTAGGCCTGGTGCCAGGGCCGGCACAACCCATTAAGTGACCTAGGCGGTTGCCTAGGGCGCTACAATTTGGGGGGCGGCAACCGCGGCGGTATTTCAGTGGTGGGACCTTCCGCCGCCTCTGTGGGAGGCAGCATTTCGGGACAGGACCTTCCGCTGCCTAGGGCGGCAGAAAAGCTGGCGGCGCTCTTGCCTGGTGCATGAGCTCTTATCCCTTGTTAGGCCTCTGTGGTACCTAGCCCCAGATGGTTGAGCAGCTGCTCCTAATTCACCTTCATTATCACACTGACGATCAGTCAGACTGGCATGGAGCATCCCAATGTGAGAGTAAGGGGCCCTCACAGGATTTCACTTGTCAAAAAGAAGAAATTAAGGACAGGGTGTCAGACTTTCAAAACTGGGTATCAAACAAGGCACATCCCCTGACATTTGTGCATGCAAAGCTAGCAGTTGGTTTGAAAAATAAGTGTTTGCATGTGCAAATATTGGAGTTGGAGTGTGCAGCTTATCAACCATCCCCTTTTCTGCACAGCTTTGAAAATTAAGTATGGAATGTCCACCTTACCTTGGAAATCTATCAGTTTGAATCTAAGCATTAGTATTTTCAAAGCAGAACGGTTGGTATTGAATTCCAAATGGGCTTTTTCATTCTAAGGGAGTCTTCTATGGAAGGTTATGAAAGGCTTAATACATAACCCTGCCACCTCTCAGCTAAGTGCATAATTGGGAGCATGAGCCTTTGGAAGGCGTTTTTCTTTGTGAGGAAACCCAAATGTTATGAGTTGCCACATACAATTGTAAGTGTCTAGGAAGTGTTTCTGTAGACCTTTTATATGAAGCCCACATAATGAACAAAGTGCCATGCACTGAGTCATCATGTGACTATTCTTATGTAGTCAACTATTGTAGGTGTGGTTTGACAGCGTTCCAGTTAGTCACTCACCCAGGTCATGTGACCAGGATTCTGTTGGCCTTCATTGGTACAGAAGACCATCAATATTTAAATATGACTGGAGTCCTGCACTAACTGTAGTGAGGGGTCGAGTTAAAGTAACTTTATCACATTCTCTCTCTGACTTTCAGCTCATTGCCTTCCAAGCGGTCTTCTGTGTGTATACATATTTCTCTACAAAAGTGATTCTACAGATGCTCTATTCTCTATGTTAACAGGGAGTTTCGCAAGGGAGGTGAAGGAGGAGCAAATACAGCACCGTTGGGGTAAGTTGTAGGAATGTGTTGCTCCCTAATCATAAGCCTTGAAGAACGGCAAACTGTTCCCTTGGCAATGAGGCAGGAATGACCTTGTCCTAGCGCCTATGTTTGGAAAACTTATTGGCAACAATGACATCATCTTTGCAGCTGGCTTTTCACGCGCTTAAGAGATGGGTTTGTAATCTCATGCTCATGTATACTGCCTGCCTTCTGAATGGGCAAGAATGTAACCACTAAGAAGAGTTGTAAACAAAGTAAGGAGATAATAAAAACCCCAGGAAAAGTTTTCCTGGGAGGCTTTTTGCAGGAGGCTTGTAAAGCTCTCTGGCTACCAACAAACCTGGCGTTCTGTTTCCTGCGTCGTCACCACAGTAAGTGACTATCTGTAGTGTGTATTTGTTTGTGTTTGGGGGTTACTTGCTGTGTGCTGACCTTGTGTTTGTCAGTCTGTGTGTGTGTTTGGTTGTTTGAAGGATCGTGTGCTGTGGCTGGCAGTTGGAAGCTGTGAGCTTCAAAGGAAGGTCTGAAAGCTAGAAGCCTCTGGTAATTGGCTGAGCCTTAATCAGTGGGCGGGGCATTCACACAGGCCAGGGCTTTATAAAGCAGCGCACAAGCGACCAGGGGCTGCTAACAGGGAATTTTGCAAGGGAGCTTGGAAGGGGAGTGGGAAGGGAGCGGGGGGGTCCCTTGCCGGTTCTATCGGTTTCCCTTTATTCCCCTTAAAAACCTATAAACCAAACTACATTCAAAACTTCTTGCTTTAAACAACCCCTTCATTAACTAGGAGACAATGCAGGCAGAAGCCCAGCTGCAGAGTGGGGGCTATCCAGTTTATTGCACTGAGTGCAGCATGTATGATTACCTGCCCTGTGGGCGGGTGGCGTATGTGTGCATTCGGTGCAAGGAGCTCCTGGCCCTCAGAGACCACGTACGGACTTTGGAGGCCAGGGTGGCAGAACTGGAGGAGCTAAGGAAGGCAGAGAGGTATGTTGATGAGGGTTTCCGGGACACTGTAGAATTGTCCCACCTCCGGTCAGACAGCCCCTGCGCTGTTGGGGAGGATGAAAGGCCCAGGGAAGCAGAGCAGTCAACGGGAGCAGAGGGAAACCTTCCCATAGTTGGGACCCTCCTTCCAGATGGTGCTGGGGTTGCCTCTCGCACTGAGGTTACCTCTCTGGAGGAGGGAACTCCAGTTGCTAGGAAAAGGCAGGTGTTAGTAATGGGAGATTCGATCATTAGAAACGTAGATAGCTGGGTTTGTGATGACCGGGAGAACTGTATGGTGACTTGCCTGCCTGGTGTGAAGGTTGCGGATCTCTCGAGGCATCTAGACAGACTTACGTGTAGTGCTGGGGAGGAGCCGGTGGTCGTGGTACATGTAGGTACCAATGACATAGGGAAGGGTAGGAGAGATGTCCTGGAGGCCAAATTTAGGCTGCTAGGGAAGAGACTGAAATCCAGGACTTCTATGGTGGCATTTTCAGAAATGCTCCCAGTTCCACGCGCAGGGCCAGGTAGGCAGGCAGAGCTTCAGAGTCTCAATGCGTGGATGAGACGATGGTGTAGAGAGGAGGGGTTTACATTCATTAGGAACTGGGGAAACTTTTGGGATGGGGGGAGCCTATACAGGAGAGATGGGCTCCACCTAAACCAAAGTGGAACCAGACTGCTGGCACTAAACATTAAAAAGGTTGTAGAGCAGTTTTTAAACTAGGAGATGGGGGAAAGCCGACTGCTGCAGAGGAGCATGTGGATCGGACAAAGACTTCTCTTAGGGGAAGAGGCTAATGATAGAGAATCTCCAGGTTATAGTCAGGAGCAGAGGATGGAAGAGGATAATGTAAGGGCCAGATCAAAAAACATTCACATAAAAAAGAATCTGACACATCAGAAACGGGCAGACAAATTAACAGTGACAAGTTTTTAAAGTGCTTGTACACAAATGCTAGAAGTCTAAATAATAAGATGGGTGAACTAGAGTGCCTTGTGATAAAGGAGGATATTGATATAATAGGCATCACAGAAACCTGGTGGACTGAGAGCAATCAATGGGACACAATCATTCCGGGGTACAAAATATATCGGAAGGACAGAACAGGTTGTGCAGGGGAGGGGGGAAGTGACACTATATGTGAAAGAAAATGTAGAATCAAATGAAGTAAAAATCTTAAGTGAATCCACATGTTCCATAGAATCTCTATGGATAGAAATTTCCTGCTCTAATAAGTATATAACATTAGGGATCTATTATCAACCACCTGACCAGGACAGTGATAGTGATGATGAAATGCTAAGGGAAATTAGAGAGGCTATCAAAATTAAGAACTCAATAATAGTGGGGGATTTCAATTATCCCCATATTGACTGGGAACATTTAACTTCAGGACGAAATGCAGAGATAAAATGTGTTGATAGTTTAAATGACTGCTTCATGGAGCAGCTGGTACGGGAACCCACAAGGGGAGAGGCAACTCTAGATTTAGTCCTGAGTGGAGCACAGGAGCTGGTCCAAGAGGTAACTATAACAGGACCGCTTGGAAATAGTGACCATAATACAATAGCATTCAACATCCCTGTGGTGGGAAGAACATCTCAACAGACCAACACTGTGGCATTTAATTTCAAAAGGGGGAACTATGCAAAAATGAGGGGGTTAGTTAAACAGAAGTTAAAAAAGTACAGTGACTAAAGTGAAATCCCTGCAAGCTGCATGGGCGCTTAGCCCAGGCTAGCCCAGGCCATGTGCTAAACTCTTTGCAATGTTCTTGTTGGAAGACTAAGGAGAAATGAGTGAGCAACCTAACCAATTATCTAAACAATTAGTTTTATTTCAAAAATACCCACTGGTGTGATGAGACAGAATTTTTATGGTAGAGTTCTAACTCCTAAAAACACTGTTTGAGTATGGGAATGCTGACTGGCACTTAATTATAACAGGGCTACAATAACAGAAAACCCATCACCGCTTCATTTGAAGCAATGTTCAAAGTACCACTATAAAAGTGTACCTATAATGCTCCCTAATTTCAGTAAATAGCTCGCATAAAGAGTAACCACTTTTAACAAACCATCATGACATACTGTAACTCAGAACTGATTTTTCAGTATCTCCACTATAGCATACTGATGATTTCAGTCAAGAAGAATTCAATGACATTAAAAGATGTAGAAAATGTTTTTTGACAGAATGGAAGGCCCATGAGAACTTTGTGTCCATGTTGTAAATTGTATTACATGATGTCAAAATGGAAACTGAATCAGAAACTGAATGCAGCTAATTCACCTAAACAATTACACTTTGAAAGCTCTGTATCAGAAAATAGGAAAAGGTAGGTAAAGTAGCTCAAAATAGAGATAAATTCCATGTGAAAAAAATTACATGAAAAGAACATTAAGGTAGCAAAGAAGCCCTCAGTACTTCAGAAACAACACAGTTAAGGTCACCTGTGGCTCTTTTCTTCCTGTGCTCATGTGCTGCAGTACAGTTCTTCACATATATGTGTGGAGGAGAGAAGAGGTTTTAAGAGCCCTGCTTCTTCTATATGATCCTTACCTCTTCATAGATTTTGAGGTCAGAGGGCACCATTACACAACATCTAGTCTGACCTCCTGTATAACACTAGCAGCAGAATTTCACCCATCCAGGGGCATGCGCAGGAATTTAAGTTTGACCGCTTTTGGAGGGGCACATTAAACACACACAAATGAAAGGTTTGTGTGACCCCTCTCCTCCCCAATTTCTCAGGACACCTCTTGTGGGGATGCCCAGCAGCAGTCAGGCAGCAGCTCCCCCAGGCAGTGGCACTCTCTGTGGGGAAGGAGAAGCAGCAGCTGTAGGGATGGGGGGGAGGAAGAGCTCAGCTGGCAGCCAGCCACCCTGCTGCTTCCTCCCTCCCCGGGCTGCAGGGAGGGATATATGGAGATGGGGGGGGGCTGCTTACCCCCCTCCCCCGTGCACACCCCTGCATCCATCAAACCCATAACTTCTGATTGAGTGAGAGAATATATTTTAGAAAAAATATCCAGTCTTTATTTAAAGACTTCAATTGATATGGAATCCACCAAGGAGCTATAGATTTACCAACATCCTCCAACTTCCCTGCTTGCCATGACTTAAACCTAGGCATTCTGGCACTAAAAGCAAGAGATACACCCCTAGGCTACCAAGCTACTTGTAAACTACCTTGAAATAGCCATGATTCCTTCACAGCCCCGCCTCCTTCCAGCTGCAACCCCATCTGCTGGAGGAATGGAGGCAGGAGTAGAATTTTCCTAAATTACATGCATGAGCATGGAACCAACAGAGAATTGGCAGATCATGAAAATATCGCATTACAAAAACCAATGATCTGCAAAACTCATGATTTTCACAGATCACCACCCATTTGCAACTAATCATCAAAGGCACATTTGCAGCCTAATAACTTTCCCTTTGCCAGTAAAAATAATAATTGTATATTATAAATATTGAGATTTACATATCTGTACAAATAATATTTTATTAATATGAATATTTTATATATGGCAAAAACTTGTGTTATTTTACCAGGCTATTTCTGTGAAAGTTGGTGCTATTTTCTCTATGGTCTCACAGGAAAACAAGAGGCTATATAATTATTTTTACACCATGAATAAGGAAAATTATCCTTCTTTTCATATGAATAAATGAAAAAATGTTTGATTAATTTTGTTAGGGAGATGCAAAGTTTATCCAGACTATATATAAAATATATTTACAATTGTTTATTCCGTTTTAATTTTCGCTACAAAACAATGAATTGTTGGGATTTTTCTTTTGCCATACTATAAAAATACAATGTATTATGCATATGATATGTGATTTATAAGTCTATATAAGAATTTTTACATAGCATACAACCTATAATAAAATATTATCTTGGGTGCTCCAAACCCGCCGAGCAGAAAATCCCACTCTTTTTTCTAGGTAGACATCTCTCTTCATGTTCACTTCTCTATCCTCTGTCTCCCCCAGGACCACTAATTAATCTCAAGTAAACACCTCAGACACACAGAGTGACAACAAGCTATATGTGCGAAAGAAAAAGAATGGTAATCTCTAGACAGGTATTGAGAAAGTGAGAGAAACTAGCCTATATTCAAGCAAATATAATTAATATTATAGGCTTTAATAGCCTATAAATCATATATGCACAGAGTTTGAAATAACTTGCTCACCAAGTACTCAGAATATTTTGATATATATGTATATCTTCCTTCACTTCTCTCAAAACCCACTATTTATCCTTTTGTCTGCACTCTCTGATCTTTACTGTGAAGGTTCCCGAAACTGATGGAGGGAAGCTACAACAAATTTATCCTCCTCAAGATCCACTCGACCCAAGCCCAAAAAATGATCACCTGCAAACTCAATCATGTCAAGCATGAACAGCGCGTGAAGCAGAAAGCGGTGTGCGCACTAAAATACACAATTGTACGTATGTACAGATCAAAAGAAGAAAGAACACACTAACATACGAGTATGAGCTTGGCAGGATTGCTTCACGACACTGCCGTCTCCGACCTGACATTTCCCCCCAATTTTATCGGCATTGAGATTATTTATTTATTTAAATAAGTCATGAAGTCATGGTCAGAATTTTATCAGTAGCAGCTGGCCAACAAAATGCTGCCTTAGGAGACTGATAGCAGACTTACTCATAGAAATACTAATTTTACAAGTGCAATTATCATTTTTTCCTCAGCCCTGACCTCCCACCTATCAATAATGAACAATTAGTGAAGGGTAAGAATAGGGTAAGGGTATTTGTGTAGCCAGATGTGTATATTTTTGTCATATTTGAACAAAAATGTCTATATTTAGAGAGAATCTTCTTTTTCCCATATCTCCTTTATTTATCAACCGATTTTGATAAAATTTTTAATGGAGTCAGTTTTTTCTTTTTTAGAGGCCCCGCTTATTGCAAGGCCCTAATCTGTAGTTTGTACCTTAATCCGGCACTGACCCCTGCTCTAACACTCTACTTAATGTTTGCCAGAGCTAAAAGGGGACACAACCATAGAATGAAATGGGCAGAGTCAAGTCATACTCTGAGCTAGTAAGACCTGAACTACATAAATCACAGGTATAAGCCCTTACTGAAATTGGCCTTCCCAAAACAGGAAAGAGTTGTAGAGATTTATGAGTATTATCAAATACCTGTGGAAGTTCATCCAGTTTGACAACCTACTCAGAAGAAGACTGCATGACACTGGGAATACAAAGAAGGCAGATGCAATAAAAGCATTCCTCATGAGGACTGAAAAATCTCTCAAATACTCTGCTGTGTAACAACCTGTCAAGTTATCACTTGATGCTTCTAAATCAGAACTAGTAGCAGTGAGAATGAAAAACAGCACAGCACACCAGTTAACAATCTACTAGTAACTTAGCAAAACCAACCAACTACCCAGAAACCATTAAGGCAGAGACAATGTTGAAACACTGACAGCACTAAAAAAAATTAATATGAAATTGTTGGCTCTCCAAACCAAACTCATATGCTAGATAGAGTGAGAGAATATTTGGAGTTACTGAGGCTAACTGTGTAAGGCTAAAGGAATGGTTATAAAGAATGAAAAATAATTATTCTGATTATTAAATGGAGGAGACAGGAAGTGTTGGAGTTGAGAAACGCATGTGTTAATGAGCAACATGAAAGGAGATGTTCTCCCCAAGAGTTTCTAGACAGGTAAGAGAAAATGCATCTAAATATAACATGTGGTAGCAGCATGGCAATTCTAACAAAAATAAACTAATTAAATATCAGATAATCCATGGCAAATTCTGGGAACAGTCTTGAGCATTGAGTACTATTCAACAGCAGCAAATGGAGCAGGGACAAGAATGGACACCCCTTCCCTTCTGCTCCCTAGCAATGCACTGGACCCATCAGCGGGTCTAGTTTGAGGTACCAGGCCCCAGCAGCCTCTCCTCTGATTGTCCTAGGAGTAGATTATAAAGGGCCTCATTCCTTAGAGAGCTAGAAGCAGCAGCTGTAATGAGGTACAGTAGGAGCCCAGCAGCTCCTCTCCACTGGATCCATAAACCACTTCAGCCTTGTGTCAATCTTCAATGGACTCTTTATTAACTTTCATTTAACTCTTTAAAGTTGATAGGTTGGGGGGAAGGGAAGACCCAAAGGCTTCTGCCCCAGTGCATCTGGAACTAGCTGGCAGCAAGAGCTCAGGTGCTAAGTGAGGCCTTCCAGCCCTCATGCCTTCATTAGACAGACAGCTGCCCAAGGCACTGGGCCTCCCCTCCATGTGAGTAGCAGCAGCTGGAAGGAGTATCATAGGGACTGGTCTGTCATGATATGTGGAATCAAGACATCAAAGTCCTTCTTAAATAGGAGGCTTTTATTATACCTAACTATATACAACATGCACGCTTCCACAAAACTCAAGTTCCAGCTTGGTCTGGTTTTGCTTACCAGGGACTACCCTGTGTCTGAAATTCTGTAGAGTACACAGTGACTCATTAATATATTGAAACATACCCAAACATTCATTATTCTTCCTCAAAGCAGTCAGCTGAAGCTGAGAGCAGGGGGCAAATCCGCATCTTCTCACTTCCTCAATCTCCATATGAGGAGCAACAGAAAAAGCTAGGGAGGAGCTTTCTTAGCTGATATCATCATAAGATGTAAATTTTTAACAGTGAGGGTAATTAGGCATTAGAACAATTTACCAATGGTTGTGATGGATTCACCATCACTCACAATTTTTAAATCAAGGTGGGATGTTTTTCTAAAAGATACACTCTAGGAATTATTCTGGGGAAGTGCTATGGCCTATGTTACACAGGAGGTCTGATTAGATTATCACATTTGTCTCTTCTGCCCTTGGAATCTATGAATATTTACTGGACTCAGAAAGGTGGACTCTAGTTATTTCCCTTCATTTTCTGTGTTGCCATTGGTTGCTAGTTCCCCCAACCCATGCCTACCGTTGTATTCACTCTCCTCTCCCCAATTCATTCCTCATTTTCCCATAATCAATTTCAACAGTCTTACTCCCACACACCCTTCTTCTTCCCCACTTTAAACTAGAGTGCATCTAGTGAAATTTTGGAACAGCCTTCCGAGGGAAACGGTGGGGGCGAAAGACCTCTCTGGCTTCAAGATTAGGCTAGATAAGTTTATGGAGGGAATGGTTTGATGGGATAACATGATTTTAGTCAATTAGGCAATAACGGCCATCGCTGGTAAAATGAGGGTCTGGCTAGAGAATCTTGCCTGTATGCTCGGGGTTCTGCTGATCACCATATTTGGGGTCGGGAAGGAATTTTCCTCCAGGGTAGATTGGCAGTGGCCCTGGAGGTTTTTCGCCTTCCTCCGCAGCATAGGGCAGGGGTCGCAAGCTGGAAGATTCTCTGCAACTTGAAGTCTTTAGATCACGATCTGGAGACTTCAACAGCAGAGTTAAGGGAAAGTGCGGGGGTCAGCTTTTGTGGCCTGCATCATGCAGGAGGTCAGACTAGATGACCATATTGGTCCCTTCTGACCTTAAAGTCTATGAGTCTATGAATCTACCCTGCACTGGCCCCGCAGGGGTTAACAGTGGATTGCAGGCTTAGGAAGCCACACCCCTTTGTCCCTGCTGGGCATGCTCAGCCTGGAGACAGGGTATAAAGGGAAGCAGCCCAGTTCAGTTGGGATGGGTGACTGGATGTATATTGTGAGATCCCTCCATGCAGCTGCAGGAGCACCCAGTTCACAGATGCCAGTCACACTGAACCCCAGCTGGACACTGGATGGATGGCGGAGACCAGGGAAGGGACTGAGTTGCTATAGACTTCACCAGCAGATGACCCCAGAGGATGCATGGACTGCTGTACTGGGAGACCAGGTAGGAAGTAGCCCAGGGGAAATAGATACTAGTCTGGTCATAGGACTGGGAGACTTGTCAGTGTGTTTTGGTGGGAGCCCTGCTGATCCTATGGTGGGACCACCCTGCCACTGTTAAGGCCCTGGGCTAGGACCTGATAGAGTGGCTGGGCCCAGCTCCCTCTACTGCCAACCCGATACCAGGATGGTAGCTTCTTCCTACCTTAAGCCTAGAGGCTTGCGGTTGTCTACTGTTCACCTGAGTCAGAATGCTTGACTATTAAGACTGTGTGTTTACTGCTGTGATGTTATTGATATAATCTGGGACCATATAGAACATGGTTGCAACCAAAGTCCTGTAGTGGCACCAAATCTCGTATAAAGGAGGTCAAATGAGGTGTCTAAGACAAGGTTATGGTTTACTGGTTATGATTATGCTGTCTATATGTGTGTATCAATTTTGTAGTTAAAGTTATAAATATTGGCTCTAAACTGTCTGTATTTCAAACGTATGCTATGCTTCTGGGAGACATCCCAGACAAGTTGGTGTTAGCTCTGCCTAGCCTGCTTGATGGCCCATTAAGGACCATCAGCTATACGATTGACCCATGGAGAGAAGGCAGATGCGCCTTGTGATTCAGCAAAGTATGCAGTAACTTGCCCATGTGACTCCAGACTCCATTTTGCTGTAATTTTCCACAGTAAGAACAAAGAGGTGATCTTACACCTGGAAAAGACTATAAAAGGCTAATGCCTCTCCTCCATCTTGTCTTCAATCCTGCTTCATACCTCTGGAGGAACTTTGCTACAAACTGAAGCTTTGAACAAAGGACTGATGACCCATCCCAGCTGTGGATGTATTCCAGAGACTTGATTTTGAACCTGCAGTTTATTTCATCACTGCTACAAGCCTGAACCAAGAATTTTGCAATTACTGTAATGTAATTGATTCCATTTAACCAATTCTAGCTCTCATCTATATCTCTTTCCTTTTATGAATAAACCTTTAGATTTTAGATTCTAAAGAATTGGCAACAGCGTGATTTGTGGGTAAGATCTGATTTGTATATTGACCTGGGTCTGGGGCTTGATCCTTTGGGATCAGGAGAACCTTTTTTCTTTTATTGGGGTATTGGTTTTCATAACCATTTGTCCCCATAACGAGTGGCACTGGTGGTGATACTGGGAAACTGGAGTGTCTAAGGGAATTGCTTGTGTGACTTGTGGTTAGCCAGTGGGGTGAGACCAAAGTCCTCTTCATCTGGCTGGTTTGGTTTGCCTTAGAGGTGGAAAAACCCCAGCCTAGGGCTGTAACTGCCCTGTTTTAAGCGATTTGTCCTGAATTGGCACTCTCAGTTGGGTCCTGCCAGAACCGCATCGTTACAACTGCTCCGCCCTGTCTGAGGGCCTGAGCAACCCAGACTGTTGATTTGATGCTCTACCCTGCTTGAGAGCCTGAGACCCTGGGGGGTGGACCAATCTACTCTGACTACTATGTAGTGCCCTAAGGGTAAGGTTAGCCCAAAAGACTCTGACTGCTAGCTCGCACTCTCCCATTTTGTGGGTTGGGCCATCAGAGAGACTCTAGCAATCCAGGCGTAAGCTCCCTGCTGACCATATGTGACTGGACACCCCATGAAGGGATGTATCTACCCTGTGACAGCATCGTCCAAAAAAACAAACATGCCATTCTTCAAGACCCCCTTACTACTTGTGTGGGTTTTATTTATATAGATATAGGCCCTCCACTGCCTTCAGGTTTGACTCCATTTACTTCTACAAAAATGGATGCTGGCAGAAAGGGAATCCTATCAGGGTCCAGTGCTAGCTCTAGAGATTCTACTGCCCTAAGCAAACCAGGAAATGTCTGTATCTTAACAGCAACATTCAAACAGTGTTTTACTGCCCCAAATAGGTGCCTGGTTCTGCTGTACAGTCATGTGTCCAGGATTATCCAGGAAGGAGGGGCCAGGCTAGTCCAGATCTGTCCTGAGAATAACCAGACCAGATGGAGTGAGTCAATGGAGACAAAGCAGGCTAAACCTAAGCCATCCTAACAGGAGTCAGGCCAGATCCTACCTAGCAGCAGAAACAGGATCAGATTGAAGATGTTTGTGTGTGTCTCTAGTAAAAATTGAAAGAGTCAGATCTATTGCCATTTAGCTAAGGTCTTTGGAGTGATAGATGGGAACCCTGCACATAGGAAGTGTTTATATTTAAAGCCTACTATTTCTGGGTTTTTTTAATTGTGTATGGGTGGCGGTTGAACAATTGACCTCATGCCTACTACCCATGAGGTCTAAGCCTATTGGCAAGAGTGAAAAATATCAAAGTGGCATGCTTTCTGTAGTCTAAAAAAATTAAACAGTTGTTTACTGGCTTTAGTTGTAACATTGTCAATCAAATTATTATTATTTGCAATATGGCTGTGCTCAAAATGTGCCAGCTGTTTTCTACACACAGTGGGAGATGTACTCTCTGCCCTAAAGAGTGTAAAATCTACTTATACAATCAAATATTTAATACATATTTAGCACAGTACTAAAATGTAGTCTACTACCAGGGCTAATACAGAACAGGAAATAATATCCATTAAGAATACCTCTAATTCAAAATACACTGGTCTCTGATTCGGTTTCTGTGATATGTACCAAAAGGATGAGTTAAATGATGATTTTAGGCCATTGCCTTCAGTTTTCTGACCTGATAGGTCCATTTCTGGAGGCCAGGGCCCCTTCCCCAACCTGACCAGGAAGCACAGCATCCGTTGCCTCCTGGTGCCCACCTCGCCCCACATGGAGACCTATATGTGGGCGTTGGCACAGGTGGTGGGCCCAGGTCAACTGGGTCCAGAGCTCTGGCCTGATGGTCAGGGCAGGGTGGCAGACAAGCTCCCTCCGACCTGCTCTTCAAGCCATTCTGTGGAGCACAGGTCCTCTGCTCTATCTTGGCGTTTACCTTTCCGCCACCCATCCTTCTCCACCAGAGAACTGGCAGGCTTTGGAGGTCAAGGTGGGTGAGCGGCTGTGGAGATGGACGGCACTCCTCCGGTGCCTCTCCCTGCGGGGGAGGGCACTGGTACTGAACCAACTAGTCCTGTCCATGCTCTGGCACTGGCTCAACACTCTGAGCCCGGCCCTGGGGATCCAGCCAATCTCCAGAAGGTAGCTCTGGAGTTCTTCTGGCCAGGACTGCACTGGGTCTCTGCAGGGGTCTTGAGTCTTCCCCTGAAGGTGGGAGGACAGGGCCTGGTCTGCCTCTGCAGCCAGGTTCATGTCTTCTGCCTCCAGGCCCTGCAGTGACTTCTTTACCGTGCAGGTAGTCCGGCATGGAGTACGTTAGCAGACACGTTCCTCTGCCGCCTCCGAGGGCTCTGATACGATCGGTAACGATTTTTGTTTTGTTTTTGTTTCTCCATCCGAGGGGTCTTCTGCAAGACCTCTCCAAGCTGCCGGTCTTCTACCAGGACCTCCTCCAGACTTGGAAACTGTTCTTGGCGACCAGGTCCTTTGTGGCCACCGTGGAGGCGAACCTCCTCGTGGAGCCCCTGCTACACAATCCCTACCTACATGTGCAGGTGGCGGAATCCCCCTCGGTGCACTGGAGGCTGGTCCTGGCAGAAACCACCAGAATCAGAGACCTCCTGGACTACAACGGGGGACTGGCTGGATCCCCAAGTGCTCGGTCGGTGCATGGGGCTCTCCACCCTCCTGACCCTGCCCCCCGCATGTGCTCCAGGAGGTGGGGGCAGCCTTGTCGCCCACCTCTCTGGTTTTCCTTGAGCGGGTACTGTGAGAGGGTGCTCCCCACCCACCCCTTATTCCAAGCCCTCCGGACCTTTTCATGGGCCTCTGTCCCACAAGCCCTCCTGCCCCCTCCCTTCCACAGTCCGAGCCGGCTGTGTGCCCTGCAGCCAGTTTGCTTTTGAACTGTGCCAAGGAAACAACTATACACGCTCGTGCTCCAAATGTTTCACTTCCTCACCCTCTTGCCCTGCCCGGATACTAAGTGGCGGGATTATCTTCCACCTGTGGAGGATGAGGAACGCCAGTGGGTCAGCCTCTATTCCATCCTGGTCCCACGGCCTGCCAGGGATATTGGTTGGCGGCTCCTTCATGGAGCCATGAGCATGGGTGTGTACCTGGCGCGGTTCACCCCCATCCCCGACGCCTGCCCCTTTTGTGGCTTGTGGGAGAACCTGGTGCACACTTATCTTGAATGCAGCCCCTATTCCGGCTCCTCCAGAACCTCCTGTTGAGGTTCTGGCTGCACTTTTCCCAACACCTGTTATATTCGCACACCGTGTCCATGGCCCCACAAAGTCACAAGACCTCCTCATCAACCTCGCCCTGGCCAAAGTGGCCATGTTCAACACCAGGAGGAGGATGCTAGATGAGGGGGTGCTCTGCGACTGTGGGGCCTCTCTCTGCTTCTCCCTGGTCTCACGCATCTGGGCAGAGTTCCTCTGGGCAGCGTCCGCTGGCTCCCTAGACAGCTTTGAGGAGCAGTGGGCACTGTCCAGGGTTCTCTACTCGGTGTCCCCCTCTGGATCCCTGGTTTTGAACCTGTGACCTCTACTGCTTGCCTTGTTGTTCTTTAGCTGTCTCCTGTATCTAGTTGGATCCCAGGTCCGGTGGTCACTCCCGCAAGGCTGGGAGAGGGGCCTTTAGAAGTGGGCAGACTGGTGCCCGCCCACCTCCCAGGTTTTCCAATACAGCCTCACTACACACCACCACATCGTTTCATGCTTTACTCACATTTGGAAGGGTTTCTTTACAATTACAGGACTAGAAACGTATTTTAAACATAAAATAAAATAAAAGTTTTGAACAGAAGTTGATGGCACTCACAGGGGAAAGATTCCTGCTTGGAGAGTGGATTTTTTCAAGCCAAATGGCTTGGCTAAAATGCCTTGATTAGTCAATAGCTCCCAGAGAGGCATTAATGTTGTTCTATGAGTGATATCAGGAACTCTTGCTCTGTGAAAAGTGTAGGTAGGCCACCAGCTTTCAACAGCCTCTTACACAGTTTCCAGACTCTCTCAGCATGTTCCTCAAAATCAGACTGGAACATAGTGAAGTAGATAAAACAGTATTGTACACACAGAAACTGAACAGTGGGCTGCATTCACCAGAAAGCAAGGTTAAAAAACAACAAGGCCCCAATCTCTCACTAACTTAAGCACACAGTGAACATTTTCCATCATGGGTTTGCATCCATTGAAGTCAGGCTACTCACACTCTGGAATATTAAGCACACACAAGTCTTTGAAAGGTCAGGGCCAAACTTTTTGTTTCTGAAGAGTGTGAAGCACTTGGGAATACTCCTGAAAAACAGCATTGGGGCATAGAACGATAAAATGCATAGCCTTAAGAAACAACAATCGCACAAAATGCTTTTAGATATGCACAGTAGCTTAAATTCTTGATAGCTACAAAGACACATTCATTTAACTGAGAGTTCTATTACTCCCTCTCCTACCTATTAAATCCCTGCTGCCAGGCAGAATTTGCTCTGGATGAGCCAATAAGCTGCAATCACTTACAAATAGACAGGATGGAAACAGTTTCTATTATTACTTCAGGTTATGACCTTAGATGTGGCAAGAAGTAAATCTTCCTATCTTACCTCAGGCTCATTCAGCATGAAGTATATGAGACAAGAATTTAGTGTTCAATTTGCAGCTTGCTTATTGAAGAGCAACATATTCATTTCAGGAGCAGGCTCTAATTTTAGATCAGGATTGAAGGTGCTATGAAAACAAGAATGCTGCAATGTACAGTAGGGCTTTTCAAGAGCAATCCAAGTATAGTTCTTGAACTACAATACCCCAAAGATAAAAGGAACCATGGAAAAGGCTTTATTGCTGTAAACCGTACCCATTGTAGTGGTGAAATGATTCCTCCGTTGGTTGTTATCATAAGTCTGGTGTCAAACTTTCTATTTCAGTTGAACACTTGAAAGATTAAAATTTTCTTAGAAAAGAAAATAGTCTTTAACCCATCTGATGCTGGAGTCCTTAGCAACGGACCATGCTGATGTTTTAAATGGGCCGTCTGTAGAGATCAGTATAAAATCCGACAATAGAAGTTGGGGAAAACTGTTTTTCCATGGATCACAGTATCATAAGTCAATGCCACATTAATTACAGTATGTTGCTTAGCCATGGGATATTTAGGGACTGTGAAATGAAGTGTGTGTGTGGGGGGGGAGAGCTCCCTTTTATGAACACCCAGCAGCTATAAAATCCCTCTTCATAGCTGCCCTCTAGTTGCTCTACTGGCAAAGGGTTAAAAAGTCTCACTGCTATGCATAGGTAAAAGGAAGTGAGTGGGCACCTGGCCACAAGAGCCAATGGGAAGGCTAGAACTTTTAAAAATTGAAACAAAGACTCTCCTTTTGTCTGTTTGTGGTTGATCTCTGGGGAGAGGCAGACAGGGCTGCAGTTATACTGGAGTAAGCTTGGGGCCAGGTATGAAAAATCCTCAGTATCATACATAGAAACTACTCATTTGAAACCCAGGTATTTAAGTAGATCAGGAAATGTCTAGGAAGATGTCATTAGGTTTATCTCTTTTTATTTCTTTATGGTTTGTGGACGACCCTGTGCTAACCCCAAGTGCTTTTGTTTTGCTTGTAACCTTTAAGATGGACCTCAAAAAAACCTATTCTTAATGCTTAATCCTTGTAAGTGTTTTAATCTAGCAAAAGCCTAAATTCCCAGATGTAAATTTTATTAATTAAAAAAAAATACCTTTTTTTTTTAAAAAAAAGATTTATTTTTTTGTTTTTTAAGAGTTTTGTTCTTTTTTTTTTTTTTTTGTTTATTTTTTTTTTTTCTATAATTATTTTTTTTTTTTTTTTTTTTTTTTCCCCTCTTCTTTCTCCGCTCTTCCCCGCAGAGGGAATGAAAAGGCTTGAGGGTACCCCATAGGAAGGAATTCCCAAGTGCGCCTTCCTGGGTTCTCAAAGGAGTTCTGCACTTGGGTGGTGGCAGCATCTACCAATCCAAGGTCAGAAAAAAAGCTGTAACCTTGGAAGTTTAATACAAGCCTGGAGTGGCCAGTATTAATTTTTAAAGTCCTTGCGGGCCCCCACCTTCTGCACTCAAAGTGGGGAATCAGCCTTGACGGGGACCAATAGAAATATTCAGATAGAAACCTAGGTTTTAGATGCTTTTGAAAGTCCCAGTACTAACTCCCATTGATTTCCCACTAGGCATCTATCTGCATCTTTAGACAACTAAATTCCTTTAGAAATCTATTCTTTAGTCCCTATAGGGCAAATTCTGCCCGGCTTCAGACAGCCGAAATCTGCAGCTAGCAATTGAACCACTGTCATTCCAAATGTGGCATACAGGAGCAGGGGAGTGTGACGGGTTGGATCACCGAAACCCCCCTGAGAGCTGCCACCTGATGTACCAAGACTACACCTGCTCCTGTTTTCCCCACCAGCTCAGGACTCCAGCACCCTGTCTTGCTGAGCCAGACACTCCTGTCTGCTCCAACACAGACCCAGGGTCTGAATCACTTGTCCCAAAGCTGCAAGCTTACCTGGAAACAGCTCACAGAAGTGTGCTTGTCTTTAGCACTCAGATGCCCAGCTCCCAATGGGGTCTGAACCCAGATAAATCCATTTTACCCTGCATAAAGCTTATGCAGGGCAAACTCATAAATTGTTCGCCCTCTATAACACTGATAGAGATATGCACAGTTGTTTGCTCCCCCAGGTATTAATACATACTCTGAGTTAATTACTAAGTAGAAAGTGATTTTATTAAATACAGAAAGTAGGATTTAAGTGGTTCCAAGTAGTAACAGACAGAACAAAGTAAGTCACCAAGCAAAATAAAATAAAATGCGCAACTCTATGTCTAATCAAACTAAATACAGATAAGTTCCTCACCAGTTCCAGAATGCTCCCTTTTACAGGCTAATCTCCTTTTAGCCTGGGTCCAGGATTCACTCACACCCCCTGAAGTTACTATCCTTTGTTCCAGTTCCCTTCAAGTATCCTGGGGGGGTGGAGAGGCTCCTTCCTTAGCCAGCTGAAGACAAAAATGGAGGGGTCTCCCATGGGTTTAAATAGACTCTCTTGTGGCTGGAGACCCCCCCTCCTCACTCCTATGCAAAGTCCAGCTCCAAGATGGAGTTCTGGAGTCACCTGGGCAAGTCACATGTCCCTGCATGACTCAGTCTTTACAGGCCGACGCCATTGTCCACATGGTATCTTGTATGTCTCCAGGAAGACTTCTTATGTGGATTGGAGCATTCCAAGATGCATTGTTCCCCAAGTGCTTCCTGATCAGGTACTTAACCTTGCAAATTCCTTCCTAAAGAAACTGATCAAATGCCTCCCAAAGCTTACTTAGAAACCAAGCAAGTATACAGCCCATATTATTAACATCAAGTAGAAAATGATGTGTACAGATAGGATGAATAGATATAGTAGACTATAACCTTTACGGAGATATATTACATGGCACAGGCAGCACAAAACATATTCCAGTTATGTCGTACATACATTTATAAGCACCCCCCCATAAGGCTTTATGGGGGTACACTGTCACAGGGAGGACACCCAGAAAGTCTGTGCTGTGTGTTATACAAAGCCCTATGCCTCAGGGCTCTCCATAGGGCAGCACACAGAGTGTGGGTGGGGCCACAGGATCAACTGCTATATCTACCTTCTAGCATTCACTGTGATAATGTTGCATAAGGGCTCATGGAGATTCAGTTAGCTATTGGGATGCAGTAATCTTCATAGAGTGCTCTACAGCTGCTCAGACTGGGAGGAGGCAGCTTACTGTTTTCCACACCCAGCTACTTGGGTTGGGCATTGTGCTCAGAATTCCACCTTGCAAACAGTTTAGAGAGAAACACTAAAATCCAAAATGGGCATACTATAATGTGTAGGCCCGTTCTTTAGGCACACTTTCCTTAGGGGGAATTATTTGGAATTTGGAAGTCCCTAAGTGCAGGGTGCCCTCTTAAAGTAACCATTTCCCATCATGCCTTTCTGCGGATGGTTGTTTAAATTTAGCAGAGCCTAGCAGCTGCAGTACTATAGTAGCCATTTTGCAACTGACTGTTGCTTCTTTCTCCTTCAGCGGTTTTGTTTTCTCCTCCTTGTTGCAGAGAACTTGGTACATCCCAATAGGAATGAAATAATGTTATGTGGCCTCTTGGTCTTTATCAGTGGGTTAGTGTGATGGGTTCCCCCTGGGTGCCACCTGGAACTGGGGTATCATTGAGCCCCCTGACCCACCAGTCTGGGGTCTCTCTCACATTGTACTGCTGTGACAAGTGCAGGCTGGAAGGCTTTGCAGCTTTCAGCAGCATTGCTACAGGTAGGGGACACACCCAGCTGCATTTATACGCAGGCTGTCTAATCACCAGCTTCCCAGCCTGGGACCCCAGAGCAGTACCGTCCTGCCCTGGTCAAATCTGGCCAGTATATGGGTTTCATACCTGGTTTGCCTCTCCCTCAATGTGAAGAGAAAAATGAACACTTGTGGTAACCAAGCAGAGACTTTTCCCCAAGTGCTCCAATCAAAGCTCACTGGTTTAGATTAAAACAACAAGTTTATTAACTACAAAGTAGATTTTAAGTGATAGCAAATGGATCAAAGCAGATTACCTAGCACATAAACAAGAATGCAAACTAAGCTTAATATACTAGATTAGATATGAATAGCAGATTCTCACCCTAACTGATGGTACAGGTGGACTTGTACATTCTTAAGCAGCAAGCTGCACTGTTACAGCTTGGAATCCCCAGGTGTTTCATACACAGGTTAGAAATCCCTTTAGCCTGGTTCCAGCACTTCCCCCAGTTCAGTCTTTGTTCCTCAGGTGTTTCCAGGATTGTGTGGGGAGTGAAGATGATGTCACTCCCTGCCTTATATAGCTTTTGCATAGGGTGGGAACCCTTAGTTCCAAAGCTTGGTTCCCAGACCAGTCTGTGGAAAAATACTAACATCCCAAGATGGAGTCCAGCATCATGTGGCCTGGTCACATGTCCATGTAGCATCTGAGCAGCCATCACTCACAGGCTGTCTGTAGCGTTCTCAGGAAGGCTCACCAGGTGGGAGATAAGCTTCTCCTGAGGCCTATTGTTCTTTCTAATGGCCAATTACCCTGAATAGGCCCTTTAAAACCAGCTATTTAGACTGAAAGTATCTTGTCTGGTGGGCATTACCCAGGTATAACTACATTTGAAATACAGATACAAAAATGATACATGTATACAAATAGGATAATCATATTCAGCAAATCATCACTTTGCCAATGACACCTCACATGACTTATCTTGCATTATAGTATAATTATGATGCATTTTATCATATCATAATAATAGCCCTATGAAGAATATGGGGTGCAGTGTCACAGTTAACACAAAGGTACAACCCCTGGAACCATGACAGCACAAGTTCATTGCAAAGAAGGTACAAAAGCAGTCCAGTGCTGCCTGCTGCTGTGGCGGTTACATTCACACATTATCAGAGGTGTAGGAAAATCAGGCACATCCCTTAGCTTCCTCTCAGAATTACTTCTCAAACTAAGAGATGCTTCCTAGAATGGAGAAGGCACACCCCTCGGAGATACTTGGGAGACCTTGTCTACACTTGTGGTGGTGGGTAGCGTACGTGTAGCTACACACCACAGTGAAAGGCAGGCAGCATCCACACTTGTCTCTGTGATGTGTAGCTACACACAGCAGGAAAGGCTCCTGCAGCAGAGAGCTTCCAGAGCCTTTCCCTGCCACAGTGAAAGGGTCTGGAAGTGGGAAGCTGCTGAAGCCTTTCCTCACTGCCTTCCCCCCTGCCAGAATTTTTCTTCCCCCGCCAGAGTCTTTCACAATGGTGGGAAAAGGCTCTGGCAGCAGGTAGGTAGGCAGGGGTACACTACACTGCTAAAAACAGCAGCGTAGACATGGGAGGCATGGCTTGGGCCTGTAGAGAGCTGCGTAGGGTATATCCCCTAGGGGTCAGGCAAGTAGGGCCTACTCACCTACGCTGTGTCTCACCATCTACACTGCTATTTATACCTGTGCTAGCTAGGCGTGCAGTGTCCATACTCTATGCGCTGCTTAAGTGTATACGTACCTTCATTCAGCCAGCCAGTGTATTGTCACCTCTCTGCTGAGCTGTCGTAGGTGTTGGGGCCTTTCAGGCCAGCGTCCCGTTGGAGGATAAATCAGCAATACAGTCTGGGTATATTCTTAGTTCAATTTGTTTTATTTTATGTTGTGTATATACCAGTTCCTGAACAGCAGTGGTAAATAATCAACTCACCTCCTTCAGGAATCTCAGCCCAAACCCTAATGCGAGGTTTCCAGGGAACACATCTGCCTCATGAACTGACTCTAGTTAGAGAGACTAAGGCAGAGGGCAAACTTCTCCACTGCTTGCCACAGCTCCTTCAAGATGAAAGTGCCCCTAAAAGCTAACAGAGCATAATTTCTTCAAAGAAATTTCTTCACTGCTCACACACTAAAAGAACCTATAAGACTGTGTAACAGCTCCATCTGGTGACTCCTGCCATAACAATATTAAGAAAGTATCGAAATATACCAGATATCATTTTTATACAAATCACTCTTGAAGCACTGTTCTAGTATCATGACAATTAAATGTCATCAATACAGTGTCCACAGTGGTTTGTACATAACAAGATGACATACACCTGTTTGCTAGATGTATCTGCAGCAGTCACGTGATTTGAACTCACTTCACTTTGCTGTCTGACCCTTCCTGTCTGACATACATGTGCAAACACCCCATCCTAATGGGTACCTATAATAAGTTAAGGTTCTCAAGTTTTCCAGATCTGAAACTAGGTGCATAAAATTTGACAAATTCAAAATTGGACCACTAACTTTGGCAGCCTAGTTTTAAAATGAATAACAATAAAGTAATATTTAGCACCTCCAAAGTGATTTAAATTTTCAAAGCACTGTGCAAATATGAACTTGGTCCTGAACAAAAACAAAATTCAGCTGGATTTCAGTTTGAAAATATGTATCAATACTTTATGGGGGGAACTGAAAGAAGCATGAAAGCTTTTTAAAAAAAAAAAACATCACCAATCCAATAATAGAAATGTCAGGAAATGTTCATTCAGAAAAGGCAAATCTTCAAACAGAAAATAAAACAAATACTGGGAAATATGGAAATGCAAAGTTCAGGTATCCCAAGCAATTTACAAGGCGTGGACTACTCTATTCTAGTCTGGTCTTTGGTGAAGCAGTATGGTAACCAGTCACTAAGAGCACCAGACTAGAGTCAAGACACACAAGACACAATACTACAGTCAGATCTTGCAGCTGTGCAGAGCCCCATTGATGTCACAGGGCTCTAGTGGGTGTAAGGATTTGACTGCAGGATTAAGGACTTGAGCCCTGACCCTGCAAAGAGAACTGTGTGGATTCAGGGTTTGAATTCCAAGCCACTGTGTGAATTTGGGCAACTCACTGAACCTCTTTGTGTCTCTATTTCCCTATCTGTAAAAATAGTGACAATGACACAGACCCTCCTTTATAAGGTGCTTTGAGATCTACAGATGAAAAGCTCGATATTATTGCTAGATTTTATTATTTTTTATTTTAAAAGTCCTCTATCATTCTGATATTTCAAATCCAGTCATGAAATAACTTCTAAATATGCTGTTCCATTTCTTTAAAATGGTTAAGATACTAGTTTTCATCCAGATCTTTAGGGAAAGAAACAGATTTGAAGATAGTTTGGGTTTGGCTGACAAACTTAGAGGGGGGTGACAAAAAGGAATTAAGATTTTTTTTTTCCAAATGTGATTTACAGCTAACTCTTCAACACCTGTATCTCAAAAACTGCTTCTCCTGGCTAAATGTGACTAAAACAGCCTTCTCGATCCACAGGCCACATGTACAAAATTTGAAGAAGCAAGGATTATTTTTGAGTATTTTAAGGAGCTAAAATTAAGTAAGTGGGCCCAGTGTCTCTTCATAGGCAGAAACATTTTAATAAGTCCAACAAGCCACTGGAAAAACTAACATATGATATCATTTTTAACTAGTAGATGAGGCCATATAATAGCAGACAAGACAGCCATTTGATTCCACACATCTTTACTTAATCAATGTTGAATTTGTATAATGACACTTCAGTGAACTTACTGTCCCAAAAGAATGCCTTTTTGAAATATTGCATCATTGCTAACCTTCAGTCCCTTTGAATACATTATAATATTGACACCTAGCTATAATGTTCTGAAACATGACCATCTTGTAGAAAGTTAAAGGCATACAACCTATCTAGAGGTACTGAGCACCAGGGCCGGCTCTAGGCACCAGCGTTCCAAGCATGTGCTTGGGACGGCTCTTCTCAAGGGGCGGCTCTTTTCAAAGAGTGGCACTCCGGCTTTTTGTTTTGTTTTGTTTTTGCTTGGGGCAGCAAAAAACCTGGAGCCGGCCCTGCTGAGCACTTGCAGCTTTCATTGCTAGGCATCTCTGACAATCAGGTCAATATAGTCTGTCTGTTCTTCCTAGTATTGTTCTTAGGTACTACAGTGATAAAAGCAGGTAGACAGAAATAAAATAGACCCAATTTAATTGTAACTCACACAATCTAGGGCACCCCACCTATATCCTACCGAAGGCTCAAGGCATGACTCGGTCAATTTAGGCCTACATAATATTCCTGCCATATTAAAGTTCTTATCATTATTTATTCCACACAGTTTTGTCTGCAAATCAAAAATATATTAGCTGCTGGTTGTTTTTTTTTTTAAAAATCACATGATTAGATTCACAGTAAATAAACTGATACACATGCATTTTGATAGCAGTCTATCCAGTCCCATCACCATCTCTCTCTCACTCACACACACACACACACACACACCTTTGACATGTATGCTTTGTGCAGGTGTGCAGGTTTACTTTAAATAACACTAGCTGGCACCATAGTAGTTTTAAAAAAACATATGGTGGCCAAACCAAGGAGAAGATGGATTTGGGTCTAATTATGAATGGGTGGGCCTTCACCATCTGTTGCTTGAATGGACACATGGAGATGTTTCAGTGTGTAGAATTATATAAGAGCAATAGCAGTTTCTTCAATACATTATCTCTTGTCAAAGTCTATTTGGGGATTGTTTAATAGGCTGCTCAGTGATACAATAGGTATTATGGTGCATGGTGTCAAACTTTATTTGGGGTGGCTTCATTTCACAGATTAAGACAGACTAAAATAGCACCTGTGAAATTATGTTCTATTCCACCCAGGCTAAACATTTTCATGAAAAGCAGTTATTGATCATGCACAGAAACAACTTTCCTAAATAAGAAAAATGATTAGATTTCCTCAAACCATGAAAGTGAGCAGACTATATTAAGAAAAATGGCCAGCATTTTCAAATGTGGATGGCTCAAGTCAGGCACCTAAAATCTATACAGAGGTTCCTAAATAAATGGCCTGATTTTCAGACACTAAGCAACCACTGTTCCCATTGACTTACATGGAGTTTTGCCAGTGTAATGAGACAAGAATTTGGTTCAACAATTGTAAATCAGTTGAAAGTTACAAGTATAGACAAACAACTTTTAGCATATGGTGTTCAGCTGTCTGGAAATACAAAGATTTGGATTCTAGCAATTGAATGTTTCTATGAAATACTGTGGTTTCTGATTTGTGTGACTCCTACATATGTTTGCTTAATGACTTTTCTGAAATGAGATTAAATTGCTTGCAGGAGAAATTTGTTAAAGTAGCTTTATCCATTGCTGTACTTTACACGACCTTGGCACTGATTCTTTGATTCAATCCAAGTCTCAGGGGATGAGAAAATTGCAGATGGGGCCATACTTTCAGTCAGTGGAACATAGCATACAACCACAAACCCCCTCATTCAGGTTTACACTGGCATTCACATGTGCAATCAAGCAAGTGAACACAAGTGGGTAGTTAGGCATCTGTCTGCATGTGTAAACTGGACCCTTACAGATGCAGGAGTGTGTGTGCAACTCTGCATATGCCTGGGGTTGAAAATTTGACCCATAATGCTAAGGTCAAATAGGCTTTGGGGAAAATGTTGACTGGTTTCATGGACTGGATCTCCAAATCATACTGAGTTAAGTAATAGCTGTTGGCAGTCCTTTTTAATATTTCGCCCCAACTGCTAACTACCATCAGACCTTTATCTAAATCGTCTTACTAGTAATATACAATGATCAGTAGGTCCAAAGAAAGTATCTAAATAAAATTATTTCTGTGTCTGCTTTTAGGAACTTTGTAAAAGTATAGTCTTATAAAGATACATTTCACTAATTCTGTTTATTGAATTAGATACTTATTGAGAATAATACAATTCTAACATTTGAATTTTTGCACTCTTGTATCCTAAAAATAATTACATTGATTTAAACCAAATTAATAAAATACTTGCTTCTAAGATGACATGGCTTGTGCCACGTCTGAGTCCAGAAATTTGAGGGACAAACTTATAAACCTTTTACATTAGTGTTTTTTTTAAAGGAAATGTTCAGAGACAGACTGTAATGGCATTCACTATAATGCCATTAATGGGTACCATTATAATTACTATTCTGTTCTGCATTTCCATGAGTTACATTTTGTCTTCCATTATGTTCCAGGTGTCTCAGGCATTTAAAGGAGAGAGCTGTATTAATGCTTATGTCTCACGAAATAAATGTTATGCTCTTCATGCAACTACATGCATCTGGGGACAGCTTCAGCTATAAAAGGCTACATAACTGTCAGTTATAAACAAATAGTCCAATAATGCAGGCACTTTTCTACCAGGCATGGTACTTACTACTGTGAATAGCCCTACTGAAGTCAATGGGATTACCCAGAGTAATAAGCAGTAGAGCTCCCATTGACTGCAATGGGCATTCCATGCATAGGGCTTGCAGAATCCGGCTATAAATGTTCAGCATTGTACACTAGCCTAAAATAACACCAATAATTAAACTGCAGTGTTTCAGGTAAAATTCAAGTCCCCAGTAGAACACTCTGCTGTTTCTCCATATGAGGCCGCATTATTGCTGGCCTGACAAATGTGAGCAGGGATCATTTTCTGAGAACTGTGCCGTAAGTACAAGTATCTCCAGGTCAGGGCCGGCTCTAGGCACCAGCAAAGCAAGCAGATGCTTGGGGCAGCAGATTTGCAAGGGGCGCAAGAATCCAGCATGGGAGCTGAGAACCAACAGGGGGCCCTGGAAGCTGTAGTTCCTTGGTTAGCTCCCTGCCTATAGAGCCAGCCCTGGAGCAGGGAAAGAACTACATTTCCCATCATTCCCTTGTCCACTAGCAACAGGAAAGGGTGGGGGAAGGAGTATGGAACTGAAATCTGCAGCTTGCTGTGAATGGTAGGAACAGAGCCAGCTCTAGGTTTTTTGCCGCCCCCCCCCCGCACCCCCGTGCTGCCCCAGCCCTGGGCTCTCCCCCAAAGAAGGAATTGGGGGGACTAAATGGACGGTGCACCTCTCTAGCTGAAGCCTAGCAAGGGAGGTATGTGGATCTCACTAGAATTTAAAATGAAAAGTAAGGGAGGGGAGGCTCTGGACCTGGGCAGCTTTAGACACAGTACCAGGCACTTAGGAGGATTTCCACTTCTGAGCCATGGAAGCAGAAATTGACTTTTCCTTTCCAGATATAGCTAATATTCAGAAAGGGAATCTAGCACCTGCCTTCCAGATTTGAACACCCTCAAAATTCAGGAGTGCTCAAGCTCAATTTGGGCAGCTGTTACTTCATTTCCCCCAAATCAAATATACTGATCCACTGTAACTTGCTGTAGAAAAAGTAGAGTAAATTGAGCAAGAAATGCTTCTCAGTGGTTATTAGGACTGGAATTGCTATTTTCAACAGCCATTGCTTTTTTTTTTTTTTTAAGTTTTAGTTTTATTTGTTTAAAAGGAAGACCGTGATAGTGCATTCCCCATAGAAACAAAGAATAGAACAAAAGAATAATAAAGGCACCTCAACTTTTCCTCATTTATGTAGGACAGTCTTATAATATGCATCCAGATATCCTCCAGTCACAGAAGCTGAAAATTGTTCCACTTTACTGCAGTTCTGTAACCATATGGGAACCAATCCTGTCTGTGTTCTGTGCACATCCAAAATTCCTGCTGAATGACCCGCCCTGGGAACAAGTTATCAGTGACCCAGGGCTGGGGCAGCAGGAGGGTGCAGTTGGGGGGGGAAGGGGGAGAGCCCAGGGCTGCCCAGGGCTGGGGCGGGGGGCAGCCAAAAATTTTTTTGCTTGGGGCAGCAAAAAACCTAGAGCCGGCCCTGC
>NW_020664471.1:10166214-10190541 GCF_002925995.2 Terrapene triunguis
ACACACACACACACACACACCCCTCCTGGTGGTGGGAGGGGAACAGGAGAAAGGACAAAAGAAGTAAGAGATGAAGAGAAAGAAAGGAGGGATGGAGGAAAAGGTAAAACAAAAAGCTGCTCCGGGGACAAGGGGGAATTAAGGGCACCTGGAACCAGCAGCATTTCCACACAGCACCTGCCCACCACTGAGGGATGAATTCACCTCCTGACCCCCAGAATGGAGCCTTGTTGTCCTTTCTAGTAACCTCCACTGCCAAACCCCCTCTTTGTAGGGAGCTCCTGCCACCTCCCCCTCAGTGCCCTTGACAGCTGTTCGACCTCCAAAACACAGCTCGAGTTCTCAGAACCCTCTCCTTGAGCCCCACCCAGGTTGGGCAGGGAGGGGGCTCTAGCAGGGGGGGAGGAGGGATTCTGGCAGCAGTGAAGTGGGTTGCGGGGAGGTTGAGATCTTGCCCCAAGTCATCCCAGACACTAATGCTAAGCCACAGGATGGCACCATCTAGTGTCAGTGGAGTCCAAGCACTATTTCAACCCCACAGTATTGGATGAACTTCCCACAAGGGGAGGTGAAGAGCACCCCTAGCAACACACACCACTCTTGGTGGTGGGAAGGGAACAGGAGAAAGGACAAAAGAAGTAAGAGATGAAGAGAAAGGAAGGAGGCATGGAGGAAAAGGTAAAACAAAAGAGACAAACCCTAATGTCCCCAGTGATTCTACGGGACAAAATCCCAGGTGGGGAATAAAATTCTGCCACCTTAAACTAGTGTTTTCCATGCCTAGAATTCAGCTGGCACCAGATGGATCAGACTGAACAGGTTCCAAACCTCTCAGAAGCTCTTACCTTCTAAACAGGGATGTCTGTTTTCTAGCAAAATCAGTAAAGGGAAAAGAGAAAACTCGAAAAAGGCTCCTCCTCGCACTCACGTACGTGAACCCCAATACTCTCTCAGTCCTCAAAGAGAGACCTCGAGAAGGAGACTTGCTGAAGGAAACCCACAGGGGTCTCCGGGGTTTCCCTGGCGCTGCGCCCGGTCCTGCCTGGCTGATGTCAGCATGTCTCTGTGAGGTCACCACCACCCTACGATCATTGACCAATAGCACCGCCAGCTGCCCTGCTGGCCACCCCCCCCCCAGCCGCTGCTCCTCACCACCTCAGCCACTCATTCACCAGCCAATTCTCAGTCACCTTCTGCTGCCACCTGCCTCTCTGCTGTGACTTCTGCACCTCAGTCTCTTAGTAATTTTCAACTCTTTGCAGGCTGGGCAGAAACACTGCCCCCTCTCAAAGTGATTTCAGCTCTCAGTGATGTTTAGCTCTTAGCAGGCTTGGCAGCAACACAGCTCTGATTTCAATTCTGATTTTGTTATTTTTAATGCTCAGAGGCTCCTAATGAAGCCTATTTAGCTCTTTCTTTGAACAGCGTGGGGGGAGGGAGAACAAGTTAAACTAGTCTGAGGAAGACCCTTGGAGAAGGTCTACACCTCCTGACCCCACCCCTCTTATTTTCACAGGGCTCTGACATTTGAGACCCTGGCTTAACGAGGTCCTTTCAGCTGAGGTGCCCCCCTCATTTGGGACAGGTTAAGCACAGTTCTGTTCCTCTTTATTCAAACAATAATGATATTGGTAACAGCATTTCACTACCCCTGCATTCAGTACTAAAGTGATTTGTAACCCAACATCAGCCAAAGTTGATTACTTTGAGCAAAACACCACTCTATCTGCCGGATATCTAAGCAGAGCAGGCACAAACTCTATTTACATGAACACACCTAAAGTCTCTCCCACTCCCAGCTAGCTGTCAGGGAAGAATTCATTCAGACCCTGCTTACACTAATATCCTGTTGGATTGTATGTGCTATCACTGTATGTGAAGTTAGGAAGTTTTGCTATGTGTGTGTTACTGAGGGAGGTGTTGACTGGATAATGAATTTACACTGGTCAGGTTTCTGACCAGGGCAAGATAGTACAGTTCTGGGGTGCAAGGCAAGGGAATTGGCTGGAGCCTCTCTATTGTTGGTTCATGAGTGGCTGGGAGAAGCATTCATGTAATTCAGCTGGGTGTGTCCTTGGCTGTGGATGTCTGTGTAAGTGAAGTACCTGCAAGATGTTTGTAGTTTGCCATCAGCGTCCCTCTCCCCTGTGAGAGGGAGTCATGGTTGACGGGACAGAGGGCTCAGCAGTCCCACCATCCAGGTTGCACCAGTGGTGCAGCCAGCAGGGTGAAATGTACAGCTTGTTGTTCTGAGTGAGATTTGCACTTCATACACTGGTGTAGAGATTTTAAGTGTGGTGTCTGAGACCAGTCAAAGAGAAGGTTACCAGTTTGTCATTTTCTGTTTGCTTATTTCAGGAAAAGGAAGGAGGGACAGAAGAGCAGAAATATGAGTGAGAGTGATGCAGTTGCAAAGCTGGAACTGTACAGACTGCAGGTGGCAGAAAAGGAGAGAGGACATCAGAGAATCTTAGAGCTAAACAATCTAGAGATAAAAGTGAAAGAGAGAGAAGCTGAAGCCCAGAAGTTAGCACATCAAAGGGCTCTGGAACTGAAAACTCAGGAAGCTGATGAAAGAGGGAGAGAGAGTGAAGACCTCAATTGGAATTGCTAGAAAAGCAGAACCAGAATCTTGCCACACCTCTGATTCCCACCTCTCCATAAATCCACAAATTAACAATTAAAGTATAAAGGGACAACCATCAAACATTGGTCCCGCCCCTTGACCCTCTCACGGCCCACCCATCTGTCAGATTGGCCCTGCCCCTTGACCCCTCCAGGCCCCGCCCATCTGTCAGATATGTCCCGCCCATCTGTCAGGTTGGCCCTGCCCAGCTGTCATCATAAGACCCATCCACCTCTTGGGGTATTACTTCCGGTCATGTGTCCATCTTGACCCTGGAAGTAAGGGATAGCTTGTGACCTCTCCAAGCACTCCTCCCATTGCCTTCTATCTATGGGGTGTTTTTTCATCTCCGTAGGACTGCCCTCAAGAGCAGATTTGACCAACTGAGAAAAGTTCCAGGGTAGGGTGCCCCATCTGTAAGTGGGTTGTGTGCCCCCTCTAAGAACTCCTCCCACTGCCCTCTACCAATCCTGGTGGGTTTCACCCTCATAGGTCCACCCTGAGAGCAGGTTTGACCAAATAGGGCATGTACCGGGGTGGAGTGACCCACCTGGAAGAGGGCCATGTGACACCTCTGAGAACTCCCCCCACCGCCATCTACCAATCGGAGTAGGTTTCATCCCCCTTAGGCTGTCCCAGAAGGGAAACATGCACCAATCAGAATAGGTGTGGCATGCAGGTCTAGGCCAGAACCCCCCGATCTCTGGAGCTTGACAGTTAGCTGGCTGGCAGCACTGCCCCTGGAAGTTGCAGCACTGTGTGGAAGAGACCATCTTGTTTCAAGAACGTGTGTTTCAGAAATCATGGAAACACAGAGGAAACAGGGACTCCTTCAACACCCTCTTGAGAACTTCAGAATTTGTTTTTGCTCTGAGGGCCTTTGGCCGCCTGTGAAGAAAGTGCTACATCAGCGACAGTTCTGAGGAGGTGGGAATGGCTGAGTTGAGCCCTTTGATCCAGACTTTAATGGCTACACTGGAACCCGACCCTGAAACCTCACCGCTCGTGAGGAAGACTGATGAGTGTGACGGCCTCTTTTTTTCTGCCCCCCTGGAAGAGGAAGGTGACCGTAGCTCATGGGAGTTGCCAGCAGACAAGGTGAACAGAAAAGACATTGCACAGGTAAATGAACAATTAAGAAGTGATGGTCGAGAATGGGGTGTAATGGGTTGGAACTGAACCAGGGTTACATAAATCTAAAAAACAAATAAACAAACATAAAGAAAAAAAAATGAGTCATGAGCTTACAGTATTTTCTTTTCTGAAAATCTCTTGACAGCTCAACAAATGTCTTTGTAGAGGCCCTGGCTGGCATTGCATCAGACAGTGAAGATGAATCAGGCCCAATTTGTTTTTGCTTAACACCGGTACAAATAGTTGATAAGGACGCCAAGGATGACGGCTATATGGAATTAAGGAGGACCCTTGGCATGGAACTAACAGAGCCAGTGTCACATCGTAAGCTAAAAAAAGTCATGCAAGTCTATTGTCCGTGCTGCTGTTTATGCTGTCCTTATTCACTGCTTTAGGGAGAAGCTTTTCAAAGATGCTGACGGCTGTGTCATAGGCGCACCAGCACCATGACTGTGTGACTTGGACTTCAGAGGATATACACTTCAAGCTCTGGCTGCTGTCTGCTGACCTGTGTTTGGAAAGCTTATTAAATGCTGTTATTGCCATAGGTTATGCTTTGCAATGTCTGAGCCTAACCCAGGAAAATTTTGCACAAGGGGTGACCTTGATAAATGCTGTGCAAAGCACTCGAGCCCCTGACAGTGTTTTAAAGAAAATGACCAAACTGGAGGATACCTGCTTAGCGCGTTATATTGACCATTGTGGTCTGCACAAAAAGTTATAGAACCTTGCTTAGGAAAAAGACTATTTGTAAGAAATTTAAAAGGATTAAGTTAGAGAAGGGGGGGGGGGATAATCATGTGATATAAAAGTTGGTAGCTGTAAATAAAAATATCTATTGAAAAGGGCTTTGTGATTATCTGTGTTTCTGTTAGAAGGTCTGTGTGGCCCTTAAATAAGATAAAAGTTTTGATGAAGCATCTTGGTTTGTTTTCAAGGGTCTGTATGTCTTTTAAACAAAAATAGTTTGTGAGAATCCAGCTCTTGTGTCTTTGTGTAAAGAGACCTAGGCTATGTCTACACTTGCCATTTAAAGTGCAAAATGTCCCTTTTTTGCGCTAAAACCGTGGGAGCGTCTACACCTGTTAATGACTTTTTGCAGTGAAACTCAGAAGTTTCACCACAAAAAGAAAACCACCTTCACGAGAGGCACACAGTTCTTTCCGCTGTTCTTTTTGCGCTGTTGTGAAAGTGAAGACCCATTGTACTTGTGTAAACACCTTTTGGCCTCCGGAGGATATCCCACAGTTCCAAAAGTGACCACTCAGAGCAACAGAGATGCTGGCCAGACGCCAGGTAAACGGACATCCGTCCCACCCCCTCTAAGCCTCAGGAAGTTTGAAACTCCCTTTCCCTTTGCTTGTAGATATGGCAGGGAAAGCAGCCAGACAGCGGGGGGTGGGGGGAGGGTTAAAAAAATGCCACGAAAGAAACAAGGAAGTAATGGGGCTGCTGGGACATGAAGCAGTGCATCATGGGGCACTGAGCAGGGGTGCCGTCCACTCACCCCCCCCTTCCCACAAGACTTATCGAGAGAGCTGCACTGTGGGATAGCTGCCCTAGAGCGCTGCTCTCATTGGGGATGGAAGTGTTGCTAGTGTAAACACTCTCTGATGCCTGAGGAATTAAGTGAGTACACAAACCAGCGCTTTTCTTTTACTGGTTCCCGGTCACCGGTGAAACTTACAGCACAGAAACTCTGCAAGTGTAGACATATCCCTACTTGCAGCAAAAAGCTGAAATGTGTGTAGTCGAATCCTGAGGGGGATGAGGGTGGTGGTCAAAAAACAAAAACAAAAAGTGTTTAAAACAGGGATGTTTGAGACATGTGTTTGCATACAATAGAGCTGACGGTTTAACCACACCCCCACTGAAATAGCAGGGGTAACTCTATTGGCGTCAATAGAGATTGACTTAGATGTGATTATCCACCTTTGTTTCCATCTGGGTTAAAGGTATTAATGATCAGTAATTAGGTTTGATGGGCTTACACCCACAGTAAGGGAGGCAGGTGGGTGGAGATAGTGAGTGCTGATTAATATTAAATGAACTAAAACCTCAGGAGTTCGTAGACACTGTTGGACAGTTTAAAAAAACCTCAGGAGTTTGTTGAACACTATGGGCCAGTCTTTCTAGCAATTCAGTCATTAAAAGTTTAAAATAATATATTTACAAAATAAACAAGGGTCTAACCCAAAACTGAAATGTTTCAAGGGTTCACAACCCTCCACCATACTTTTATAAAATAAGCATTTGCTGTAAGAACCATCAAACATTTAAAAGCTCTGGGTGTTTGGAGGGTGTTTACTATGGTCGTGCTACATCCATTTTATTTCAAAACAAACCAAAACTTTAAGCATGAAAGAAACATGTTTAAAATAAAATAAATCACAAACAAACAAAATCCTTAAGACATTCATTGACAGCTGCAAGGTCCCCCAGTCAGGAGAGAGGAAAGTAGTATTAAGAATTGCTGTATATGGTGATTTTACTGTTTAATACTATAAGAAAATGCTATAGGGCTCTTGCTTTGTCATTGAAAAAGGAAAATGTATTTTAACGAAATTTTAGCCAAAAGCATCCCAGTTGTGCAGAGAATTTAATTTTCACCCCAGACCCCAAAAGCGGTTTGGGGAGGGGTGCCTAAATTCCTTAAGTATCTATTAATTAAGACTTGTAGTGATCAAATCAACCTGCTAATTACAGAGGTTGAAGTTTGTTTGAAACAAAGAGTTAGGATGATATAACCCCTCCCCCTCCTTTTGGGGTGGGGGGGAGACTGCCCTCTTATAACAGAAACTATCTTGAACAGAATAGCTGCTGGACTGCAAGATGAGGTACGTTGCTTGTTTTTAACTCTGAAAATATATGTTATAAAATGTTACTCTTTGTCCATTCTGTCCTTACTAATAATGATACCTGTCTTTATTGCAGTGTGATCTGTTTAGCATGGAAATAGCAACTTCAAGCTGTATTTCACCAGGGCAAGGTAAAACCCCATTTTTAATTATAGTTGTGCTTAACACTGTTTAATAAAAAACAAACAACTGGTATTAAACAGGTTGTATAGGGGTTGGATGCATTTGGGGAATAATATTAACTAAAATTTTGCTTGTTCTTTAACCCAAAGGCCCAAATACACATGGGGCTAAAACAGAATAACCATGTGAAGCATCCTTTTACTCTGTGATGGAAGGTAAATTTCTGGAATTGGTTTTTAAATGCGTGTGTTTTAAAATGGTTTAAAAAGTTGGTTTTAATGTTTAAATTGTGAGTTAGGGGCCTGTGCATGTCAGAGGTGTGGATTTATTGAAAAGTATTTTGTTGCAAACTGTCAGTTTGGTGTGTTTAAAACTATGGGAGGTGGGGTCTAGTCTGTGCAAAATGAATTTCAAAATGGTTTAAAAGAAGATGGTTTTAATGTTTAAATTGTTGTTGGTAAGTTAGGGGCCTGTGCAAGACATAGTGGTGGTGTGTGTGTGTGTGTGTGTGTGTGGAGTGTTTAAAGCTGTCATGGGGCCAGTACAACCCATCACCCTGGGGGTGGGGCAAGGGGGTGGTAGCCCTGCAGTTAATATGGTTGCGCTCAGCCTCAGGGCTGCGTGGTCCAGTGGCCGGCCCCACTAGGGCTCCGCTTGTCTGCGGGGAGGCACGTCCCAATGGCCAGAGTCGATAGGGCGCCCCAGGATGGCAGGGAAGTGCAGCCCTATGGCCAGAGTTGATAGAGGGGGGTTTGATGGGCCACCCCCTGTAGAAGGCAGGGGCAGTCAGGTAGGGGGACCGGGTCCTCTCTGCTCCACCGGGTCCCCAAAGTTGGCGGGGAATCCACCCACACCACGCTGACTGCTGCAGGGACACTGGCTAGTCCCTCCCTGGCTACTTCCTACCGTGACTCCTGCAGCTGAAGTCAGGGTGTCTTTGGGGTCTCAGGGTGCCTCAGGTGGTGGCTGCAATCTCCCTAGGGTATCCACGGGTACCTGGGTGCCTGCCTGGGCCTCAGCGGGTCCTGCTCCTTTGGTCTGGGTACCTGGCTGCTCCTCAGCAGCAGCCAGCGAGGTGTATCCTTCCTCTTCGGCGGTCAGCCCAGACTGGGCTAGGCTGCTCCCTTTTATACTGCAGAAGCAGTTGGAGCATGCCCAGCAAGGTCGAGGGGGCGTGGCTTCTGCTGCTAAGAGCGCTGCCTTAACTCCTTCCGCTCCAGTGCTGGGCCAGTACACCCCGTCACACATCCTTCCCCTCAAGAGGGTACCTGTCTGGTGTCCTTCCTTGTCCTCCTCCCTACCATGTCTTGAAAAGATGTCTGCATTGGCGTGTGCCTTACCCGGTTGATGGAAGACCTGGAAATCATATGGCTGCAGGGAGAGGTACCAATGCATGATCCGGGCATTGGTGTCTTTCATGCTATTAAGCCAGCAAAGGGGTGTGTGGTCTGTAATTAGCTGGAAGGGGTTCACCAGTAAGTAATAATGCAGGGCCTCCACTGCCCATTTCACAGCTAGTGCCTCTTTCTTGATGGTCGAATATCAAGTCCCCCTGGGGAATACTCTCTGGTTTAGATATAGGACCAGGTGTTCTTCACCATCGGCTTGTTGGGAGAGGACAGCCCTGAGTCCCGTTTCTGAGGCATCTGTCTGTAGAATGAAGGGCCTTGTAAAGTCTGGGTCGGTTAAAACTGGCTCCTGGGCTAGCCATTCCTTCAGTGTCAGGAAGGCTGCCTCACATCTCTCGGACCAACAGACTTTCTGTGGTTGTGAGTTCTTGGTCATGTCTGAGAGAGCTAGCGCTGCGAAATTGGGTACGAACAGGCGGTAATACCCCGCCAGTCCTAGTAACTGCCTCAATTGCCTCTTTGTCATGGTGGCAGGCCTGTCTTTTAGGGCTTGCACTTTATCTACTGGGGCCTCAGCTTGCCACCGCCCACTGTCTACCCTAGGTATGTCACCTCCTATTGACCAAGGTGACATTTGACCAGGTTTGTTGTGAGCCCGGCCTCTTTTAGGGCTCCTAACACATTGGCGATATGCCAGAAATGGTCCTCCCAGTTGGTGCTATATATCACGTGTCATCAATATATGCCGCAGCATACTGGTCATGGGGCTGCAGGATGGAATTAATTAGCTTCTGGAAGGTGGCAGCCCGAAAGGCATCATCATGAAGTGAAACAGGCCGAATGGTGTAGGGAAGGCCATGTTTGCCCAAGAGTTTGGCATAAGGGCTATTTGCCAATACCCCTTTGTCAGATCGAGCATGGACAGGACCGTAGCCCCTCGTAGCTTAAGAGCTCCTGCACCCAGGGGATGGGGTATGCATCAAAGCGTGAGATGGTGCTGACTTTCCGAAAGTCGATACAAAAGTGAGTAGTCCCGTCTGGCTTCAGGACCAGGACAATCAGGATACGCCATTCACTCCTTGATTCTTCCACTACCCCCAGCTCCAGCATGGTATCTAATTCCCTCCGGACGGCCTCCCACATCTTCCTCCAGAGGGGTCGGTGGGTGTCACAGACTTTTGGCCCAGTAAGGTGGCTATATGGTGGTGCGTAACTTATGTCCACCCAAGGCGCGCAGATAAGACTTCTGGAAAGGCCTACAAGACCTGCTGTAGCTGTCCGTGCTGCTCAGGGCTTAGCTTGGCGCCCGTCGTGGCTGGCCCTGACTCTAGGGGTCAGTCGACCAGAGGTCCCAATTCGGGTTCCACAGGGAAAGGCATAATGAGCAAGCCCTTCCTGGCCTTCCATGCCTTCAGCAGGTTAACATGGTATATGCGTGTCTCTTTCCGTTACCCCGGTCAGATCTCGTAGTCCACCAGTCCACCCATCCGGTGACCTCGTAGGATCCCTGCCACTTAGCCATCATTTTGGACTCGTGGGAGGGTAACAAGAGTAGGACTCAATCTTCCGGCTTGACCTTGCGGAGTTTGGCCCCCTGTTGTAGTGCTGTTCCTGTATGTGTTGAGTCTGTAACAGATTCCTTTGGGTGAAAGTCCCCAAAGTATGGAGTCGCTCATGCAGTTGCAACACGTAGCAGACCACCCCCATGACCCGGGTCTCTTGCTCCTCCCAATTCTCCCGAATGAGGTCGAGGATGCCATGGAGTTGACGCCTGTTGAGAAGCTTGAAGGGGGAGAAGCCGGTTGATGCATGGGGTACCTCCTGTGACAGTGTACCCCATAAGGCTTTATGGGGGGGTGCTCATCAATGTATGTATGATATAACTGGAATAGGGTTTTGCTACATATACCATGTAACATATCTATGTAAAGGTTACGATCTACTGGTTATGTTCATCCTAGTTGTATGCAGGCACCATTTGTGTGTTCAAAGTTATGAACATTGGCGGTATAATTGCTTGATTTCTAAGTAGCCTTAATTAGAACATTTGGTCACTTCTTGGGAAAGGAATGTGCAAATTAGGTATAAGAAGTCTACCTGAGGACGTTCAAGGTAGCATGTGGGTAATGGCTACTACCTGCAAGTCCTGAGTCATGCATGGCCATGTGACTTGCCCATGTGATTCCGAATCTCCATTTTGTGACTGGATTCTACACTGGGTGAGGAGGGGGTCTCCACCCACAAGAGAGAGTCTATTTAAACCCCTGGGAGACCCCTCCATTTTGTCTTCAGCTGGCTAAAGAAGGAGCCTCTCCACACACCACCCCCCCCGGATACTTCAAGGAAACTGGAACAAAGGACAGTAACTACAGGGGGTGTGAGTGATTGCTGGACCCAGGCTAAAAGGAGATTAGCCTGTAAAAGGGAGCATTCTGGAACTGGTGAGGATCTTATCTGTAATTAGTTTGATTAGACATAATTTGCGCATTTTATTTTATTTTGCTTGGTGACTTACTTTGTTCTGTCTGTTACTACTTGGAACCACTTAAATCCTACTTTCTGTATTTAATAAAATCACTTTTTACTTATTAATTAACTCAGAGTATGTATTAATACCTGGGGGAGCAAACAACTGTGCATCTCTCTCTATCAGTGTTATAGAGGGCGAACAATTTATGAGTTTACCCTGCATAAGCTTTATACAGGGTAAAATGGATTTATTTGGGTTTAGACCCCATTGGGAGTTGGGCATCTGAGTGCTAAAGACAGGAACACTTCTGTGAGCTGTTTTCAGGTAAAGCTGCAGCTTTGGGGCAAGTAATTCAGACCCTGGGTCTGTGTTGGAGCAGACGGGAGTGTCTGGCTCAGCAAGACAGGGTGCTGGAGTCCTGAGCTGGCAGGGAAAACAGGAGCAGGTGTAGTCTTGATACATCAAGTGGCAGCTCTCAGGGGGGTTTCTGTGATCCAACCTGTCACACCTCCCGTATGGTGAACAGCAGGGCCGGGAGCAACCTGTCCTAGTGTCGGGGGTCATCTTCCACAAACTTAGTTGACAATCATTGGGCCGAGACCGAGACCAGAACTGCCCACCTGGGGCTGATGATTACAATAAAGGGGAAATGCCAAAGGATCTCAGTGCTCCCTCCTCAGGATGTGGGGGAGGGAAACAAGTGTGATACAGCTATGCTTCTGCAGGGTGTAGTTGAGCTTCTGCTACAATAAACCAAGCTGTAACTGAAGACTCCAGTCTCTGTGTGTTCCTATGTATGTCCGTTGGTCATGTCTGAAGATATAGGATACCCCAACAGGGTCCTCCCTCTGCTCCTGGACAAAGTCCCTGTTGGTCTCCAGTTCGGTCAGGGCATCCTCTATGGAGGTCTCTGCCCAGGGTGGTGGTCTGTCTGGGGCCACGGGGGGGGGGTGTCAGAAGGGCCCTCCCCTGGGTCAGAATCTGATGATCGGCTAAGTAGCCCTCTCCCCAGGGTTGCTGCCTTGTCCCTGCCCAGGTTTTGGTGCCCGTGGCCCCTTAGGAGCTCCTTGAATGAAGGCCAGTTGTGCCCCGGGATATGCTAATCTGGGGGTGACCCCAACCTGGAGGACCACATCATGCGGGGTAATCTCCAGTTTAACCCTAGCCGTGGGGTAGAGCCATATGTCCCCGTGGATGCACTGCAACTGAATCTCCTTCCCTGTGGGCTTGGGGTTAGGTACCACACCATCTCGGATGAGGGTCTGGCTGCATCCGGTGTCCACCAGGGCCAGCATCGGAGTCCCATTTATCCTTACAGGGACCACGAGTTTCTCTGGGCCCTTCCTGCAGGCTCGGGGACTGGCCACCCATACTTGGCCGTAACTGCAATCCAGGTATGGGCAATCGCAGCAAAAGTGTCCCTCTTGCCCGCACTCATAGAACCGGTCCCCAGCCTCCCCCAGTGGGTACACCCATCCAAGGTTTGTAGTAAGCACCGTGCTCTCCCCAGTTCATTGCGGCAGGAGCTCCCTTCAGCTGGACCATCCTTCCCCTTTCAGCGTTGCTGGCTTGGGGGATCATGGCTCCAGGGTTTCTGCCACCAGGTAGTCCTCCATTAATTCGACAGCTTCAGCGAGGGTCGCTGGCCAATGCTGCTGGACCCACTCCTTCCCTCCACTGGGAAGTATATGGGTGAATTGCTTGGGGATCATTTTTTTGGCCACTTGGGCCCCTGACTGTTTCTCGGGGTCTAGCCATGGCCAGGTACAGTCCCAGAGACATTGAGCCACCACCGTTGGCCTGGCCCCAGAAGGGTACCATTCCCGGTGGAAATACTGGTGGTAGGTCTCAGGACTGATACCTGTCTGGTCCAAGACTGCAGCCTTTCCCTTCTGGTATTCGAGGGCATCCAGTGTGTCCATACTGCAGTATGCGGACTGAGCTGGACCTGTCAAGTCGGGGGCCAGCAGGTTGGCTGAGTGTTTGGGAGGCCATCGTGCAGCATTGGCTACCCTCTCAAAAGTCACTAGAAAGGCCTCCGGGTCATCTCCAGGCCTAATCTTTGTAAATCACACTGTGAGGTTGGTGGGGAGCGTTCCTGCATCTGCTCCCACCAAGCCAGGGAGATGGGCCCCTCCGGGCTGCAACAATTGTGCCATTTGCTGTACCAACTGCTCCTGCTGAGTCTGGTGCTGGTCGGCCAGTTCACGCATCAGCTGTTGCTGCTGGGCAGTGATCTGCTGTATCAGTTGTGCTTGGCATTGCTGCTGCTGGGTTGCTTGTAGTTGTTGGTGCTCTAGCAACCACTTCAATAAATTTGTTGGTCTCCATCTTGCTTCGCAGTGGTTAACAAGCAAAGAGAACTCTGAGCTTGCTTCAGGCAGTCCCCCCTCACTCAGGGCCTTTTAGCAGATCCCAACCGTTACCCGTGTTCTCCACCACATGTCGCAGGGCCAGTACACCCAGTCACCCTGGGGGTGGGGTAAGGGCATGGTAGCCCTGTGGGTAAGTTAATATGGTTGTGCTCAGCCTCAGGGCTGCGTGGTCCAATGGCTGGCACCACTAGGGCTCCACTTGTCTGTGGGGAAGTGCGGCCTAATGGTCCCTCAGTCCAGGTACCTGGCTGCTCCTTGGCTGGAGCCGGCGAGGTGCGTCCTTCCTCTTCGGCTGTCAGTACAGACTGAGCTAGGCTACTCCCTTTTATACTGCAGCAGCAGTTGGAGCATGCCCAGCAGGGTTGAGGGGGCGTGGCTTCTGCTGTTAAGAGTGCTGCCTTAACCCCTTCTGCTCCAGTGCAGGGCCAGTATCCCCTGACACAAAAGCATTGGGGTTTTTACTCTGCAAAATGTGTTTTTGTTTGTGTTTTAAAATGATTAAAGTTGTTGGTGATTTAGGTGCCTATGTTAGAGATAAGTGTGGGATTCTTGAGAAGTGTTTTGTTGCAAAACTGTTTGGTTTTGAGTGTTTTAAACTACTGGTGTTTTTACCCTGCAACATGTGTAAAAATATTTTAAATGGGTTGTTTGTTATTTAATTAGTTCTAATGTTTAAATTATTGTTGGTGATTTAGGGGGGCCTATCCAAGACATAGTTATGAGGGGGGCTTAAAGTATTTTATTGCACACTTTGTTTTGGTGTGCATGGTGGAAACAAGTGCTTATATTAAAAATGTCTAGGTTTTGGAGAAACACTAGTGGTAGAAATAAACCAAAACCTGTGTTTGTTGTACAGCCTGAAATGGATTTTTTTTTTTTTTAAATCTATGACTTTTTAAATAGAAAAACCACCCTAATGAGTATTTTATTTTTAAACGTTTACAAGATCGTTTTCATGCATTTTATTATAATGTTGTCTGCTCCACGGTATGGTCAAAACATGAGAGACCCTTAGACCAAAGGGTAAACAAGCTCAAAAGAAAGACAGCTGAAAAGGAAAATTCACCAGCATCAAGAGCTGACAGATGGAAGAAGCCAGTAAATATATTTTGCTTATTTGATTAGTTGTTTATGCGGTTTTGTATTTTAAAGCAAATACATAGGTGTGAGTGAGAAAAATTGGAAAGTGAAGTTTTGTGGTTTTTGTGAATTTTGTAAAATGTTTGTTTGATGCTAAATTGGAACATCTCTGTTTTCCTAATCAGGCCTGGGCAACTCACCTGATGATGCCATAGTTAGAGCTACAGGGACACCTCCAGCGGAACCACCAAAGAACCAGGAATCTGCTCTGAGACCTTTAACAACGAAGAGCGCAGACGTAGCATCTGAAACTCAGATACGTCAAACCCAAGGACAAAACAAAAGACTCTGGTAAAAAGCAACAATGCAAACACAGTTCCTCAGTGGTCAACACCACACAAGGCCTTGAGAAAAATGAGTGAAAACACACACATTCACAACCCAGAGCACAGGCTTTAGGGGTTGTGAATAAAAAAAACAAGGACTGAAAGCTCCTGTGTTATGAAATATCTAAAAATTATTATGAACTATTTTCCCATCTCAATAAGCTAGGCACAGCTCTTCAGTATTCTAAAAAGAGATTTGGGAAAAAGATGATGCTTTGTTCAGAAAGCTGATGGGTGTTGTATCCTCAGGATTTCTAAAAGAAAGGTTGACTAGAAACTACATCAAAAATGAAAAAGCTCTTTTGGGTAACTTTGAAAAATAGTTCAGTTTTCCCGAGGGTGGTTCTGAGCAGGCATGACTAGTTGTGGACAGGAGCTCAGTTAAAAGGGGCATCCTCAAGGGTACGCATCAGCTGAGGTGTAAACAAAAGTGGGGACAGCATTTGGGGGATAAACAGACATCTGCCAAAAAGTTGGGATGAGGGTTGTTGTAAAATTTTTTTTAAAGGCTAAAAAGGTGATGAGGAGAAAAACAAAACAAGATGCCCCCTAGCGGAGGCTCTCAAACTGGCATTTCTGAGAATGGGGAGGTGGAATCTGACTCTGGGTTCCTGCGAGGCGATAGTGATTCTCATATAGACTCTGATTTAGAAAATTGCCCAGAAGATGGCTTGATGGCTCACCATCTGCTCCTGATAATCCTTCTGGTGGCCCCTTGGAGGCTGACTCTCAAATAGCATCTGATGTAGAAAACGCACCTGATGGTTCTATAGAGGAACTCCCAAATAACCCTGAAAATGCAGATGAGGACCCGCAAACAGACGTGTATATGGAGCAAGTGAGAAGTTGGCAAAGGGAATTACCTTGATTTAGGGGGTTAGGTGTATTATGAGGAATTTAGTTTTGTCAATCTTGAGCCAATAAATTCAGCTTGGCAGGTCGTTGAAGCCATACACAAGGGAATACAGCTAGTTCTCGATGGCATTAACAGTGGGCTATTACATTCACTTATGTTTAGAGAGTCATAATTTAACCAATCCTTTGTTTTCGGTAAGAAAAACTAGGGATGACCTGTCTGCTGCAGATTTTTTAAATCGAGCCTCTAAGCTGTTACAGAGTAATAGAGAAATGCATGTTGTTGGGATGTTACACCTCATTGATAATCAGTTGACAAGAGCAAACGGGACAAATGCCAAGTTTCGCCAAAAAAGTCAGGACGGCCGGGACAGGACCTAAAAAAGGGACTGTCCTGGCTGAAACGGGATGTATGGTCACCCTCAGCTGAAGTGTCCTAGCTGTAGATTGTATTGTTGAGCCAAAGAATGAAGGCACGTAGACTGTGCATTGAAAAAAAACCTCGAATGCCTGTCTAAAATTGTAATGTAATAAGTGTCAGTCTTATGTAGACAAAGGGCACAGGTGCAAATGGAGGTGCTGTAAGCAGTGTCAGGGTTTGAATACTGGTGATGTAGACAGCCACCTGTGTTTTATGGACAGCATTAGAAAGCCCAAATCATCAGAAAAGTATATTTTTTTATGAATGTAGGAGACGGGGTTATGTGTGTCCAATTACATTTTTGCTATGTCCCTAAAGCCAGAAAAATCCTGGAAATTTAAGAGCGGTGAGTGTCTTTCTACCTTTGTTAAGATCTTTATCAGCAAAAGGTTCCAGGACTACGGATTCATAGCACACACTTCCAAAAGTTATGATCTGTACTTTGTCATTAGACAGTTATTGAAGGAAAAGATGTGCACAGAACTGATAACTCAAGGTAGTAAGCTAATGTGTATGGAAGTTAAAGCCCTGGGTGTTCGTTTTATAGACTCTTTAAACTTCTTGCCCATGAAGCTTAGCAAGCTCATGCAGGCGATGGAGTTTGAAGGTTGCAAAGGGTATTTCCCACATTTTTTTAACACTTTAGAAAACCAAAATTACGTGAGGCCAATGCTGGGGGTGGAGCACTATGGTGTCAACAGCATGATGCCTGGGGAGAACGTAGAATTTCTCAACTGGTATCAGGACAACCAATAGGAGACATTTGAATTGCAGAAAGAACACGTGTATTATTGTCAGTGGGATGTCAACATTTTGAGATGAGCCTGTATCCTGTACAGAGAAGAGAACGTGAAAATGACAGAGATGGGAGATATTGTAGAGAGAGGCCCTGATAAATTCATAGAGGTAAAATTGTGTATAGATCCTTTTGGCTACATAAAGCTGGCATCTGTCTCCATGGCAAAGTACGGGTTTATATTTTTACAGTCTAACACAGTAGCCCTTCTCCATCTGGACAACTATCACAGGCAGAAAAAGAGATATTCTAAACCGGCCATTCAGTGGCTGTTATTTACCATTCACAAAGAAAATATACAAACATGGCATGCGTTACAGGGTGGGGAATTGCAGGTAGGCCCCCGCTGTTACCTGTCAGAGAGGGTGGCAAACTTATGTTCCCGCTATGCTGAACTTCTGCAGAAACCGAGCAGAGGGAGATCTGCACCCAGACTGATGAGGAGACAGCCATCCTGGGGACTTGGTGCACGGTGGAATTGAACATGGCTGTAGTGAAGGGGTACGCTATGGCAAAAATCTACAAAATCTGGCATTTTGAAGGAAAGTTTGACAAACTCTTTTCAGAGTATATAAAATTACACCTCCATCAGAAACAAGAGGTTTCGGAGTATCCCAGCTGGTGCACGGATGAAGAAAAACAAAATAAGTATGTTAATGATTTCTACTGGAAAGAAGGCATGCATTTATGCCAACACGAGATCACGGTGAATCCCGCTAAGTGCCAAATTGCTAAACTGTTTTTAAATGTTCTCTGGGGTAAATTCGGTCAAAGAACAAACCTACCCAATACCAGTATCGTGAGAGACGCTGGCGAACTCTTTCAGTCCCTGTTTTCCCCCAATTACAAGGTTTCATCCTGCGAGTTTGTCGATGATGAAACGACGTGCGTGTCTTGGAAGCACGTGAAAGACCAGTACTTGGTCTCTGGCAATACCAACGTCTTCATAGCCTGTTTCACCACCGCTTACAGCTGCTTAGAACTATAGAACCTGCTAGACAGGCTCCAAGAGCAGTGCCCGTACCACGACACTGACTCGGTGATATTTGTGAAGAGGGAGGGTGACTGAAACCCCTCTCTGGGGGATTATTTAGGGGACCTCAAAAGCGAGATCCCTCCAGATCAACACATCACCAAGTTTGTGTGAGATGGTTCAAAAATGTACTGGTACAAGCTAGCGGGAGGAAAAGCCTATATGAAAGTCAAAGGGATTACCCTGAACATAGCAAACTGGGAAAAGATCAACTTTGACAGTTTGAAAGATCTAGTCCTGGACTATAGAATGGACCTGAGAGAGAACACCCCAAAAAAGATAGAGGTGCAAACATAAGGACCAAACTTCAGTGGCAAATAGAGACAAAGACCCTTAAGAAAACACAAAGTTGTTTACAACAAGAGGGGCCTTAAAGAAGCCCTATGGCTTTTGAAAATGGATACATAGTGGAAATACCCCTTTTCTGTAATTCTCGAAGGGCCTAGCAACTGTGAGAAAAGTTACGTTATAAAAAATGTGTTGGATAACACCAAGCGAATGTTGTCAGTTATGCCTGAGAACATTATGTGGTGTTACAGTTGCTGCCAATCTCTGTATAAAAAACTGCTTGGTAAATATCCCTTTATTAATTTCGTGGGGGGCTGCCCCGAAGCTTTTGACGATGACTGGTTGTTTCCTACCCATACAAATAAATGTGATTATTGTAGATGATCTGATGAACTCTGCTTGTGAAAGTGATGAAATTGAGAAAGCCTTTACCAAGTATGTGCATCACAGGAACCTGAACATTATGTATATAGTTCAGAATATAGTTTGTCAGGGAAAAAAGAGTTGCATGATTAACTTAAACACAAAGTACATGGTCCTGTTAAAAAACTCCAGGGATAAATTACAAATCACTATGCTCGCTTGGCAAATGTACCCCGGCAAAGCACAATTCTTTCTGGAAGCTTTTGAGGATGCTACCAAAAGACTTTATGGCTGCCTGGTGGTGGATTTAAATGCTTCCACAGCAGAGGCTTACAGACTAAGAACCGGTCTTTTCTCTCCAGATTGGCCATCAGTTTATATTTTGAAAAGAACAACAGCTGGGTATAAAAAGAGATGAATTATCGGCAAGTCCTGTTTAATAGCCAGGGTTGCCGACCAAAAACATGTCTAGCTGCATGAAGAGAAACCTGGTCCTTTTAAAATTACTTAGCAAATCATCCCTGCAGCAAAGGAACACAGTATAGCCTTTGGCCTCTGACGATTTAGTAGCGGCCATCTCAGAAATAGCACTCAATACCTTAAAAGGAAACGTACCTTTGACACAGAATCAAGTGCCCGTGCTGAAAGAGACTTATGTTTATAAAAACTCTGTAGTAAAAGGGTCTCTCTCAAAAGAAAGAAGCATCTGGTGAAGCAGTCTGGGGGGTTTATTGGACCTCTGATAAGTTTTGTTATCCCTCTGATAACAGGACTTTTGACTAATCAATAATGGAGTATGCAGGGGGGAAAAAAAATGTACCTGGTGCCCAGCTGCCAATTGGAGCAATTAAGGGCTCCCCCTCCAGTGGAGGGAAAATGTCGGAATGACTGTGACTCGCTTACTGGATGCTGAAATGAAGTCTGTTCTTCAAAGGACTGACCTAGCTGAATAGGAGAAGGCTAAACTTTATGGCATTGTGCTTCAAAGGTACCCAACATATGTGAGGCAGAGCAATGCAGATAATGGGAAAATAAGTCCGTTTCTCCCACAACAGGAATGCAGCATGACTGCCAAACCTCCAGAAACACCAAAGACCTCTCATTTTGTTGCTCAGGAGGTGCTGGATAACATGAATAAATGTTATAAGAAAAATGCATTAGTATTGCTCAATAAGCTGGACCAGGATAAAAATCTCTTCGTGGAATGATAAAGGGGATTGTGTGTACAAAGGATCAGTGGTTAATGGTTCTAACATGCTTGACTTAGTCAGGGCCATCACCCAGACGCACTCTGTTCCTAGCAGACACATACCTAAAGGATGGGATGTGTTTATGAACACCATGTCTAATGGTATGTCTATACTACCCGCCAGATCCGCGGGTAGGGATCGATCTATTGCGTGTAGTGTAGACGCAATAAATCAATCCCCAATCACTCTCCCGTTGACTGCTGAACTCCAGCTCGGCGAGAGGTGGAAGCAAAGTCGACGGGGGAGCAGCGGCCGTCAATCCCGCGCCACAAGGACGCGAAGTAAGTGATTCTAAGTCGATCTAAGATACATCGACTTCAGCTATACTATTCTCGTAGCTGAAGTTGCGTATCTTAGATCGATCCCCGCCCCTAGTGTAGACCAGGCCTTATAGTGAAAGACTCAAGGAGCTCAATCTGTTTAGCTTATCAAAGAGCAGGTAACTTGATTACAATCTATAAGTACCTACATGAGGAACAAGTATTTGATAGTGAGCTCTCCAGTCTAGCAAACAAAGGTATAACACAATCCAGTGGCTGGAAGTTGAAACTAGACAAATTCAGACTGGAAATAAGGCATCAATTTTTAACAGGGAGAGAAATTAACCATTGGAACAATTTACCAAGATTGTGGTGGATTCTCCATCACTAGCAATTTTAAAATTAAGATTGAAGTTTTTCTAAAAGCTCTGCTCTAGGAATTATTTTGGAGAAGTTCTATGGCCTGTGTTATGCAGGAGGACAGACTAGATGATTACAATGGTCTCTTCGGGCCTTGGAATCTGTGAATGTATATAGGGAAATATAGTCTTTAGAATTTTTACAATCAGAAGGGGAGGGATAGCTCAGTGGTTTGAGCATTGGCCCACTAAACCCAGGGTTGTGAGTTCAATCCTTGAGGGGGCCATTTAGGAATCTGGGGCAAAAAAATTGGTCCTGCTAGTGAAGGCAGGGGACTGGACTTGATGACCTTTCAAGGTCCCTTCCAGTTCTATGAGATATAATATATGGAGATATACCTATTAATTATATTATATTAGAAGGAAGGGTTATTCTTTCCTCTACCTATTTCCAAGAACTACATATTCAATCCATTCTTTAACAACTACAATAATAGATGTTGTAATTGACTGCAGTGTTGCCATGACTACTGTGGTACACCAATCCCCCTGATGCCCGGTAGTGTGTTGCGCATACCATGACCTCTGAGACAAGCAATGTAGACGCTCCAGGCACTAGGCTAGGCTCTAGTCCTTGGTGGGCTCCCATTAACATTCACAGGTTTCAGATAAGTAACGCGGAATTATTTTACTAGGCCTGGAAAAAGTGAAGGAATCAAGTTCTCTTGGCATACAGATTTCAGATCAAACCAGTTCTTGGCATAGCTTCTACAGTAGTAAAGTACAGGCAGAGAGAGATAAAGTCTCATTGTAACCCACATGCTATCCTCCTGCCAGCAGCCCATTGCCTCGGGTGGCTACTGCTGGCTTCCTGCCAACAACCGTTAGCAGCCTTCCAGTCCCACCCCAAAGCTGCCTGCTGCTCAGCCTTCACTCCACAGCCAGCTCCCAATCCGATGCTGCCTCTGACCTTATGCTCTGACACACATAGCCTACAGCTTTCTCCCTAGCATGGTCCCCTCTGTCCTCAGGGTATTACTACCGTTCACTATTTACTTGGGATTATGGAGCCCTCTACTGACTGGCTATTGAACTGGATAGTAGTGTTTTCCACTGGCTACATTCTTTTGCTCCAGTTCACAAGGAGGTATCGAGTAATGAGCCAGTAGATTCAATATAGAGATCGCAACAAACAAAAGCCAGTTCTGTTGCTCTGTTACTCCAATGCATCTCCCATTGACTTCAGTGGGAGATGCACCTTTGTGGCTGAGAACAAAATCTGGCCCTATACTCCAAGGAATTTGTAAACATACTTAAGGTAGTAAGAGCAGTAAAACAAGGACACTTACTGAGATGCGACAAGGTTAAATATTTTTATATTTTTCCTATTGCAGGAATTAGCAGAATCAATGGTAACATTCAGTACACTGGGAAATAAACTTACAGTAATAACAGAAGTTGATATTCATGGGCAATACAAATTAGAAGTAGCTTTGGCCTTAGTTTAGGGTGGTTAGCCCATAAGTACAGTGATTTATTATTGTAGTCGTTGTAGTGACTACTCAACTCTACTGAAGGGATTTACAGAGCATCTTGCAAGCCACGGGTTAAGGGGCATGGCCAGGGGCAGGAGGGTTATATCAGTGTTATGGAGGTAGGCCTATTGTGATGGGCTGTGACTCACCACCAGCAGGAGGCACCACAGTGGTGTCTTGCCCACTGTCACCTCTGTTCCTGGATCCACATCACTCCCAGGACTGTGGCATCCTCTCCAGTGACACTGCTCTTCAGCTGTCCCGCACTAGGTTCCCCCCTTCTGGGGGGGACCTGCAATCCACTGTCCAGCCACTCCTTTCAGTGGTTCCAGCACCCTCTTGGCCCTTGCATCAGGGCCACAGATCCCCACAGCCCACCAGGAGCTGCCTTTAGCCCTCTGGATCTCTGCCTGCAGCACTGCTTGGTCCAGGGTGCTTGCTACCCTCTACCTGCAAGGCAGCCACTGTTCTTCCCTTCTCAAGCTCCAGAGACTGACTCACCCTGCTCTGTTTTGCAGCTCTTCTTATATGGCCTGCCTGGCCCTGACTGGCTGCTCCTATAAGCTCTTCTGTGATTTGCTGCCTCCTGCACAGCCTCCCTAGAGCTGCTTTCAACCCCTTTTCTGCCAATGTGAGGCAGATGCCCCATCACAGCCATACCGTTGGGCTCAAAATTGGGACCTAAGACACTTCAATATTGGTCTGCCTATAATTATAAATTGATTTGTTAATTTAGTCTGTCCAAATGGGGAGAAAGGTAGTGACCTGCCCTAAGGGAATTGCCAGGAAGTTTGTCTGACCCGCAGAGGACTCCCCAGAGCAGGCTAATCCTGCTAACCCTTGGAAGGGCATGGATACAGCCCTCCACTCAGAGGATTGTCATACAAGCCGTAGTTCTTTGAAAACAAAGTCTTATTTATTGAGATAAAATTAGGTGATTACAGTATATTCAGTAAAGCAAGACAGAAAACAGTACAGTAAATAATAAGCAGTAAGGCACAGTTACATTACATTTAAAGATTATACATTCAATTTACCCCAAAGACTATGAGACAAATACAATGTTGTGAGTTGGTACACATTGACCTTCTTCATACACATGCATAGGGCCTCTAGTACAATATACTCATGCATATGTATAAAACAGCATTACAACAGAACATTAAAATTACCATTTCATGAATGGTGATCAGACAGTCACAAAATGGGGTGGGATAGATCACACTCAGAAGCAGGCATTCAGGTTTATTTACAGGCATACTCAGTCATTTCTCAAGAATCATCATAAAAATTAAACTTACACTCTTTCAACAATCCCTCTGAATCATCTAGGGGCCTTCTGCTTTGTCAAGTATGCTGCTGCTCTTTACTCTTCTCCTTTCTGTCCTCTGGTCTGGTCTTGTCCGTCCGCGTGCACACACACATGCATCGGGCCAGACTTATATTCAGTTTCCAACCTCCTCTGATTGGTTGACTTTTCAAGCTGAGAGCTCCCTGCATGGGTGGCAACCCATTCAGCCAATCAGCTCTACCCTTACATCATAGCTACTCCTCTTTCTGCCCCTCCCTGCAGGTGTTTTGAGTCATTCTCCTGAACTTTGTTCAAGCCCTGTTTCTGACTCGCTATTGGTCAATTTAGTCTGTGTCCTCCATCTTGGGAATTCTTAATAGAAAATAATAGCGGTGGCCATGCTGGATTTTTAACTACAAACTATCATTAATCATAACTTATCTAAGGCTCTAAATTTAAACCTAACTACAGTTTTATGCAAATTTTATGCATGACACTGTCACCATCTTTGTTAAGCTGATTGAGGAAAGTGAATTTTTCAGCAATTTAAACCCCTCCGAGGGTTTTCCTTGCAGATGCATTCATATGCTTCTGTCCTGGGTGCTGCCAGTTGTCACATAGGATTAGCGCAATTAAGAAAAACCTCTTGTATCAATACTGCCCAGCTATGCTGATCAGCTGTAGATGGCAGAGCTGCTCAGAGGCTGCCCAGGCACAGGGCCGGCTCTAGGCACCAGCAAAGCAAGCAGATGCTTGGGGCAGCAGATTTGCAAGGGGCGCAAGAATCCAACATGGGAGCTGAGAACCAACAGGGGGCCCTGGGAGCTGTAGTTCCTTGGTTAGCTCCCTGCCTATAGAGCCAGCCCTGGAGCAGGGAAAGAACTACATTTCCCATCATTCCCTTGTCCACTAGCAACAGGAAAGGGTGGGGGAAGGAGTATGGAACTGAAATCTGCAGCTTGCTGTGAATGGTAGAAACCCCGCTCCTGGTTTTTTCGCCCCCCCCCCCCCCCGCACCCCTGTATTGCCCAAGCCCTGGACTCTCCCCCGCCCACACCAACTGCCGCCTCAAATGGACGGTGCACCTCTCTAGCTGAAGCCTAGCAAGGGAGGTATGTGGATCTCACTAGAATTTAAAATGAAAAGTAAGGGAGGGGAGGCTCTGGACCTGGGCAGCTTTAGACACAGTACCAGGCACTTAGGAGGATTTCCACTTCTGAGCCATGGAAGCAGAAATTGACTTTTCCTTTCCAGATATAGCTAATATTCAGAAAGGGAATCTAGCACCTGCCTTCCAGATTTGAACACCCTCAAAATTCAGGAGTGCTCAAGCTCAATTTGGGCAGCTGTTACTTCATTTCCCCCAAATCAAATATACTGATCCACTGTAACTTGCTGTAGAAAAAGTAGAGTAAATTGAGCAAGAAATGCTTCCCAGTGGTTATTAGGACTGGAATTGCTATTTTCAACAGCCA
>NW_020664471.1:10193541-10204243 GCF_002925995.2 Terrapene triunguis
TTCCCTGTCCCCTGACTGCCCCCTGCCACCCCATCCAACCCCTCCTCGCATTCCTGATGGCCCCCCGGGACCCCTGCCCCATCCAACCACCCCTTCTTTCTGTCCCCAACTGCCCCTGACTGCCCCCCACCACCCCATCCAACCCCTGCTCCTTCCTGACTGCCCCCCGGGACCCTTGCCCCCATTCAATCCCCCTGTTCCCTGCCCTCTGACTTCCCCGACCCCTATCCACCCCCCCACAAGCCCCCGAACTCCCCTGCCCTCTTCCAACACCCCCTCCTTGCTCCCTTACCGCGCTGCCTGGAACCGCTCGGCCGGGTCCGGGTCCGGGTCTGCTCGGCCAGACCAGCACCGGCGCCGCGGGGCCGAGCCGGGCCAGGGCCTGTACCAGGCTGCGGCGCTCGGCGGGGGCCAGGCCAGGGCCAGGGGGCCGGGCCGGAGGGAGCTGCTCGGCCGGAGCCGGACTGGGCCACGCCACGCCTCCCTGGAGCCCCTCCTCGCGCCCCCCCCACCCCAGCTTACCTGCCTGCTGCTTGTTTCAGGCTTCCTGCGAACATCTGATTCGCGGGAAGCAGGGGAGGGGGAGGAGAAGGGGGGTGGAGCGTTCAGGGGAGGAGGGGGAAGTGAGCTGGGGCTGGGGACGGAGTGGACAGCTGCCCAAGCTTTTGTTAAATTTAAAAGCCCTTTTAGAACCGGTTGTCCCAGAACAACCGGTTCTAAAAGGGCTTCTAAATTTAACAACCGGTTCCTGCAAACCAGTGGGAACCAGCTCCAGCTCACCACTGGGCGTGGATATGTAACAGCCGGCATAGCTCCGCCATCAACCTAGAAGTTGGTCTGTCAGTATGTCCCGTGGCAGACTGACACGAGCAAAGTTCTGCAGAAGCTTGTTGACAATGACCGGGGCTGTGGCGGTTCATAAAGGTACTGCCTCTGGATACCACGTGGCATAGTCGACTATGACGAGGATGTACTTGTGGCCCAAGCTGCTCTTTTCCAAGGGCTCCACCAAGTCCAGGCGAATCCTCTCGAAGGGCGTCCCAATCACCGGCAGGAGCACAAGGGGGGCTTTCAGTACCCCATTCGGGCTGGCCTTCTGACACTCGGGGCAAGAGGTGCAGTAATCCAGTACCTCTTGATGGATGCCCGGCCAGAAGAACCTCTGGGTCATCCATTGCAGCATTTTCTCCCTCCCCAGATGCCTGGTCCAAGGCACTGAGTGAGCCAAGTGGAGTAAGTTCCGCCGGAACCACCGCAGGCCAACAGTTGGTGCAGGTCTTCTTTTGTTTGTGATTCCTGGACCACCCGATAGAGTACGTCATTCTGGATCTCAAAATGGGGGCCTTGCTGTCGGTGTCAGGGCAGGTCTTCCTCCCACGGGGAGCCTGTCACCTGCTCCCAGCCGCGGCTGAGGGTGGTGTCCCCCTTTTGTTCTTCTAGGAAATCAGCATCTACATCCAGCCATCCCTGGCCCTCCCTTGTCGGTGCCTTGGCAGGGGCTCGGCCTCCTTCGGCTATCTCAGGATTCTCCGAGGCCCCTCCAGGGGGCCATCTGGCGCTGACTGGCCTAGTAATCCACGCCTCTTGGCCTACACCCCCCTTTTCCTTGCAGGCCGGTTACCCCACTCCTGCAGGAGCTCAGCGAAGCCCGGCCAATCGCATCCCAGAATCACTGCGTAAGCTAACTTCGGGGCCACCCCTATTAGGCACCGCCAGCCTTGCTGAGCAGCCTCAAGCTGCACCCAAATGGTGGGGTAGGGTTTCACGTCCCCATTAATACACTGCAGGCGTATGGGAGCCACGGTGAGACCAGTGGGTTCTACCAGCCCAGCCCAGATCGTTGTCTGGCTACATCCTGAGTCCACTTTCACCGGTACAACTTTCTTATCCGGCTCCCACTTCTGGGCGCGTTGACCGGCGGCCCAAACCTGTCCATAATTACAATCCAGGTATGGGCAATCCCTCTGGAAATGCCCTATCTGTCCGCACTCGTAACACCGGTCTCGCTTTCCTTCTCCGGGTGGGGTGTTTTGGGGTGCTCTGCCTTCCCAAAGAGTCATCTTGGCCCTGCATGAGGTTCGCCCCTGTTGGGTCCCTTACACTGAGTGCTGGTGGGGTCCCTGATGGCAGGGTATACAAACGGGGGCTCCCCCCTCTATCTTGCGCGCCCCACATGCTGGGGTTGGGTTCCGTTCACCCAAGTTCCCCAATTTGGAGCCGATCTTCTCCCCTCCCTCCGCTGCCATGTAATCCTCCATTAGGGAGGTCGCATTGGCAAGGGTCCTCGGGTGGTGCCGCTGCACCCACTCCTTCCCGCTAGTAGGTAGGGTCTGGAGGAATTGCTCTAGGGCAACAGTCTCGGCTACTTGAACGCTTGTCCGGCATTCTGGTTCTAGCCACCTCCAACAGAGGTCGCAGATTTTCTGCACCACGGCTCGTGACCTGGCCCCTGGCGGGTACCGTTTTTGGCGGAGTCATTGGTGATAAGTCTCAGGGTTGATGCCCATTTGGTCCAAGATGGCTGCCTTGACTTTAAAGTACTCCAGTGCCTCCTGTGGATTGAGGTTGCGATATGCAGATTGAGGGGGCCAGTTAAGTAATGGGGTAAGATAGTGACCCAATGTGCTGTGGGCCATTGGATGGCGGTTGCAACCCGCTCAAAAGTCATGAGAAAGGCCTCGGGGTCATCACCGGGCCCCATCTTTGTTCGGTGCACTGGTCCTCCGAGGCCATCCCCGGCCGTGCCTTGGGGAGGACTTGGTGCGTGTCTTAGCAAAGTTGCCATCTGTTGAAATAGTCACTCCTGGTTTGCTTGTGTTTGGGCAGTCAGTTCCCAAATCAGCAGCTGCTGCTGTTCTTGCTGCTGTGCCACCTGCAGTTCCTGTTGCGCTGCAAGCTGCTGGAGCAACTGTGCTTGCTGCTACTGTTGTTGTGCCGCCTGCTGCTGTTGGTTGTCCAGCAGCCATTTCAGGAGCTTCTGTGGCTCCATCTTGGGTGTCTGGGTCCTTCTTTCAGGCCCTGATCGTTTCCTGCATTCTCCACCGGTTGTGGCGGGCCTGGCACCTTACCGCCCCATTGGGCCGGAGGGGAGGGGATGGGGTGTCGGGACCTTGCCACTCCCAAGTTCGCAGGCTCATCTCTCTGTAGGAGGCCCGACGCGGCCTGATGGCCTCCCTCCGCGCAATCACCCCTTGGTCAGGGTAGTGGGCCCTAGCGGCTGGAGTCCATATAACTCGCTCCCAGTGTCGGAGCCGTGCGGTCCCGTGGCCGGAGTCCATATAAACCCCCCTCGAAGGCAGGGTAGTGTGGCCTCATGGCCGGAGTCCATGTGGCTCGCCTCAAGCATCAGGGCAGTGTGGTCCAATGGCCAGAGTCCATATAAATCACCCCCAGCGTTGGAGTAGTGTGGCCCAATGGCCAGAGTCCATATAATCCCCCTCAGAAGCGGGGTAGTGTGGCCTACCAGCTGGAGTTCATATAATCACCCCTCACTGGTGGGGTAGCGCAGCCTAGTGGCCAGAGTCCTTATGATTCCCGTTCTGAGCCACCCCCACGACCCGGTGTTGGCCGAACACCTGGTCACCTACCAGAGCCCCCTCCTGCACCCTGGCCCCCTCCTAGAGCCTGCACCCCCAGCCTGGAGCCCCCTCCCACACCCTGAACCCCTAATTTCTGGCCCCACTCTGAAGCCCACACCCCCAGCCAGAGCCCTCACCCCCTCCTGTACCCCAACCCCCTACCCCATCCCGGAGTTCCCTCCCACACTCCCACCCCCTTGGCTCCACCCCCCAGCCCGGAGCCCCCTCCTGCACCCAAATCCCTCATCCCCGACCCCACTCCAGAGCCCACATTCCCTCCCATACCCCAACCCCCTGCCCCAGCCCCATGAAAATGAGCAAGTGAGTGAGGGTGGGGGAGAGTGAGTGAAAGAGGGAGGGGGATGGAATGAGTGGGGGGAGCAGCTCAGAGAAGAGGCGGGGCCTCAAGGCAGGGGGTGGAGCAAGGATGTTTGGTTTTCTGCAATTAGAACGTTGGCAACTCTATCAGGGCACTTGTACCAGATGCAATTGTTATTTTAATCTCCTGGCTGTGCTAGGCACTGCCAGCAGTTTCCCAAGGGATAAGGTTGGTGATGCAGACCAGCCAGGCCTCTCCTGCCAGCTGGAGGCCGGGGAAGGGCCCTGATGCCCTTTACTAAAGATTACTTCCTACCAGGCCCAGAACCAGGCCATAGAACATTCCAGCTAACGGTTTCCTCATTTAATTTTACCCCCCATGTGATCAATCCCTTTGGCTGGGCTTATTGCCCGAATCCAAAATGGCCGCTGACGAGCCCACTCCAGGACTGGGCAATCTGCCCGAATTCAAGATGGCAGTAAACGGAGGCTCGCTAGAGCGGTTCTAGCGGGGACAGTACGAACGCAGCGCTCCTATAGGCTGGATGTGGCCTCAAATCTATTCCTGTACTGTTCCTATTGGTCCGATGAAGGTACAGGGCCCCTGTGATTGGCTGCGGCGTTGTCACTCCCCCATCCTTCTCCGCCCCTGGGCCCAGGGAGCTATTTTCCATTCGGTGGGGGTGCTGGCTGGGGCTGCGCCGTCCCTGCGAGGCAGCGGGAACCGGGTGGGCCCGGGAGCAGATGATGCTGGGGCCCCGGGAGGAGTCGGGACGGGGCTGAGATGCGCCGGCCCCGCCGCAGTTGAACGGTAGGAGTCTCCCGGCCGGGACTTGGGCTCCCCCGGGGTGAGGAGCGGGGCACTGGGGGCCTGCTCCGCTCCCGGCCGCAGAGAGGCGCCCCCCACCCCGCGGGCTCCTGGCCCGGCGGCCGCAGGCTCGCTCTCCTCGGCCTGTCGGAGGCCCGGGAGGCGGGGAGCAGGCGCGGCGGCCGTCTCCATTCCGCCGCGAGCAGTGAAAGCTCAGGGGAGCGGGGTGGGGGAAGGATCGGGGGCAAAGGGGCTGGAGGGGAGTGAGCGGAGAGAGCGCGGGGTCAAGCTCCACTTCCAGGTGTAGTGCCCAGCCCCGTCCGTGCGCGGAGGGGTTACTGCAGGGCGAGCAGATCCGTGGGGTGCCCTTAGAGCCCGGCGCTGATGGGAAGGGTACCTGGCTTGCAGCGTCTGCTGGAGGAAGAGGGGCCTGCTGGAAAATTTTCTAGTTTAGAGAGTGGCCACTTTTGCAGAGGTGGGGAAACTCGGAATTGACACTTCCACCGAAAACTCAGAGCAGATCTTCTCTTGTCGTTAACTTTCAGATTAACCCACAAACTCAGTCAGACTGGAATGACCTAAGTCAAATTTTAAATGTTTCGGCAGAAAGGGAAAATTGACTTGCTAATACCATATTGTTAGATTTAGCATAATTCAGAAGCTAACGGATAGTATTTAGAAATTTTATATATATGTCTATGTGTAATATATACACATATATTAGCTTTGCAAAATTGTGTGTCTCAGATGTTTGTTACAGTCTACTTGCACAAATGGTTATAATGGGGAGGGGGGAGATGGTTTACTTGCCCCAGGCACGTGGATGAGAGAAATTTTGAAAGGCTGATTTATGTGTGCATTATTGTGAATACTTTCTTGGAACTAAAGAGGTAATAAATAGCTCTATTTCTGCTGTCACAAGCTTTGTAATTTAATACTTGCACTGAACCACAATAGCTTGCTCCTGTGGTGTACACTTGTATCTGTGATGTCCATGTTTATTTCAGGGTTTTGTGTTTCATCTGATCATTTATATATATTCATACCATGTAACAGTCAAGGTGTGGGCAGTTTCATCCCATCATTCACTTAACTGCAGACGGCTGCTCTTTTCATCTGCTCGTTGAATTTTTTAATATGCTATGTAGCCTTTGAAGGAAATTGTAAACCTACAGATTAAATAACTGTTTTAATGGCAGATGATTTGAATGGAAAGTAACTTATTTAATAGTAATCTTGTATTTATGTAACTTCATTTTAAATATAAATAAATAAAACCCTGAAAAATTGCACAGATGGCTTGGTCTCGTTTTAAGTTGATCCATGGAAGCCAGAAGCATGGTGAGCTAGGGATGTGCTCTGAATAGTGAAAAGAGAAGTGAAAATCCTGCAAGCTTTTTCATGACTTTTGAATATAATACATAAGGCTAAGAACAAAGTGCCATTTTCTACTTTGAGTACTGCAAAGCCATAAAATGTATGTAAATATTCTCTACTGTTCTTGAATTGATATTTAATCATAGTTAAAGACAGCCTTCGTTAACTTCTTTAAAGTTGGCATTTTTAATTTAAACTCTCTACAAGACAAGTTAACTACGTTTTAAGGCACTTCTGTGTATTTCTGACATTCATCCTATAAGACCCACAGTTACATATAGTACCGTATTTCACTAGATTGTTAGCATTTGAAATGTACCATGTACAATTCCTCCCCCCCCCCCCCCCCCCCCGCACTAATCAGATACATCTTAAGGTTGGAATTCTCTTCTGTTTATATATAGAGAAACCTTTTCTGATTGTCTTCTGCTGTTAGGAAAGGAGTGATTCAGATGTCAGTATTTCATTGTTTATTTAAATGCTCAAAAATATACTTGGGACCCGAACCTGGAATGAAATCTGCCTGGGCACAGGAATACACTAGCATGAAACTCATTGCAGGATCAGGTTAAACCATCTCCTAAAAAAACCTCAGAACTTGTCTGTGTGGGTTTTTTTTTTCTTAATATCAATAGGTTTCATAATCAATACTATAGTTCTCACTTTCCTTTCATGTAAAATTAGTTACAGTCAAGTATAAGGACCTTGCATCAAGATATAGTACTTGATCAAGCAAAAAGTGCCTTCGGGCCTCCTTTTCTTTGTCCCTGCAATCTGTTTTCACACAACATTGCCCTAGTAACTTACAGCCATCAAAATTTCTGAGTTGAACAACTTCTTGTTAGGAAGATACTCCTGGGGGCATTCTGTGCCAAAAAATTAAATTCTGCAAATTGTATTTGTTCAAATAACATTATATAATCATACCAGTTTCAATTATTTTGGTAATTTATTTCAAAATACCAGTCAGCAAGTATGTTTGTTTGTAACAATACAGACACACACAAAAATCCCCCCATGAGTAGAGAGTTAAAGAAACCCCCATGACAACCCAGTTCCTGTTTCTCTGCCCCCTCCCACACAGAGCTCAGTGGGGGGAGATACTCTCACCTCTTTCCCCCAGAGGCCAGCTGTGCGGCCTGCCCAGCCCTGACCACTCCCAGCCCAGACACTCTCACTCCCTATAAGGTGACCAGATAGCAACTGTGAAAAAACGAGACCGGGGTGGGGGATAATAGGCACCTATGTAAGAAAAAGTCCCAAAAAACAGGACTGTCCCTTTTGAAAACGGGACATCTGGTCACCCTACCTATAGGCCAGCTGCGGGCCCCCTCCCCAGCCCAGACACTCACATCCTCTCCTCCCCCCCCTCCCCCCAGCCCAGGGATCCAGAGGGAGAAACAGCCTCATGCTGGGTCCCGGGTTTGCACAGAGTTTCCTGTGCGCAGCTGCCTCCTTTCTTCAGGGCATGCTGGGAAGTGCAGCTGCTGGGAACCCTTCAGTTCCCTCTACCTCGCCCCCCCCCCCCCAAATCACCCTTGTCTTCTATTTGCGAACTGGCCTCTGCTGGGTCCAGCGGCCCCTAGTGGTGGGCAGCAGCACTGCAGCCCATTTCGGGCAGGGGAGGAGGGGCAGGAAATTCTGCATGCACATTAATTTCTGCAAAATTCTGCATTGCACAGTGCTGCAGAATTCCCCCAGGAGTAGAAGGAAAAGGGAATGTCCTTTCATAAGTCAGCAGTTGGGAGGGATGTTGGGGAATGTGTTGCCAAACAATAGCCATATAGTAGATCGTATCTACAAAATGCAATCAGTCTTCTCCAGTAGGAGAGACTCCCAAGTTCTCTCCTGAATTTGACTTCTAGCATATTCTACAGAGCACCAAGATAACTATGTATGTCTTAAAGTTTCCTGGATTAAATTTGTTTGAAGGCCCACAGAAAGAGTTCTTAAAGTGTGGTTCATCCGATCTGCTGTGACCATGAATTGTGCAGATGAAGGCTTTCCACTGAGAAATGTCCTATTCCCCTCATTTTGAGCCTGAACTCTTCTAGCTGTAGTATCCATGTTCAAGCCAGGTTTACACTAAAAAGTTAAGTTGACCCAGATACATTACTCAGCTGTGTGGAAAAACTCACACCGCTGAGTAACGTACTTAAGCAGACCTAACCCTGGTGTAGACAGTGCTAGTGTCAGTGGAAGAATTCTTCTGTCAACCTAACTACTGCTTCCTGGGGAGGTAGATTTCACTGTAGAGAGCTGTTACACTGAAGTGCTACGTGGGGAAGCTGCAGTGCTGCAGCTGTACCACTGTAATGGTTTACGGATAGATATTACTCCTGGAGGAATTCTGCACCAAAAAACTAAAAATTCTACACACACTATTTTAAAATTCTGCATCTTTTTTTGGTCACAATAATGCAATGTAATCAAGCTGGGTTCAATTATTTTGGTAATTTTATTTAAACTACAATACAATGGATGGAGAATTGGAGTGGGGAGCATTGGAGGAAATCACCAAACCCCTTCTGCCTGATAGTAATGGAGCAAGGTTTGACCCTTTTATTTCTATTACTAGTCAACAAATATATGCAGCCATATGCTCAGTGTTACATCATAGGCAACTGAAGAGCAAGTGAGGGCTGGGGACTCAAACTCACAAACTTATACTGGCTACTGACCATCTCCAGGAAGGTCAGTAGCAAATAGTGCATGGAGCACATTTTGATAGGAAATTTTTTCAGTCTAAAAATTTAAACCTGTTCTAATCACTAAAGCACCATAAGCATTTCTAACACCATACTGTCCTTTACAATAAGGCTCCTTTACACCACTCTGGCAATGTAAAGGAGCCTTCACATTTTTACACCTCTTTTATACTTCTGGGGGAATTCACTAAGAACAATGGGAACAATCCACTAAGCAGGCAGGCTGCTACATTCTCCTCCACCTGAGGGAACAGAGCCTGCCCTGTGCCTACCTCTTCAGAAACACCCCCCACCCTCACCCCATGCCAAGCATGCCACAATAGCGAGCAAGAAGGACTGTGTCTCTCTTTCTTTCTCACACGGATGACTGCCCAGCTCCTCCCCCTCCCCCAAGGCGATTTACGTCTCTACCAGCTGCTCTGGGTGCCCAAACTGACCTGTCTGCACTGCCGGGAAGGGGGCATGTGACCGTTCTTGTGATTTCCCTTTGCTTTCCCGTCAGAAGTCATTTTTCTGCGGGGAAACACAGAAATCTGCAGGGGCCATGTATTCTGTGCACATGTAGTGACGCAGAATTCCCCCAGGAGTAAGATATAGCCTGAAAAAAAGCTGTCACAATGGAGTGTAAAGAGACAGCCTCCAGGTTAACCAGGCCCTAGCCCATTCAGGAGTGTATAGATAAACATCAGGACATTGAAATGAACCCAGAATTTCAGTGGTAACTTATGTAGGTCTTGACGCAATGAAGTAATGTGCTTTCTGATCTCATCATAGGCTAGAAGGTAGAGTGTTGCATGTCAATCTCTCTGTAGTTTCTGGATGCTTTCTGTGTCAGTGCAAAGAACAGATTCTGGGGTATAACAGACTCAGCTGCTGAAATTCTGTGACTTTTGGCAAATTATACCCACAATGTTCTATTCCATCTGGAAAACTGAATTTAAAAAAAAAAAAAAAAGAGGATTTCCCTGAAAATTACCTAGTACTGCTGAGTTTTGTTGGACAAATGTATTGAAAACATGAGATATGACATCTGTGATCACAACCTTTGGAGACATCAAGTTACTAGGTATTCTAAATTCTTGCTCATCCTGGGTGCCAAAGAGATGTTGATTTGGGAACAGAAACTTAATGGACACAATTTTACCATGAATAGAAGTATTTAAATCACTAAATGTTACAGTTCTGCCCAGAGGCCCCAGTCCTACTGGGCACTGTTCAGACACCTAGAAGGCCTGGCTCCTGCCCCATAGAGTTTACAGTTTAAGAAACAAAGTGACATGAGCAACAACATTTAGGTTCTTTGAAATGAAAGGGTAATGGGAGTTGCAAACCATTGTTCATTATCAGAATATGGCTCAAAGTTTCAGCCATATATCTTTGAAAAGTTTCTAAACAAATCTGTAAACTTATCCTCAGCTTGCTCCATTATGCTTGGGTATTGCAACACATATACAGTAGCAATAGCATCTTTGGATGAAATGACTTAACTTTCTAGAAGTTGCTGTAATATCACTTCGTATTGTCAGTAATGCTGAGCAGAAGTCACTCCTGGAGGAATTCTGCGCCACTGCACAATGCAGAATTTTGCAGAAATTAATGTGCACATAGAATTTCCTTTCCCCCTCAGAAATGAGCTGCAGTGCTGCTGGCTGCCACTAGGGGCCACTGGACCCAGCAGAGCCCAGCTCACACATAGAAGACATTGCTGTGGGGATGGGAGGAAGCTAGAGGATTCCTGGCAGCTGCAGTTCCCCGCATGCCCAGAGGGAAGGAGACAGTGATGTGCAGGAAACTCCACACAAGCCCGAGACCCAGCATCAGACTGTTTCTCCCTCTGGATCCCTGGGCTCTGAGGGGTAGTAGGGCGGGTATCTGGGCAAGGGGGAGCCCGTGGCTGGGCTCTGGGGGGGGGG